>NW_018407390.1:607770-654639 GCF_002113885.1 Mizuhopecten yessoensis | reverse complement strand
TATATGTATATTAATTCTGCCATCTTGTTGTACTATTGTAAATGTATGCTTGTAACTTGCTAGGAAAGGGCTTAATATAAGTTTGATAACTTGTGCCCAATCCATTTGCTTGGCAATAAAATATGTTTAAACTAACTGAAAACGACTCTAGTTCCGGTACATCACTGGTACTGATGGCAGCTCTACTTCCGGTACACCACTGGTACTGATAGCTATTCTAGTGTCGGTACATCACTGGTACTAATAACAACTCTAGTTCCGGTACATCACTGGTACTGATAGCGACTCTAGTTCCGGAACATCACTGGTACTGATAGCGACTCTAGTTCAGGTACATCACTGGTACTGATAGAGACTCTATTTCCGGTACATCACTGGTACTGATAGAGACTCTAGTTCCGGTACATCACTGGTACTGATAGCGAATCTAGTTCCGGTACATCACTGTTACTGATAGTGACCCTATTTCCGGTACATCACTGGAACTGATAGAGACTCGAGTTCCGGTTCATTATGACAAACCACTGCTGGTGCTAGTCGTTCTATTCTTGCTCACACATATAGCGATCGTAGCTCCGGTACATCACCGGCACTGCTTAAGTTCTAGTTCAGCAGCTATCGCTTATTTTTGTAGTTTGTATATTAATAGAAATGTTTTAAAGCCTTTTATTAGATGGCGACCACACCACTTGACGACAGCCATTCCTGACCGCATAGCTCCCAGTCCTGTCTATAAGTTGTTTCATGCTGGTTTCGTTTTGTTTTAGTGTCGCTCCAGTTTTTATTAGCGTCTTTTCGTTTTGATACAGTGGTTATGTTATGGATTAGCAGTCTAGTGGCCCCTCGATCACGCTCTTCTTACAAACATCTTGTTACCTTATCATTTGAAACTTGTAACCTTTACGTTTGATTTTTTTGAAATATTTTGCAGCATTGATCGATTCGTATCTCTGACGGAGGCCATTGCTGACACAGATGAGGGATTGCGATGTTTTGTAAACACCTCTAAGGTTGCTGTTTGTCGGACAGTCATGACGGAGCTAGCTACTAAGACCTTGGGTAAGAGGGTCACTCTTACGAAATCTGTATAGGCATCATTATCTAAAAGTGATCACACTTGCGTGCTAATTTCACAAATGTTTATATGGGGGGTTTTCAGATAAATTGTGTCTTTTGACCAACTTTGTTTGTGACCATGTGGTATCTTGTAGCATTACGGTAGCACATCACTTAATCAATAAGATCTGTTGTAATCTGAACTAGTTTTATTGACGACATATTTACTGTATATATTGATGACTTATTTCACTCTACTGTATCTTTTGATGGTCAGTTCACATTTACTCTAGATTTTGATGGTCTGTTAACCTTTTTCTGTAGATATTGACGAGTTGTTTCACATTTTCTGTAGATTTGGATGACTTGTTTTACATTACTGTCGATTTTGAAATTCTGCTTCACATTTACTATATATTTTGAAATTCTGCTTCACATTTACTATATATTTTGAAATTCTGTTTCATATTTACTATAGATTTTGATGGCTTGTTTCACATTTACTATAGATTTTGATGGCTTGTTTCACATTTACTATATACTTTGAAATTCTGCTTCACATTTTCTGTTGATTTGGATGACTTGTTTCACATTTACTATAGATTTTGATGACTTGTTTTACATTTACTATAGATTTTGAAATTCTGCTTCACATTTACTATAGATTTTGAAATTCTGCTTCACATTTACTATATATTTTGAAATTCTGCTTCACATTAACTATATATTTTAAAATTCTGTTTCACATTTACTCTAGATTTTGATGGCTTGTTTCACATTTACTATAGATTTTGATGGCTTGTTTGACATTCTGGAGAAGGTTACTTTGGCATTGGTAGCAGATGACCTGTCATGCCCCTGCAAAACGAACGAGTTACCAAAACTGACTCGCCTTCAGAAAGAAGACCTACTAAAGTTCGAGACGTAAGTCACGGAAATCAACAAAACTATGTGAATACTAGTATATAATAGATGTACGACATTGAGTAACTGTCTCGGACGATGTTTCAGCCGATAGGCTGGTATATATATTAAACGAGTCTTTACCGACATCAAATCTACCAAAGAAGGCATATGCGCGATGCTTCATTTGGAATGATAATATACATTGGCGTTCATCAAGGTACTGATGTCTGTCAGACAAGCTTCCAGATTTTTCTGATTTTGTATCCCAACTGCCCTGTGGTTTGAGACCATGTAAATTTGTGTGTCATCAGTATACCAAGATAGCGAAGCCTATGGCGACGACAAATCTCTCCGATCGGTTTGGAATATAGGCAATATGTTCGTGGTCCTAACACCGACACTTAAAGGAAACCCCGAAGTCTAGTACTTTGTCATGCGAGGTAGCAGATCCGATGGCAACACACTATCGTCGTTCACTTAGAAAGGACTGAACCCGGCATATTGCGTCATCACTCACTCCATAAGGGTACTCCAGACGTTTGTAAGGAATGCGAAATGCAGCAAAATTCTAATGCATAATCTAAAAGGTCCAATTCTAGCACCGGCTTTCAATGGTCGAGAGAGCTATATACACGAGTTGAAAGCGACGAATTATTTTCCTAGGCCGTTTCATGAAAAGTGGCCCAACTAACCCTGGTCTAACCTTCTTTTGATAAAGATAAGGGTTTCAACCAAATGCGAAATGCTAATCGTCAATTACAAAATGGGAAATACCAAATGCAACAGGTGGCCTCCTCATTGTTAAAGGAAGGGGAGAACGAGGCCAATAATACCTGTTTTCTATGTTTTTCAACTTCCCATCAAACGGCCATAGTAAAATTAATTTATCGCTATCATAGTCACTGTCCTGTTAACTTTAAACATGACCGGACTGTGCGTTTAATGACGACGCATTTCACATTTATATTGGTATTTTTACCACTAGGTCACTGCTGGTAAACCATATGTCAACGACAGCACCACGAATCTAGCATTCGATTTATTTATTCGATTTGTATTACTCTCAATGCAATGATTTAGTTACAGTATAATAATTGTTTAGCCCTATTCGCTGTGTTAGTGTCTTTCTCATTTGGCTTTTGTAACGTCATCATATCATCCTCTTGCACCGATTATAGGTTCAACAAAGTCTCGGTAAAGGAACTGAAGCGTAAGGTGACACTTCTGAACTTTTTGATCAAGAAACACAAGCAAACTGTGGCAAATGACGAGAAATTCAGACAGGTAAGTAGCGGCCTGTACATGTTATTACTCCTGACTTTTAACAATTACGGTGTCTGGCTATATATAGACGACCGTTGTTAATATAGTCCCCCTGTATATTAGAACAACTTGATTAGTGGTGGACGTGGGAACAATACACAGCTGTATGTGGAACCATTCCATACCGCCTGAAGGTTCATGGAAATATTTGACCTGCTCTGTCCCCATTGCATGATGGTACTACAGATGACGTATGCGGACTCCCTGTAGATTCACAGGAGACAACAATAATTGACTAGTGCTGTTTTATTTTCCTTTCTACCTGTTTTCTGTAGCTTGGTTAACTCTATTGATCCGCTTGATACACTAACCGATTACGCTTTTTGTCGCCTTGCTGTGTATGGCATCATTGTGTTGATTCAAATTCATAAAATTGAATATACATATTTTATCACATACCTGTTGAATCTTGTTATAGTAATACGAGCAATTTTCAGACCAAGAAATACAACGTTCTGTATTGCACATGTGCAATACGGAATGTTGTAATTACCTACTAGCCGGAACTACTTTTTATGGGAATCCCCTTGTCACGGCGAACTAAAAAGTTCCCGGTATTTTCAAAAAATATCAAAGTTTATAAAATCTTTGTATCGATCTCTACCAAATACGGAAGGTATGTGATAAAAGCAAGACCATTCACTTGTGTTTTTCTAACTAATCAGAAGGCACTTTATTGCATATACATGAGTGCTTTCTGATTCGTTAGAAAAAAAACACAAGTGTGTGGTCTTGCATATGCATAATGGTTCACATGTCATTTCTTCCAATGGTATTACTAATACACTCTCCCTACCATCAAATTATAAAGCACGTATGCAGTACTTAAACCATTATAGAATCATGTAATTTAGGGAGTTATTTTGGTTGTTGCTGGACCATGTAGTTGTATACAATTACTTGGTTATCTGCAACTGTGTCCAGCTTTATATACATGTGCACATTGTAGAGAGCATTACTGAAACAGGAAAGAATCTGACTGCAACAACGAGAACCTTATTAAGATTTAATATCCACGTCGGTCTATTTTGTGCAGAAGAACATCAAATACGAGAAGAAGCTGACGGCCATCCTGTACCGTCTCCACGGCAACACACCAATGAAGTCAAGAGAGCTGTCAGCCTTACAGAAGAAGCGCGACAAGGCACAGAAAGACTTCAACAAGATCAGGAATGCCCGTCGTATCAACAACGGCGTGGAACAGGGCATCAGGGAGAAAATCAAAACCGTAGGTGTTGTTAGGCAACCAAACTATCGTTTTGTAAATATCATGACGAAAACACTTGCTAGTGCATCTGTCAGAGTGCGAGCTTTATCAAGAAATTTTAGTAAATTCAGCAATACCAAATAGCCAGTTTGAAAAGGAAAAAATGTCAAACAAAAATTGCAAGAACAAAGTCAACAGCAAAACAAGAGAACAACATTTTACTTACCCCACAAAACATAGATGTTCCGGTACGCTAAGTGGTTCCTGTACCACTTGTGGTGATACATTGAGGAATTTTATGAATGGATTGTTTGTTAACTAGTTGATAGAAACCGAACGATGTAGATATGGCAAAAACACCTCAATGGTTGAACCATGGTGTATACTCGCATTGTAGTAAACAGCTCTTTACCCCATGTATATTTGTATCTATACTTTTACTCTAGGCAAGTGACGATGTCGTGTCGAACATCACAAACCAGATCGTCGATCGCCTTGACTACGGCCTGGAAGGCTGCCTGTATGACGTCCTAGACACTTTGAAACAGAACCAAGTGTAAGTTGTCATGTAATCGGTGAGGACAGGCCAGCTTCGCCTATGCAAGTGTTCACATTACAAGTTTATACTTATTGAATTATGTTTCTTTGATGATATGCCTGGAAACAGACCCTCTATAAATGTTAAATTTATTTTTCGGTAAAAGCATCGGTAACCCATACATCAGTTCGATCATCTACAAATATAGAAAATAAGGAATATTTCTAATATATGTCCATTTTCCTTCAAAACACCCGTTGTTTGACTTTGCTTGTACTCATTTACACTGATGTGTAGACAAACCTGCTGAAGATATCCTACTTATTAGGTGACCATTTGTATAAGAATGACTATACATGGATCTTGTTCGTGTTTACTGAACCTGTAGAAACCTTTTTCCATATTTACTAAAAGGAAATGGACCCTTGGCCTAAGCTAGAAATTACATGTGCTCGCTGGGAGGAAGTGCAACCAATTTTGCCCATGGCTGTATTTAATAGAACGGCCAAACGACCATATGACTTCTTTTGAATACCCGAAATACCATTGAGTCGTGACTTTTGGCCAGTAACTCACTAGGTAGAACGCTACACAATTTTTAAACGAAATCGCTTTTACCTTCATTCAATGCAATAGGGGTCAAATGCATTCCAATTTTGTTTCTACAGAGCAAAAAAATGTCTAGAGCCGATACACTGCAGCTTGTTAATTGTTTCGAGATAAAATCACGTTGACGGTCACATGAGCAAAATAAAAATTGCATGTGAAACATCCGAACGACATTTAGTAACGAGCGAAGATGCTGAGGGACTTAAGTATTTTACCGGTGTCATGCTCACGTAAAAGGGTACTACGTTTGCAAACACCTAATTTCACTGCTAACGTGTAAATCCACTTTCAATATCATTAGGATCAAATGTCATTAGGACCGCTGAATCCTTTTGTTTGCAAGTTCAATAAGATCAATTTAATGTTTCAATGACACAACTCCATCTGTCTTGCATTGTCAGTACACGTACTTATGAGCAGATGAGCGATTCTGGACATAAGGCCTCGTGTTTATTCGGGTATGAGTGGAGACACTAAGCTCGTAGTCTACAGGCAATTCCGACAACATTGATAGTTGAATGTAGCGACTTCTTTCGATAATTATTATGTACATCGGCATATTTATAGGAGACGGAAATTGATAGAACTGACCAAACACATTAACAAGAACGAGATGGCTGACCGATTGGTGAGGCACTGTTCAGAGACCTACCTCATGAGGGTCAACGTCCAGCCGGTAAGTTCTATTGCCATGACGATATTCGGTTTTACTTATGTAACCACAAATATCATCACAGACTTACACAACCAGAGCTACTTTCTTACAAGCAAAACTTTTTCTTTTACTTGTTAAAAAAAACCCATTTAACACCTTCACTGAATTGGATTTTCCAAAAAGAGGATTTCCCAGCGCAGAAATACGGCATATTTGTTTTCATGATTTTCTTGTCATGCCTACATTGAAATGTATACATCTTCATATATAAATAATAGAAATGGGTTTGAACATTTTGCAGGTCACTAAAATACTCATTGACTTTAAAAATCGATGCTTAATGACATGGAATGCATTTTCTTACGGTTGTAGTATGGGTTTTACGTCATGATTCCACGTGTACAATTGGAACTGTCACTGTATTGCAGTTTTTATATTTCCAGGAGAGCGCCAAAAATGATCTTTCGCTGACTGACATCTCAAGCAGCGCCGGAAGTATTGGTGAGTCGACAATTGTGGAGGAGATTCAGCTTGACACCACAACCGGGGAAATTAGTACAGCATATCCGGCGTGTGGTGGAACCAGTTCCGGTGAAATCAGCCACGACACCGGCTACTGTACTGGAGATGATTGGAACACATACACCATGGGTAGGTATTTACACATTGCACCGTTTCTCTACAAATGAAATACTTATGTTAAGACTTAAACGATGTGATAAAAGAAACTGAAATTAAAATGTTTACCAGTAGAAACATAAATCGGCGTGACTTCCCAGTTTGTATTGTCAGTTTCGGTAAAACTGACGCCTATATTAAGTTCATAGAACATGCATAATGCATTCAGAAGAGCCCCAGATTTATTGTACTAGTTATCAAACTGCTGTATCAAAAATGTTATGAAACAACAATTCTTTTTACAGGTTTCACAGAACGTCACATGGAAGAAGTCAGTGTAAAAGTCAAAACGGAGCCGGACAGGTGGCTTCCCGGATTTCTAGACATTCAAAGAGGTGGGTATTATATCAAACCGTTCATTATGCAATTATATTAATCTAAATTCTTAAACTAATGTTTGTTGTAAATAATTTGACTAAAACATATTTCATTATCTAAACATATCTATTCGAATAAATGAAGCAACATATTTGAAACAAGTACATTGTAATTACAGTATTAGAAAGGCCCCGTCCATAATATTTATATAAATCTGAATAAAATAAACCATATTTAAGTGATCATAAAAGATGCCGTTTCACATAAAATGTAATATCACTAAGACTTTAAGCGAAATTGTTTTGACGAATGCAAAGCACAACCTTTTCATCTACAATATGAATTTGTTGATCATCCAGGGATGGAGTTCAAGCGGACCGCCCACGGGGACGAAGCTGTAGCGTTCGGGTATTACAGAGCCAGCAGGAAGGCACAGAGACAGTGGGGGTTCTACTTCGTCGATTCTACACTAAGCCTCATGGAACTCTACCGCCGGGACCGCGACTAAATGGGCAGCGAACTCGCGGATTACCAGCATTTCTAAACGGATAAAGAAGAATTCAAAGCCGATATAAGAAATATATATTAAATATGTATTATTACGAAAAGTAATGCAAACCCATTTAAGTTTCAAGGACAAAACAATGGATAATATAAGCATTCGAATAAAATACTGGAACATTATCAGCTTAAAACAAATCAGAAAAAAAATGGACGAAGGTCATATGTGCCAAAGTTCTAAGGAACGAAGACCCGGAGTTATAGATTTTCGATATTCTAACGGAATAAAAGCGTGATAAACATATGTTGTTTGTAGGCGACAGAAACTCTGATATGTTACCGAGGTTATATTCTATGTGAGCAACAGAAACTCTGATATGTTACTGAGGTCATATGCTATGTGAGCGACAGAAACTCTAGGAACGAAGACCCGGAGAAATAGATTTTCGATAGTCTAACGGAATAAAAGCGTGATAAACATATCTGCAATGTTGTTTGCAGGCGACAGAAACTCTGATATGTTACCGAGGTCATATTGTATGTGAGCGACAGAAACAAACTCTGATATGTTACTGAGGTCATATTCTATGTGAGCGACACAAACTCTGATATGTTACCGAGGTAATATTCTATGTGAGCGCAGACGCACGCTAACAGCTACTAGGAATATGACGTAAGTACCAATGTCAATAACCATCGATGGGCCGGGATCCGTGTTTGTGGAAATAAACATGGCACAGTCAGGTGGCCAGCGAGTCATCGCACGCTTCGACACAAGTTCACCGAGAGATGATGCATGTAGTGTGTATGCCATTCCCATGTAACACAACCTATATAATGTGGATAACTGATGATTGAGTTAATCTGACCTAATATTAGTTTTCTAATACAGTGTTTTAATTCATTATTCCTTTTTTCCATTCATCTTGACATCAAAATATTACCAAGGTAATTATAGCAAGGCTGTGTAATACAGATTGTATACAAAGTAAATAATTTCGAAAAAGATCCATGCAACGGATCCTTTTGATATAAAACATTTACTGACATTTGTCAATATCTAGTGAAAATACTAATTGTAAGTTATTGTTCTATGATAAATGTAATGATTCTCAATAAAGAGGTTCAGACCAAGTAAATACATGTTCTGTATTTCATTTCACGTAATGTGAGTCTTACAGGAACTGAATTTCTTATATTATTTGAATCTACCACACACAGTTGTTTACGTACATGCAACTTGTTGGTTAGAAATATACTGTAGCAATGATTACAAATTAACAATGACGAGTGAGTTGATTAGATATGCACACTGGCGCATTGATTGGAAGTACCGGTGACCTTGTGCAATATTGTAAATATCGTTAAATATCTTTCCCACCAGTGACCTAGCCACCTCCCCTACTTGCCAAAGCTGATTCAGTCCAGATTCCATTTGAAGTATAGGAAACATATGCAATTATCCCAGAAATCACATGAACAACAAAAATGTATTACTAAAATATTTATCAGAATTACTGGATTGGCGTTGTTGGTCACGGCTTCCTGTTGAGGTTAATTGCTTAATTATGTTATAGTATGAATGAATTGCCGACCCTTCAATAGTGGTATAATTGTCAATTCTGCCCTTTATAGTTGAAAACTAATTCCGGATATCAAATAATGAAATTACAAATTTCCGAATGAAATTATCCCTGATGAACCCCGTGCCATTTACCGGAAGTTCAACAAGAGAACAAATATCATTCATTGTCACATTTCAGTAACCTAGTTACTCCACAAATTTAGTGTCCAATATCTGTCCAAAGCACAATGCATAACCAAACTGGTTATGCCACAAATATCACATATAGGTAACTGTCACGTGGTGATCCAATGTCGTCGTTATGTCACAAATATTATGCATAACCCAACTGGTTAAACGTATATATAGAGCAGCAGAGAGGTAACAATCCGGAGTAATGCTGGATTGTGCGTCATCCGCCAAAGCACAAAATTCAAGGAAGCCGTGACGAGGAACTCCTAGCTCGTAACAGCAACTGTAAAAGATGTGGATTAATTCGGTTGCCTTACAAGCGTCAGCTGTAGGGATATTCCCTTTAGCTCAGCGGTAGAGAATCGGTCTGGAGAACCAAGGGTCGCGGGTTCCAGCCCCAGCGACGGCACTATCTTTATCACTATTAATCGTCCTATTACACAACCACATGAAGAAATAAACAAAACCAACAGCAGCAAAGGGTGGGTGGGCTGGGTGGGTTTTTAACATAAACATTTGACTTAACAAACCTCCCCGTCCCTCCGCCTAAAAATGTAATGAGGCATTGCTTTTTTTTTCTACGCCAATGCAACATGTTTAGGACAACTAAAAGAAAATATAGGCGACAAAAATAAATATCTTGCGGACTTACTTATTATAGAAAAAACTATATAAAGATACAAAAAAACTAAACAAAGAAGAGAGACAACTCTTACATTTGTACCCAATAATAATTCTAAATCCCAAAAAGTCATATATAAAATATACAACATACAATATAGCAATTTTTATATACAAATATAATACAGTAGGCATTACCAACCATTAAAATAACTTCAAATAACCAATATAAAACAAAATTGCACATTGTATATAAATAACATTATAACAAGCAATGCACGTTACTGTGTCATAGCAAAAATGTCACAATGAACAACAATAACAAAGTTTCACATACTTTACACAACAATTATAAATTTCTATATCATAGGCAAATAACATACCATATTGTGGCAAAAAAATATATCACACTATATAGCAATAATAAACTTGCATTATATACAGATAACAACATATATTGTGGTTTAACAAATATCACACTATACGACAATAATAAACTTTTACATTATGTACAAATGACAACATACGATATTGTGGTATAAAAATATCACATTGTGAAAATAACACTGTTGTATGTAATATAAAAAATGAACTTCAAATATAGGCCTATTGGGTATATACATGTAATAACAAATATAGAATATAATCCTGACTATTGTGATGTAAAAAATACTTCCCATGCCAAAATGTCTTTCCTGTCGGGTATTGCACAACCGTATCTTAGTACCACATTCTTTACAACCTTTCTGGTCCAGGTATTCCGATAACATCGCAAGTTTAACCACTCGTCTACCCTACGACCAGGTTAAAAAGTTATTGACGTATTCGTGATCACTAGTACTGGAGGGATCCTCATCGTACGTCGGTGTCGGCTCATTAGTAAAATTGCCAGTAAGCTTAGTAGGGGCCTCATTAGCCTGCGTCTCTTCAATGTGTGAACGAGTGCCACTTTGTTTTGTCGCATAGTCGTGGTCTAGCAGTTGATATTGGACATCGTTGTTGTTATTATTGTCAGTTAATGCGTTTAATTTACATTTGAAACGGCCGATTTTACGTCGGTTTTGCATGTCGGCCATCACTGCCACGACGTTGTTTACATCGTTACGACAGCTTTTTTACCGAAACTTTCGCGATTGGAGATTTTCATTTTCAGCGCAAGGGACACAACTCTGTAGTCGAAACGTTATTCAAACGAAATTTATTCAAGGGAAGATAACAGCATTGTCGACATGATAATCAGGGGCAGGTGACTCTAACACTGAAAAACGACAGCGGAAATCTTTAGTGCTTTGCTCTGGCTGATAACTACCCAACATATAACCCGGAGAAGAGGGCTGTGATACAAATATAATGTGATTTATTGTTAAATCAATAAATCTGAATTAATGTTAAGCTATAAATTCGGTAACAATCTTTTCGCTTCCAATATCTGGTTTCTTATACACTCGATTTCAATTTATGCCCTTTTTAAAACAGTGAACTTCCTTGGGTTGAATAGACTGTAACGACGACTGGCACAATGTGGTGAGGGTAATAAATCAGAAGTAATTTTTCATCCGGATTTTGTGGGTTTTAACTGGCTCTTCGGTCCCCGTGGCTGTATTTCCTATTAAATTAAGTTCATTTTTTCAACCTTGCTTACGCAGTAAAGTTGAATCAGACTATGACCCAAAGATCATGATCACTTGACGTATGTGTTTGTTTCCACCTTTGAAATCGGAGTGGATTACTACTACAATAATAGCACCGCAAGAGCCAACGATCCGGCCGCCACGCACCATATCCATCATATCCACCATGATGGACGCACCATATCCATTTTACCTCCGATTCAGCATATTTTATGTGCACTCGATATCTGCTATTGCTAATAATTTTGAAATTGTAATAGAATAATCACAATGTGTTATATATGTTAAAATAAAGTTATAATGTGACCATTTGCCTATCCTACACTGTATGAACCCTCGACCAATCCAAGCCCTCGGGCCTTGGGGTTGGTACGGGAAGGATATAGAAATGGTCGTGTGCTAACTCTGAACAGCATCCCTAATGCGGATGGCATACGCATGAGAATTAAAGGAAGGCCGAAAAATTATCTTCTCAGAAACCACAGTAAACATAAGTAATGCCTATATTACATATATTCTTTATCAAAGGAATCAAACATAAATATAACAGCTGTTCAAATAACCCCTGCTTAACACATATTTGAATAACGTCTTTGGTAGTTTTAGGAAATGCTCGATACAACGAAGCTACGCTGAGATCATCGAGCCCTGAAATATTAATGTTCAGATTCAGGAATTTGATTAATATTGATTGTCAATGTGTAGTCATGCAAAAAATAATTGATGTCATTGTAGTGGATTCCACTTGTGAACAGGTGTAAGGGAGTATGTGTTCAGGTGGGAGTATATGTACAGGTGTAAGGGAGTATGTGAACAGGTGTAAGGGAGTATGTGTACAGGTGTAAGGGAGTATGTGTACAGGTGTAAGGGAGTATGTGTATGGTTGTAAGGGAGTATGTAGAAATGTAAGGGAGTATATGTACAGGTGTAAGGGAGTATATGTACGGATGTATGGAAATGAAAATTTTTCTGTCTCTATATGCATATTTTACAAGAAATCTAGTAAAAATGATACAAAAAAAAATCCAAAAAAAGAATTGATACATCTGTGTATAAAAATTATATAAAACTATTATAAAAATATATGTATTTTGGAAATGGACATTGTTGAAGTAGACATGTGTTGCTTTGCCCCTTATGTTGTGATATTTGTTATGTTTTTCTCTTTCTAGGTCTTCAAAGTGTCAAGTCTCTTCCCAAGGTCCAGGCTACTATGCCCTACTTCAAGTTACCATCATACCACAACTACAAAACTCGGACATAACTCTCTCGTTCTGACATCACAAACCTCAAACATCATACCATAACCACAAAACTCTTACATAACTCTCTCGTTCTGACATCACAAACCTCAGACATCATACCATAATCACAAAACTCTGACATAACTCTCTCGTTCTGACATCACAAACCTGAAACATCATACCATAACTACAAAACTCTGACATAACTCTCTCGTTCTGATATCACAAACCTCAGACATTATACCATAACCACAAAACTCGGACATAACTCTCTTGTTCTGACATCACAAACCTCAGACATCATACCATAACCACGGTTCCAGATCCTCTACTGGGTGAAAAATTTGGACTGCATTTCATTTGACGAGATAATTAAAAGTTTACTTCACAAAGAAAACGATACGCAATGACTACCGAACTTTTACCGTACCATAGAACATTAATCTTTGATACATTTTTGGGGGGAAATTTGAAAATTGGCGGTTCATTAAACCCTGTCCTCCCCTTCACCAACGTAATGGATTTTGTAAACAAAAGCAAGGCATCATTAGTTAATGTGAACAAATTGGAAATTTTGATTACTAGTGATAGAGCGATATAAATGTAGATTCTTCAGGAAAAGGAAAAGAAGAGATATCCTTTAAAACAGACTATTTCATTTAGGTCTATGTCTAAAATGTTTTCCAGTAGTTGTAAAACAAATCTTTCGGACAATGTTTGTAAGTTATTTGGTTGTTTGTATAGTTTTCTTGCTTTTTGTGTTTTCACGACTCAGTTTTGTATTGTTTTCTTGTAAAAAAAATGTGTTTTACATGTCATGTTCATCAAGGGAGGTAATACTGTTCGACAAATTATGACGTCATAGATAATGACGTTCTATCACGTGTTTGGTTTGTTTCGGTTTAACCATTTCCGGTTTCTTATTTCTTCGAATTTCGTTTTCCCGGACAGATCCATCCTTCTTGCTATACACCTTTTTGAGATGTCTGTTCGTCACTACGTGCTAGGTTGCTGTTGTATTACTGATGGGAAAGACGACGACATTCGATCACCACGTGACAGTTACCTACCATTCACCAACGAGTCTGTCGATCATCACAACAAGAAAGACAGCCAGTCGGTAAATAGTAATAGGGCTACAGAAATTTAAACCTTGTCAATCCCAAATAACAAATACCGTTTGATAATTTGGAAAAGAAAAGAAGATTTCCTTCCGTATGACATGAACGTTGTATTGGTTGTTTTTTATTCACATTTGAGAAATGTAAGTTTTCATTCAACACTGAAGTGTTAATTATATATAGCTATTCAAGAAATGTTACGTGAGAGTACTCAAGACGGATCAGTACCCAAAGCGGATAACTTTTCCCATATCATATTTTACTATAATGTATCCCGAAAACTACACAAAGTACTCGTCCTCTGAAAAGTTAGAAATCATCGGTGATTTTGTCCGCTTTCGTTAATTGGAGACGAATGTGCGCTAGTACATCCTGAAGACCCCAGTCGGCAATTCATTGTTAAATGTTGAAATACATCTTCGGTGTTCACGCAATGACTTCTTCCTTTTTTTTCTTTTTTTTTTATCAGAAAATGGGTTTTTGGTTGTCCGCTTTGAGTATCCTATCAACACATATTACATTCATATTAATTAATTTTACATTATTATTTGTTTAAGAAGTTTCATTCGTATTCAAATATTTTTCATAATTTTGTATACGTATGTCACTTTCAGTAGTAACATTTTATTTGTTCCCCCCTTAAAGTTAAAGAGTTGGAAGTCTATCTACAGCAGCGTCAGCGAAAAGAGATGTAAACTTTCTTAAAGTCATGTGAACTGGTTAAAGTCATATGTGAACTGGTTAAAGTCATGTGAACTGGTTAAAGTCATGTGAACTGGTTAAAGTCATGTGAACTGGTAAAAGAAAAAGAAGTGTCTCATACTGGGAACTAAATCATATTGCCGGATTAAAATCATGAAAATGTCACATTCTTAACGTAAATTGTATAAGAAATTTCCTCCTCAGAATCAGTGAAAGCCACAGGCAATCTTAAATGTTAACATACATGTATAATATTGTATTTACGGCATGCGAAACAATCTACACATGATCAATTGGTGTTTCTTCAGATAGAGCTAACCACACTAGGATGCCAGGAGACGGGGCTAAAATCTCTCAAAGGACTACATGTAACTGACACACGACCGGGCAAGGGGGACGGCCGGACATGGCGAGGTACGGACGACCAGACGGTGGAACTCGATATAAATAAGCTTATGTGTGGAAAGGACTTGAACAGTTCACATCCATAAACATGTATATTACTCACAGCAGTTTCAGAACTTCATTAATCGATATCGCTGTTAAATATGTTAGTGATGTCCTATTAAGTCTATCCGGAGACCTATATCGATATAGTCACAGAAATCTAGCACGGTTACCTTCGGTCTGACCACGGGGGCACGGTTCAATTTATCAATTTATATATGAGGTCTCCTTATTTACCATTTCATCTGAGGGGCCTCAGATATAAATTGAACCGTGCCCCTGTGGTCTGCCTGCTGACTCTTTTATTAGGTTTTATGTTGAAAGTTCCCTGATATTAAGGCTGACATATCAAAGGTGGGGGGAAAAGAAAAACAATTTAAATTAAGAGAAATTTAAAATCAGACAAAAATAATAACTCGATGTTAAAGTTAATGCGGTATGCTACTTTACTGACTGCGTCATGGATCTCTTAAATGAAAGAGTTCCAATCTAAACGAAACATGAAACATGTCTACTAGGAATGATATTTCGGACTGGTCAATCAATAAATAACACTTTTTAAAGTTACACAAAAATATATGCATCGATTGTGCTTAAATAATTCGGCATTATTGGTCCTAATCACCTTTCCTGTGTTGATTGGCCGTTACGCATATAATAATTTCAACTGATATTTTTAAACGGGAGGTAACTCTCACACATATCACTGCTATCAAATATCTGAAAGTGGGAAGGTAACATACATCTTTGAGTTCTGTACTGTGTTTTTGGTTTGTAAAAGTGTTATTTTTTTCATGTTATATATGTAAAAATTGTCATCTCTCATTTTCCGTCCTGATGATGTCAGATGAAGATCTTTGCTTCAAACACCGACGCGTGATTTACTGCCGACGGACGTCGCTGAGTATGACGAACCTATTTGACCCCTTACAAATGGAAAAGGAAGAGGAGACTAACCAATGCTTATCACCAGCTCAGAAACGCTGTACATTTCCACCATCTCGGACGAGAAACGGAATGAAGATTTTCGGTAATGTATATATCCAACTTTGTGTTTGTTCATCTCAAGTTATTTTCGGTGTTAGACTCATTTAATTGTATTTGCTAAATAAAACTCCGAGCCAGGTAACACATAGATGCGAATCTTTTCCCCTATACTTGCACGTGAAAGACAGNGGTGTTAGACTCATTTAATTGTATTTGCTAAATAAAACTCCGAGCCGGGTAACACATAGATGCGGATCTTTTCCCCCATACTTGCCTGTGAAAGACAGGAAATAACCCATGAAAAGATAAAAAAAAAAGAGGAAAGACAGCCTACACGCGCTTC
The DNA here is from genome assembly GCF_002113885.1 of Mizuhopecten yessoensis. Taxonomy (NCBI): domain Eukaryota; kingdom Metazoa; phylum Mollusca; class Bivalvia; order Pectinida; family Pectinidae; genus Mizuhopecten; species Mizuhopecten yessoensis. The sequence goes on along the minus strand of NW_018407390.1, from coordinate 637,996 downwards.
GACGTCACGACGCATTTTTGCATACTTAACCTCTGACCTTTAAATGCGTTTAAGTTAGTTGTTTTGACTGTTAAATTTTCATTAATTTTGTTTAAAACTTTTTGAAAATAAATTAGTGTTAGTCATGTGACTGGTCAACTTTTAGAAGATGTTATCAGATCAGGTATTGGTCAGTTTAGTCACGTAACTGGTTACAACTGCAGTCATCAGGCATCTGATTTTTTTTAATTTTTCGCCTCGAATTTCTTTTTTTCTACCACCATCCCAACCACATGACCATAACAGATGATGCCTAGGTTCATAGCATCTGCTTTCCAATTTCAATAAGGATTTTAAGTTAGTAAACACTTGCCAGCTGTTTGCGAGCATGGATAAATCGTACCTCCCCATATAAAGGGTCGGAGCACCCCGCCCTGCAGCTAATTATGGGCATTTTACATCATTATGTAATTCGTAAGTCCCCCAAGAATTATTAATTTACATTCAGTTCATCAATATTGCTCCATTCACGTTACCTGGCTCGGCCAGCAACAACTGTTTCGTGAATGACATGTATTTGCTTACCAGATAGCCAAATCAAACTGAAGGCAGTACCAAACAGTCACCACAGCTGTTATAGCCCCTTAGCCCAAATGTATTATTTGTGTAATAGAATTGAAGTATTCAGTCTCAATATGCCTTGTTTGTGTCTTTTGTTCATTACACTTATGATAAGCTATATACTGCGGATGTTAATTATTAAATAAAAAATTCTGAACATCGATTTCAAATTGGTGAAACACAACAAAGAGAAAACTCCTAAAGCAGGTACTACGGTCTAGCGAGTCAATTCATGTTTTAGATATGAGAGGAAAGTCCTATCAGGAATGGGGAGGAGAAGAACTCTATGTGAATCAGTTGTTACTGCATGGGTTTGTAGTTTACAAAGGAAATGTGTACAGCCCTGAGATGAAGCTCAGCAATGGAAAAAAACTGAAGCCCGCAGGCGTCTTCGGGGCTGCAACCTTGCCTGCTAGGTTTTTTTTCTAACGTAACATAAGTTTAACACATCGCAGTGAATGATAAAAAAATCTGTCATAGATCGTGTTATCTTATACTTCGGAATATTTACATTTCTTCTGAACTTGGACTCAATATACCTACTAAACATTTTGAAGGTTATTTTTTAATGAACTTTTTAGTTGGCGTATGAATACATCAGTATATTATGTTATATTATTAATAGATTTATTATTCTGTCAGAAGGTTTTAATTGAATTAAAGAAAATTAATTTACATATTAATTTGTTTTTTCGTTGTAATCAATGCAACTAAGTTATTTATCTAGCTAGGACGACGTTTTACAGTGAGTGGTGACATCATAAGCTTCGGTATCTCCAGTTGTGATAGACTTGCACAAAACCAATATTTTAAAAATTATCAAAAAATATCGATATCGCACTGAACGTAAGCATAAGGATAGAATCCTGTTTTGTTGAGGTTTATGGGGGATAAACCTCAATCGGTCTTGAGACTAATTCAATATGACGCAGTTCGTAAAAATTGTCTCAATGCCCTTTGAGGTTTATACCCCATAAACCTCAACAAAACAGGATTCAATCCTTTTAAAATAGACTGCATTTGGAAATTCAACAGCACATGGTGATTTTGTATCTTTGCGCGGTTTGAAAGATTCAGTATCTTAACAAGATTCTTTTTCTAAGTTCCGATTAACTCCAATAAACTGTTACTATTCTGATTTGATTTAAACATATTTTATTGCAAATAAATATTTACAAAAGAATTGGACACAAGTTTTACCAACTTATCAAAGTCCTTTTCTTCAAATACATGAATATAAACATATAAACAAGGTATTTTACGCAATATACATTAATTATGTTTTTATATGGAAATGGAAAATACAGACGAAGAAAAGAAGGAGAGCGAAACAAAGTAAAGGATAGTAACACAGATAGAGTAGATGAAAAATAGAGAGGAAGAAAAGACGGATAGAGTAATGAAGTAAATGATAGTAACACAGGTAGAGTCGGAGAAAAAAAAGAGAGTGATAGAGAGAGAAAGATGATCACATTCAGTCAAACCTGTTGCATTTGCTGATATAATTTTGGACAGATTTTGCAATTGAGGTATTTACATTAATGCTGAATTTAGGATCGCCATATAGGAGCAAGTCTAAAGTTAAATCATCACGAACAGGTTGAAGCTCTCTTATTAATAGATTGCGATGCTGGGTGTATAAGGGACAGACACAAAGGAAGTGATAAGAGTCTTCACATGGATTACCGCATGCACATTCAGCTGTATTTGATAAATTTGCTCTAAATAGGTCATAGTTAAGGGAGCTCGCACGATTTCTCAAACGGCAATGAAGTATATTTGATTTACGGGAACCCCATACCAGAAAGCATTTATTTTGTGGTTTACCTTTTGATTTTATATTTGATTTAAATGAACTGAGAGAAGCCGAATTCCTTATAGATATATCTAGGTCATTCCACATTTTTGTAGTTGATGGGAAAAAAGAATTGCGCATTGTTTCAAGCCTAAAGTTTGGTTGTCTTAAATGTTGGGAATTTCTTAGGTTATAACGAGAAATATCCCCAATGCTATCTGGTAAGGTGTCACACAAATAATTAGGAGCTGTACCGTTTTTAATTGTAAAGAATAGGGACAATTTTCTGTTTTTCCTTCTATTACTTAGTGGAACCCAGCCAATTTCATTAAATATATGTTCAATTTTTGTGTAAATAGGTAGTCCTGTAACAATTCGTGCAGCATCTATCTGAATATTTTCAAGTTTTGATGAATTTGTCATTCCACAATTGTCCCAGACTTCACATGCATATTCTAATAATGGTCGAATGTACGTTAAATATAGTTTTTCAAGGTTATTTCTACTGAGTAACCATTTCATTTTACGAAGGGTTGCTATATATTTAGCCACTTTTTTGATAAGTTCGTCTACATGTTTATTCCATTTACCGTCGCTACTTAGTATAACTCCAAGGTGTTTGTGGCTATCTGTTAAAAGGATAGAAGTATCGTTAAAAATAAATTGGGGTTGAAAGGGTAGATTTGTATTAGAAACAATCATGATTTCGGTTTTTTTAGGATTGAAAGACATCAGCCAATTTTTAGACCATTTCTCTAGAGTTTTTAGGTCTTTATTTACTTCACTTACAATATTTTCTAGGTTTGGTGATGAGTATGAAAGCGACGTATCGTCAGCAAAAAGACGAGATAATGAGGAGAGTTCGGTTGAAATGTCGTTAATATAAATCAAGAAGAATAAAGGGCCTAACACTGAACCTTGGGGAACACCGGCGTTTATATTTCTTACAGAAGAATGGGAATCGTGAATAAAGACGGATTGCTTACGCTCAAAAAGATAGTTTGTTATCCAATTAAGAAGACTGCCTGAAATACCATGTTGTTGAAGTTTGTATAAAAGCCCTCTATGCCAAACTCGATCGAAGGCCTTTGAAAAATCACAAAAAGTAAAAGCTATATGTTCATAGTTTTCTAATGCTAACATCATAGAATGGTACATTTCAATGAGTTGATGCGTACAAGAATGATTGGGTAAGAATCCAGACTGAAGTTTGTAAATAAGATAATTAGAGTTAAAAAAGTTGTAAATATGTTTATAGACTACACGTTCAAAAATTTTTCCAACACAGCTTAATAATGATATTGGTCTATAATTCGAAGCATTATGAGCGTCGCCAGACTTAAAGATCGGCATGACGTTTGCTAATTTCCATTTATCGGGATATATACCATTGTTTAAGGAGTGATTAAAAATGAGGGAAAGGGGAATGGCAATTTCATTTGCTACAAGTTTTAACATTCGATGACTGATTCCGTCAGGCCCTGTTGCCTTATTTACATCTAGTATGTTAATAATATCAACTATTTCAGAAGGTATAATATGAATTTCGGACAAAAGAGAGTCTGTTCGTTTTTCTAAAATGGGAATAGGTTTGTTTTGGTCTACTTCGGAATGACTGGATACTGAAGAAAAATAGTTATTAAGAAGTTCACATTTATGGTTATTATCATTCGTGAATTCGTTAGCATTGTCATCAAAAAGTGGTGATATATCAGTAGTTTTGCTTCCTTTCAGTACAAACCTTAACAATTTCCAATATGTTTTGGGGTTAGATTTATTTTTGACTATGATAGAGTCGATATTTTCGTAGAAAAGTTCTTTTGCTCGTTTTATCATATTATTTGTTTTATTTCTTGATTGTTTAAATTTCGTCCTATTAAAATCATTATTATTATTTATAAGTATCTTTTTTAATCGATTTCTATTACGTATTTGTCTTCTGACAATATTATTGATCCAGGGTTTGTCATGTTGTCTAATCTGCACATATTTAGATGGTATGCATATATCTACAGCGTTAAGTATAGTGGTTGTCAGAAAATCACACATGTCATTAACGTCATTAAACATATTAAATTGGTTTACCCATGATATATTTGTGATAAAATGTTTAAGCTTTTCGATGTCTGTTTTGTCATATAGCCATACCTTTCGTTTGAAAACTGTTTGGGTTTGTTTCGGTACTTCAATTATTGTAAAAACAGCATTGTGGTCACTTATATTGTCGTCTATATTAATAACTTCACTGAAAAAAGTGTTGATTGTGTTACTGATAATTACTGGATCTAATAATGTTGCTGAATGGTCCGTTATTCTGGTAGGTTCGGTTATAATATTTGACATCTGGTACAAAGTGAGAAGGTCGAATAATTCATCTCTGGAGGATTTTAAAAAGTCAACATTTAGATCGCCCATCAAAATAACATTATCTGTAATATCGAATGCCAGGTCGAGGGAATGTTTTAGTCTCTGCCATATACCGTCAGAATAATTTAGATTAGGTGGTCTGTATAGATTTCCTATTATATGTGTAATATTATTTGAATAAACTTGTACCCATATTACTTCGTCATTAGCAAATTCTAACTCAAGTTTTCTTTTAACTACGAGAGATGGAGAATAGTATAACAATACACCCCCTCCGAACATATTCCTATCTTTTCTAAACGGTTTGTCACTAAAGCCCTGTAGCGTAATTTCTTCATTAGTAATAGAAGGATCCAAATGAGTTTCGGTTATACAAAGAATGTCGACATCGTCGGTCAATGCGTCAATGTAGCCTATTTTGTTTCGTATACTTCTAATGTTAAGATGCATAAGATTCAGTGAATGGGTTGCCGTCATATTACTAGAGTTTGGACCAGGGTTGGAATGGATATCTCCTGATGTCAGAAGAAGAAGATGGATTATCATAGGAAAGAATATGTTTACATTATTGATATAGGATTGTTGTAAAAACAAATATGATGTAAATAACCAACATTTGGCATTGACTTCAAAAATATTTAGAAAATCAGCAGGGTATGTTTTGTAAGTGTATGTTATTAAAATGTTTGCAACTTTACAGTGAAAACAGCCTATGGCAGCTCTCCACGCACCAACATCATTACCTACTAAGGAGGGTATAGATCAGATTTTGGGGGCGCGAGAAGAGCTTTCATATACGGGCAGTTTAATACAAAGCAGTTGGGGATGACTGGATGTGAGATTAGAAAAGAGAAGGGAAATGGGGTATACAAAGCAGCGGATGAGGGTAGGTAGGGAAAGCAAAAAGAAAGAAAAATGGGAAACGTTTGAATAGATATTGGGTACGTTATCTTCATTGGGAAGATGAAGTACATGTGGTGATTCCCAAATATCAGCAGATAGGTTCTGATATGGGAATGGATCTATAGGCGTGAATCAGGGTGATTTTAACAGTACTATAGTGTACATATAACAGGTTGAAATGCTTAGATAACTGGGTTTTGGAACAATTGACTTCTATTAACAGGTCTAGTATTTACAAACATAAATCATAATAGTAAGATGTTTAACTATGGAACGCTGTTATTCCTTCCGTAAATAAAGCTTTAGATCACTTATATTTTACAGCGGGACAAAACCCATTGGAAAATTATCGCAGATTAGAATCGGACACGGACAGCTCGAGCAGGGACAGTATTTCTACGTCATCATCCTGTGAGACCACAGGCCAGGAACCGGAAGTGGTTTTACGAAAGAAGCCAGAGCAAAGTATAGACCGCAATTGTCACGCAAACAAAGGTTACGTGTGTGTTAAATCCAAAATACCAGAAGCAGAACTACCAAGACTGGAGTCAAACTGTCCTCTTTGTAAGGGTATGATATTTGTTTTAATCAATTTACAAACGAACAGGTCATGTTATTATCACAACGATCAAGTACAGAAATTAATCATCAATATGCATTTCCAACAAACGTTTTTTTTTTTTTCATTTCTATTTTATTAACAACGGTTTTTTCCTGTTACAGCGGAAAGCAAGGATAGCAAGGAAAGTGGAGTGACACTGAACACATGACCGGGACTATAAATCTGAATTGAATAAATAGAGCTCAAAGCCGAAATAACGTTGTTAATTAACCACACTTTCTGGCACTTCCGGTCGCTATCCGAAGATGAAGTCGGGGTTGGAATGTTTTTCAATGCTGTACAGCGACACACTGCCCGATGCGTCACTGATTACGTACGCCATCGCGTTGTTGTTTGGGCTGTCGGCAGCGGAAATTAATCTGGATAATATGGCAGGAAAGTTTAAATATTTTGTCATGACATTAAGATCACAATTATTTTGAACTAGCAGGATGTGTGTTGTATCCCGATTACATTAATTTCTTAGAAATAAGGAAAAAAAAATAACAGTCAGAAACTCAAGGATTTTGAATCAGTCAATCATTTTTTAAACTTTCTGTATTAACCAAATTATGGTAATTATCAAAAAAAGAAAAGATCATATTACCAAAAAAAGAAAAGATCATGTTATCAAAAAGGAAATATCTTGAATGGGATTAAAATAAGATTATAATCAATCTTACCCTATTGCAGAAATATGGGCGTCACCAGCCTCGTCCATGTCATACAATTCCTTCCAGACAAAATCAGTTCTGCCCGCGCGATGGGCGCTCTCGAACCTAGGGATAGGTGTACCACTGGTAGAGTTGATGGTGTAAAGAAAGAGGGCGCCGACGGTCTCGCTCCCGACCAACAGGAAGTCGGAACCATTCTTTTGTATCAGCAGGTCCATCCCGTTCAGTTTTGGGCCCTGTCAAATACCAGCCGTAAACTCCTTAATTTCATAAGTCAAGTGATGCTACTCTTTTCATAGACACTATTTTTGGGATTTTTACACACACACAAATCAAATATCGATGCTTGTATAGAAAAGAAATATTAATTTGGCATTAAGCATTGTTTTGCCGAAATGACACACATCTTGAACAATTTTCATTTTTTTTTTTTTTTTTGAGAAATATATATATATAGAAAGTAAATTTGAGCACAAATTTTTAGTTATATGAAGCCTTTTCCGAACAATATATTATAGCATACATTAACATGATGGACAAGTTGTTATTAATAATTGAGCTGGAGTTTTGAGCATGTAGGAACGAGAGGCAGAATGAAGAGAACGGCGTAAAAAAAACGTGAAGACATGTTTCTTTATTTGTAATATCTATATTGATGAAACATGCATGAAATAACGTGATCGTGAAGATTGTTTTTGAAACAGACGGCACAAGTCACAATACTGTTCACTGTTCACGTCACTTATCTGTTCCATTGTTCGTCACTTCCATGCAATAGTTGCCGTGTCCTTGTACATTCCATTTTTTTTTTATAAAACTATGACGAATATTTTGACGAAACAGTTTTCAATAGGAAAATGTTAGTGTGCTAAAGTTGTAGCTGTTATGGGTATAGAACAACATTTGTGTTGGTAGGTTTTATATGGGCTGTATAACGGAAATATTAATATTAGAATAATGAAAACACAATCATACAATGAAATATAAGAGGCTCCAAAGATAATTTATTGAATTTACGAACTTGTCATTTTCTGCCTTCAAATCTTGAGTTATAAAGGAGTTGAATTAAGAATTATTAACTGAACTGTAAGGTTAATCCTATTACTAAACACGCACTGTGTTTGTCCACCCCGCACCAGGACCTCACAAACATGTGTGGTCCTAATAATGATGGCCCATAATGATTGTCTTTGTGAAAGTGATCCTTTCCTTATATTGCTTCTCCAATTAATGACATCGCTGCACGCTGGAAATTACATTAATCCAGTTGGAGTCTTTCGATATTTTTGCAAATCAAATTGGAATTATAATTTGAAAAAATTGATGCTCCTATTGAAATATTTACCGAAATTCTCTTGAAAATTGTTGAAAAATCAACTGGACATTTCGCTTAAGTCCAAAACCTAAAAATATTGCATGGACGATGAATGTGTTTAGAGGCATTTCGAAAAGCTTCTCTATAAAAACTTTTGAAATCTTTTCTGCACCAAAGACATCCAAGTATCTAATAGTTTAGGTTCAACAACTATAATAATAAAAACGGAGATAATGTAATAGAAAGGCTTCCTCGGTAGCATTACGTTATGATAGTAATTCAAAATTACTATTTGACTATAATGAATAAGAGCCCCAAGACTATGTGTGGAATTTTAGAAAAAAAATGATGAAAACAGAAACAATGCGCCACTAGTTGTTACTTCTGCTTACCATGAGATCAGACGTAGTGTCTCGGAGATTCTCCGGTGACGTATACGTGATGGTCGAGGACACGATGTCGGAGTTAAATACGTTGTACATAAGCAGCTCCATATTTTTCTCAATCTCATCTCCACTGTCCCAAACGAGGCTCATATCCGTCGTGTCCCAGATAGAGAAGCCACGCCCACCGAAGTGCGTCACCTTTTCCAGCTTATCGGTAAACTGGTTAAAATAGTCGATATTGCTGACGGTTAGGTAGCCTGCCAACATCAAACAAGTAATGTTAATTACGTTGATCATAGCAAGGATACTGTAAATAACGAATTGTCGAGGTGGTTATTCAACTTTTTCACAATTACTTACCTGCCATGCTTTCTAAAGCCAAATCTTTATAAAACGTTGCGTTGTTGATCCTGCCTTCGTCGAATTTCTTTGCTGAAGAAACAAAATGTCAACAGCTTACAGTAATCGCAGGGATAAATGCATCTTAGTATACATCCTAGGTTGAGGCATCTGAACACTTATTCATGGCGTAATTAACAAAATTTAAATGGTTAACTTTTATAGGATATCTTGTAAAATATATTAGATATTTCATATTCTATGAAATGCAGGTTGGAGATTCATTTTTAAATCAATGTTAGGTTGGCTTGCCCTAACATTCTGTCAGCATGTTATCTTACACAGTCCTCAAGACACAAATCAATTGAATGATTTTGATTGATACTAGATGATTCCCTGCTTATGGAACAAAAAAATGAATGAAATATGAAATGTATTCTAAATTCTATGATAAATGTGAAGATGGTCATTTAATGATCACTAACTTTCCTATCCTCAGTAGCAACATATTAGCGCGCCCTGTTTACGAATTTTACGTGTTACAGTTCACGCTTTCTACAGAACCAAGTATGTATACGATGGATGTACTGTCAACCAATAAGCTACTTAGCCAGGGTGTCCTACCAGTAAGTCTTCATTCTATACTGAAGAGAATATATAGTCAACATCATTAGTTGAGTAATGGTGTCTGGCATGAAAACAACATGTGCATAACATCGCTGACGATAAGGACATTTTTGCTGATTTGACAGGAGAACTATGACGGCGCCACATTTGGTTCAGGGAACGTTCATATTTTCCCTTTGAACTCCTGGTTTGTTATGGGGCTAGGAGGTTAACCGCTTCCTTTTGGTTTTTAATTTGTTCTCAGTTGTTTTGCATGTTAACGTTGTTTTAATATTGTGCGTTGATTCTATGGTATATATTTGCCAATGTGTGCGGCTGATGTAAACTATTGTGTCATTATGTGGTGATGTGGTATATTTGTCGTTGAGCATTGTGTAGTGATGATGTGGTATATTTGTCGTTGATCATTGTGTAGTGATGATGTCGTATATTTGTCATTGAGCATTGTGTTGTGATGATGTGGTATATTTGTCATTGAGCATTGTGTAGTGATGATGTGGTTTATTTGTCGTTGATCGTATATTTGTCATTGAGCATTGTGTTGTGATGTTGAGCATTGTGTAGTGGTGATGTGGTATATTTGTCATTGAGCATTGTGTAGTGATGATGTGGTATATTTGTCGTTGAGCATTGTGTAGTGATGATGTTGTAGTGTTTATGTGTTGATGACATGTAGTCTGCAATGTTCTTGTCTCCTGGCATATATTTGATCGTGTATTTGTACGGCTGTAACCGAAGTCCCCATCGTTCTATCCGCAACAGTGGTTTGGTTTTCTCCCATATACGTTCTAGGGGTTTATGATCCGTGATGACTGTGAAGTGTGACAAACCTCTCAAGTACATATCAAAGTGTTCGCATGCCCAGACAACAGCTAACGCTTCACGTTCTGTCTGGCTGTATCGCGATTCTACAGATGTCAGGGCTCGACTCGCGTATGACACAACTCGATGTCGCTGTACCATTATCGCACCTAAACCGATCGGACTAGCGTCAACCATCACTTCTACCTCAATTTCGGGATTGTAGTAGGCTACAACAGTTTCACTCGATAGTCTATCTTTCAGTGTGTTGAATGCACGTTCACAATCTTTTGACCAATTCCACTCTACATCTTGGTGAGTGAGATTACGTATTGGCTCACAAATTGTTGCATAGTCCGGAATGAATCGTGATGAATAGGAAGTCATGCCTAGAAAACTTCTCACTTCTTTAGCATTCTGGGGCTGGCTGAATTCCTTCACAGCTGTTACTTTGCTAGGGTCAGGTGAAATACCAGCTCCGCTGAATACAACACCGAAGAATGTAATGCTGTCTTTCCTGAATTCGCACTTTCTCCCATTTAGAGTCAAACCAGAGTCACTTATTTTCTGAAGCACCTGTCTAAGAACTGCATCGTGTTCCACTCTCGATCGACCGAATATCAAAATGTCATCAGAAATGTTCTTTGCACCGTCGATGCCTTGTATAACTTGTCTGATAGTCTCTTGGAATACCTCAGACGCGGAAGATATACCGAAGTTTAAACGTTTGTACTGGTATATTCCGACGTGTGTGCTGAAAGTAGTTATGTACCTTGATTTTGGGTCGAGTTCCAGCTGGTGATACCCACTACGTAAATCGAGCTTACTGAATACAGTGGCGCCGTTTAGATCATGTATAAGCTCATCCATGGTAGGTAAGACATGGCGTTCACGCTGAATAGCCTTGTTAGCTTCTCGCATATCCACACATAGCCGAATTTCGTCCGGGTCCTTTTTTGGCGGTGTGACTATCGGGGAAATCCAGGGTGTTGGTGTACCCTCCACCTTTTCTATGATGTCACCCTCAACTAACTTGTCAATCTCCTTCTTGACTTTGTCCCGGAGATGAAATGGTGTACGACGATGTCGTTGAGCGACCGGCTGTATTTTGGGGTCAATGTGTAATTTCACCAGTGTCCCTCTCAATTTCCCAATACCTTTGAAGATTCCAGGGAACTCTGTCTCCACTTGTTTATCAACATCCTCTGCGATTTCACTCACAACATGGATCAGTGACAGATTACGGGCTGATGGATACCCTAGGATGGATCCGTACCTATGTCCCTTCACAACATAGAATGTCAAAGTGTCAAACTGTTTGTTCGTTTCTACACCAAGATCACACTTTCCCAGGACTGATAACGGTTTACCACCACCGTACGGTATCAGCCTGTTACTAGCACGGGTGATAGGCGGCCTACCCATACACTCGTATGCTGTTTCGTCAAGTATATTGACTGAGGAACCGCTGTCTAACAATACTCTCAGTGGTCTGTTGTTCACTTTTAGAGTGAAGTTGGGAGCCTCGTTTACAAATCTCACCTGTTCGGAATTTGTCAAAGTCTCCTTTATTCCATAACAGTAACGGTCATCGTCGTCCGTCTCGCCATCTTGGTATCGGGCATCATAACTAACCGATTGACCATGGCCAGTGTCCAGTTGAACAGCTTTCACATTTCGATTCTGGCTCTTGTGAGTAGGCTTGTTGACACGGGATCGACGNTTGGTATCGGGCATCATAACTAACCGATTGACCATGGCCAGTGTCCAGTTGAACAGCTTTCACATTTCGATTCTGGCCCTTGTGAGTAGGCTTGTTGACACGGGATCGACACATTTTCATATAGTGGTTACTTTTACCACATGAATGACAAGTCTGGCCTTTAGCGGGACAGTCTCCATGGTGAGGGTATGATCCTCCACATTTCATACACTTTTTATCGGACTCACCTTGTTTGGGTGTACCACGCTTGAAGTTGGACGATCTGTGTTGTTTTCTTTTAAACGGTTTGTGTTCGGACTGTGCACGACCAACCGCGTTAACACTCGCACTTTGGTCCCGTTCCATTGCTGTAGCTTGGACATCGGATAACTCTAGTGTTCTACCGAGTGTTAGAATTCCATTTAAGTCTTTGTCAGGCTCGCGGAGTGCCCTTCTCCGGAGTCTGTTGGACTTACAGTGCTGGATGACCTGTGACAGAATCTCCTTATTCGTGTCTGCAAATCCACAATCCTTCGCTAGTCGTCGTAATTCGGTGACATACTCGTCAAGAGTTTGCGATTCTGACTGTTTATAGCTTCTGAAGGTGTATAATTCCATTTGTTGATTTTTCTTGGGTTTGAAGTATGTCGTGAGCACCTGTTTGGTGGCTCCATATGACGGCTCGGTTTCTCCTTTTTCGGCCTCATATATGTCATACACACGTTCACCTGCATAGTGAAGCAGGAGTGCTCTTTTTCTATCATTTTCATCCTCGTCCGTAATGTCCAGGGCCACGAGCAGATTCTCTAAACGCCCTATCCACCGATCCCATCTTGGGCCAGCGTTACTTTTGTCGCTTTCGGTATCGAACGAAGGAAATATTGGTAGGGATGTCATTCTGATCCCATCCTCGTCGCCAAAATGTAGTGTTTATGTGTTGATGGCATGCCTAATGCCATCATTAACTACGGCTTAACATTCAGACTCAACAAACACCATCTTGTTCCATGTGCATGGTTTTAATAATACTTCCGGTTGGTCCATATTACAGAATAGCAATCAAGTGGGTAATATTACGGAATGGTACAAAGTAGCGGACTGGATATTACAGATGTGGTATATTTGTCGTTGAGCATTGTGTAGTGATGATGTGGTATATTTGTCGTTGAGCATTGTGTGGTGATGATGTGGTATATTTGTCATTGAGCATTGTGTAGTGATGATGTGGTATATTTGTCATTGAGCATTGTGTAGTGGTGATGTGGTATATTTGTCATTGAGCATTGTGTAGTGATGATGTGGTATGATTTGTCGTTGAGCATTGTGTAGTGATGATGTGGTATGTTTTGTCGATGTGGTTTATTAAGAGCCTGACAACACCGTTGAGGTCCTAGAAGGACTAGGCAGTTGTGTGATGTCATTCTTGACAATCGGTATCTATTAACAGATTGTAATCATCTGTGTGTGCGTTACTTTCATCTTTAATGCTGATGCATATTTTGTCTTTGAGGGTTGACGTTGTGAAATGTGTTGCTGCGTGTTGAGACTGTAGTGTTGATGAGTAGTGGTGCTCTGGTGTATCGGACGCTTTGGTAGCCTCGTCTATATTTTACTCAAGTTTCTGTTTCCTTGTAATAAAAACGTGATCATAAGATCGTGAGTGATCACAAGAGGTAGTCTTTCATTTATGTGGTCTTTCACCGCAAGTATTTAAACATCTGTAAACTAATGCAAGACATTGTTAACGTGTAGGGTGCAGCAGATCCCTCAGAAGACAAGTTATAAGAATTTTTTTTAAAGTATTTCCGGATTGAAATACTAGACTTTGCATCTAAATCAACAAATTGCATAACCAATATGGGCATCTTATGTACCTCTCACAAGTGCGTCCGACCTGGCGTTGTCAGCCCAGTTGAAACCGTGTACACTGCTTGTATACGTCGTCGGGGCGCCCTCGTTGGCGGTAAACAGGAAGGTCTTTCTTCCTAAAGTGAAAACCTTGGCCATATCCGGCTGCTGCAGACTTACCCAGGGATATTGCCGCAAATGGATACCTACAGAACATAGAGAGCCATGATAAACTATAGCACACGGAATTTGAACATTGTAAATCTTCTACTTCTAAATGGTACTGACCAACTTCAACAATTTGAAGATAAAATGTCAGACGACTGCTTTAGTACACGACATTACATCAAATGTCACCGTGTTATGCAGGGAAAACACCCTCACATAATTGCATGGTTGTGTGATATAGATTTAAGTGACTTTAGAAACCAAAGAAAATTTGGCAGAGAGCATTGTGACGTTACAATTGACATGACGTCATAAAGAGAATGTTAATCTGCTGTTTCTAAAAATAACAACACAAAGTCATTATAACAAATCACAGTCCTCCATATAATTATCATCCAACCAAAGGATTCTAGGAAATAGAAGTGACATTTGATATATAGAAATAGAAGTGACATTTGATATATAGAAATATATGTGAACAGTAGATATGATGTGTGAAGATTGAACCTTTCCTTGATGATCAGATGATTGAGTGATATGAGGTGTAGTCCGGGTACACTATCTAGAAATGCAGAAGCAGTTCCTATGGAATAGATAGATAGTGCTGTACACACTTACCCCCGTCTCTGTCTGTGGAGTCTATCCCAATGTCCCTCCATTCTTTCGGGGCTAAAGGCCATATATCCGTTATCACCCCATCAGCAACGGATAACTTAGCGATGGCATTATTCTCCTGAACAAAAAGAAGTAGACACATTCTCAGATGTTTGTACCAACAATGGCTAGCGTGATATAACAATACGAAAATAATACAAGACTAAAATATGTTTTATAGATATTGAATACAAATTGAATAAAATGTAAGCAAAAACATGTCAGATGAACTTGGTTACATATATATATATGTAACCAAGTTGCCATGATTTGTTTTAATGTATTCTAATCTATATGTATTACGGGATGCTATAACAATGCGATCATTTAACTTGCGATAATATGACATTAATTCATTGGTATAATTCATGTTTTGTTAATTTCAGTACCTACGGTAAATATGTTGGTATTAATATCTATTTAGATTACCTTTGGTATAAAGCTTGGTATACATATTTTTTTGGAATACTTCGAGTAAAGAGATTTGTATTAACATTTACATGGTTGCCTTTGGAATATTACTTTGTAATAATATCTATTTGGGATACATTACTATAAATTATTTTGTATTGGTGTCCATTTGGGGTACCTGTGGCACAGGTTTGTTGGACTCACAACTCATGTAAACGGAATTTTTGATGTACGAGCACAGACAGGACACACAAGCCCCACCGCTTTATGACAAGAGGCATAAACAAGTAGTAAATCACTGTACAGTTTAATGTACGATGATGAAAAATAAATATTGTGATTTCAACATACCTGTAATGTGATGAAGGCGTATCTGGTGTCAGGTGTGATCGCAATATACTCGGGCTCTAGCCCTTGTGCGACTGTGATTTGGTCAGGAAGGGGCCACGTGCCTGCGGGTATGTAACGCCCCGGAATACGGATGTCATACCTGAGGGAATAGACATCCACTTAAACATATATAATAACCATCGATGCCGATTGTCATTTCTTAGTCAAATATGAAATTTTAATGTTCTTTCTGAGAATGTAGGAAACTCGAACGTAATGCAGATGTTTGATTTGAGTAGTGTTCCATCGGTTTTCATAAGTTGGAAACATCCTGTATGCAAAGCGCGCATTAGTTATTGCTTCATCACTGACTACCTTATATGGAAGAAGGGGACGAGGTCAAGTTCTGTGATATTTGCATGCTGGTTAATCTAGGCTATGACCTTGACACACTTTCTTAGAATTGACCTGACACATCGGGATTGGTACCATTTGTAGTACAGAACATCAATGTTTGATTTTGAAGCTTTTAGCAGAAGGTTTTGATGAGTACTAAACTTCAAAAAATATAGGAAGGTTGTGATTTCTTTGATTACATCACACAGGGTTGATCGATTTTACTTCTAACACCTCCCCATCGTAAAAGAAGCATGTAGTGGTGAACCAGTTACATGCAAAAGTGAGATGTGGACCAACATCGTTTCTGCACCACATATGGCGCCTACTCTGATGTGGCTTGCTAAGTCGCTTGCCAAGGATTTAAGTTCAAGGATGAGTTCTATACCTTTTTATGTATTTATTAAGTTACTACTTTTCTCATTAGCGACAAGTATTTATAGTTCAGATAAATATCATATCCATCGACAACCCGATATTTATGTCTCCATCAGTTTTAGACATAATGTCAGTTAATCGTGGGGAATAGCGCTGTACAATTTTTAATAAAGAAGGGTGAAATAATTAAAGCTTAATAAGCTGTAAGGACTAATAAAGTAGGTTTAAATGAATGTATGAACGAAAGATGGAGATTCGTGCTTCTTCGGAACTCAAACTTTGTCGGACTTTTACTGTTGGTAGTTTGGAATTTAATGCACATTTTATACATTTTTACCTTAAGCCGAAGCTATAGATATAATGCAAACTATTTATACTAGTGAGTAGTACTGTAGTATTTTACCGGTTATTGAACTGTAGGAAGTCTGCTATTTTCTCCGATGGACTGCCAGTCCTTTCTCTGCGGATGATTTGGACAGTACCTGGGGGGTCTACAAACTTATTGTTGATATCTCGTCCTGGTTTTCCCTCATTGGCGACCAACAGCTCCAAACAATCCGAGGTATACGTCAGCATGTCAGGGTAGGACCCCACTGTGTGAAGAAATGTTTAGAATACATTTATTATAGAAAGACTTGGTTGAAATACTCAGTAATTGTTACGATATGATACCAAACAAAATATCTTAGTTCATACTTGATATGTTTTATACAAAAAGATTAATATAATCCATCCCTGATGTAAGGCATGGATAAGGTAATTCAAACCCAAGAGATAAAATATTGAGCAGGAGACCCGAGGCTTTGCCGAGGGATTTTTGCTCAATTTTTTATCCCGAGGGTTTGAATAACCTTTTCTCCCACACCTGACAGATTTATCTCCCGTTTTGCCGGTGCTAGATTTATCTGTCTCCGCCCTAGGGTTGAGACGGGGGGATTTCCCTATTCATAACAATGGCATGACGTCACTTTAACAATACAATGACGTCACGTCAACAATCCATCAACAAATTGCCTGTATGTGTTTTGGGTCCAGGTTTACCTTTATTTCAAATTAAAATACTGTTAGATATGGGAGAAAAATAATCAATCGCTACTGGTTGTGTAAGATAGACGGCAAGCCTCGTTCTGGACAAAAAATCTTAGTCCTCGGGTTGAGATTTCTCTATCTTACACAACCAGTAGCGATAGATTCTATTAATCCTTACTTCACATCAAGGATGGATTTTATTTCTTGCTTATTACCTAAAACTCGTAAAAACAGCTGCTCTTCTAGTAAAGTTGTAAAATGTCTGCACATTTCTCATTTGCATATGAAGCCCGGATGTCAATTGTTAGTGACGTCGATAACCCTGACTGACCCCAAAACGTCATAAAATGACGTCACGAACAATAGCATGACCCAGAAACGTCACTATTATTC
The DNA here is from genome assembly GCF_002113885.1 of Mizuhopecten yessoensis. NCBI lineage: Eukaryota > Metazoa > Mollusca > Bivalvia > Pectinida > Pectinidae > Mizuhopecten > Mizuhopecten yessoensis. Next base: position 620,279 of record NW_018407390.1, on the reverse strand, counting down.
TTCCGCCAGTCTGTGCGTGTAAGCGATCTAGACCCGTGGGTCAGATAAAATTTCCAGCACCGCCGGAAATGCGGAAATCTCGGTCTAGTATGCAAGTAAATACTTTCTACTTTTCTTCGCTCAAAAAAGTTACATAGATACCTGTCAAAAAGTTATCAGCAATAATAAAAATATAAATAATTTAATGAGGGTAATACATGATTAGCCAAATGCTAATCCACAACCATCGTCCTCATTAATAGTATAATTTTTAATGGTTAGTAAATATACAATTTCAAATATAAATATAAACATTACTCTTGTGTAAAACTAATTTAATTCCTTGGTCACCATAATAATTAAAACATAGTAATGGTAAATTAATATACAATGACAAGAATTAATATGTGTAATAAGAGTGTTTGCAATGGAATATCTAATAGCTCTTTTGTGCTCCAAGTGTACCACTACCACATATGTAATTTGGTGACATACCATAAATGCAATTTGAAACACTCATAGTTTCTTTTTCTTGAATTTAAGCAAAATTCTTACCCAATAGCAATTTTAAATTAGAAAACAAAAGACAAGAAGGTGTAACACATGGGAAATCGAGTGTGACACGTACTGTCTGTTTTTAAGCTTTAAACGATTTCCATCAAATTTGCAAAAGTATTCAGCCTTAAAGTCCATGAGTTTATAAAATAAGGAAACGCATATGAGTTGTAAAGCTCAATCCCTCCCTGTATTAACAGATAATGGCAAATACACTTTTCACCACCATCACCATGATGACTCTCTAACCCATCAAGAAAACACTACAATTTTTCTAGCCGTTCAAAATTATATACTCAAAACTAAACTAACAATAAACTATATTTAACGAGGATGACATGTTTAGCCAAAGGCTAATCTACCACATGGTCCTCATTGTTAGTAAAACATCATAATTATAAATATCACAAGTACATAAATAGTGCAACAAAATATCATAATAGAATTAAATGTTTAGTATCAGCTATAAGGATATCACAGAATGTACAAGAGTTGAAATTAGGTTAAAGTTTATCATCTAAGATACAATATTGCTTAATTCAAGTTTAAAAATTATGACAGAATGCACAAATTTATTGTGCAAATTTGCCGGTTCGTCAATTAAAATGGCACAATGCCTTATGTACTTATATGCTAATATAGTAAAAATGTAAAAAAAAAAAAAAACAGGATATACGCTAATAAAGCATACATTAAAAGTCAATGGGTTTCTTTTAAAAGAATGAATTAAGAATTCCAGAAGTTCTTGATAAGTTGTTTTCTAAAAGAATTAAAATTAGTAATTTCTTTTAAATAATTTGGAAGATTGTTCCATTCTTGTGCACCGGAAATTGTTTTGAATGAAAACGTAGTCCTGTGTTTAGGAACAACAACATTGTTTGTATTGGAAAATCTGGTGACTCTTCTGTGCGCATCACTCACAGGTGTGATATTTTCACACAAATAACTTGGCACCATACCATGCATACATTTATAAAACAACAGTACTTTCTGAAATGTAAAATATTTTTCAATAGGCAGCCATCAGAACAGAAAATGTGTTATCAGAAGGTGTATCATATGGTACATCAAGTATGATACGTGCTGCCTGTTTTTGTGCTTTATACAATTTATCCATCAGCAACCTGCCCATACATTGCAGCAGTAGATAAACACACAGGAATTGTAAAATGTTATCCTACCCTGAACAGGTTGTCTGATTTTCCTCAGTTTTTTCAATGTGATTTTTCCAAAATAGACTATCGTCGAGATACACCCCTAACAGTTTTTCACTGTTCACTTGTTCTACTTCAGTGTCACCAAGCTTAAGATTAAGTTGTACATCAGTTCTAGACAGTTTTTGTTTTGATGTAACAACCATAAAAAATTTTTTTGGATATTTACAATCATTTTATTTTCACAGCACCATTCATTCACATGTTCTAAATTTGACTGCAGAGCATTTTGTATACTTTCAAGATTTTTGCTGGCATAATGAAAGCTAGAATCATCAGCATACATTTCTGTACTTGTAAAAAGATAAGTCATTTATAAAAGTTAAAAATAATAATGGACCTAAAATTGAGCCTTGTGGTACACCATGGGTAATTTTCTTTGCTTCTGACAAAATTCCAGAAAAAGAGACTTTTTGTGTTCCATACGTTAGATAAGATAAAATATTTCCAATAAACGAATAGTCTTTTAACAATTTCATTTTGACATATATATATATATGTATGTTGTGTTGCATTCGTTTTACTACTATGTTTTAAAATGTATTTGGATTTATATGCTTATCAGTGATTTTCCCATTGCATTTCTTTATACCATATTATGTCACCAACTGGCCATGATTATGATAGTTTGATAAATTGATGTGTTACCTTGAAAGAGCAGGACATGCCAGGGACGAGGCGGCAAAGTGTTTTATGGACATATTTGATAAGTGTGATGGCTAGTATGTGAATTGCAACGTTTTCAATAATCATGGCGGTGCTTTGTGACATACTTATTTTGTCAATAGTTGATTTATTGGTGATTTATTCTATGTAACTTGTATATACATTTTAACCTTTATCGAGTGTCCATTTACAGCATTGCTGAAATTTTCATCTACTATTGCATAGTTTTATTTTACAGAATCGTGTTCCACATACTCATTGCAATAGAGCAATATGATATTTCCATCTGATGATCATATGTATATTGATATGTTATTCATTCCGGGTTTCCAATGCATACCAATCCACTACCCCCTCCCCTATTCCCGTAATTATTCTATTGTACATATTACTTCATTAGTGAAGCTAGTGTTGAAAAGTGGATTATTAAGCAGGTAAAATTTTTACATAAGTGTCACGACACTTGTTTTTGTTGCCTTTTCTGTTCTATAAAACATGTACTTCAATGTATTGTCAAACAAAATTTGAATAAAACAAAGTTTAAACCAAATACACTTTTAAACCCTTACTATTGTCCCATTTCGGACAGTATTTTCCCTTTATGGCTTTTCCAAGATCAGATATCAACTTGATACACATCTAAAAGATTTTTCCCCACTGTATTACTTCTGTATTATCCAGCTAAATGATAATTTGAACATTAAATGTAAACAGCAATTGTTTTGATGAAACAACCATACATTTTGTATGTTGAACACTTACAAGCATTTGTTTTAATTCACCATTTAAATTCATACATTTTCTAAATATTTCTGATGCACGTTTCATACATTTGCTATCAGTATAACGACTGGAATCATCAGCCTGTATCCCAGTATTTGTATAACAGAAAAGGATAAATAATCTATAAAAGTTCAAAATAGCAGAGGTCATCGAACTGAACATAATTTATGGAACACCATTGCCTTTGACAAATTTCAGGTAGTCATTTTTGCGTATTTTTGTAAGAAATAAATTAAACAGTGCTTTAGAATTTGACTCAGGACCATATTAACGAGACAAGACTGTTTCACATGAAGGCTTTTTCTCTCTAACACTAGATTAGGATGTGATAATAAATTCAAACTCATTCGGGTATTAATGGAAATGTGTAAATAGGAATGTCTCCATATACTTTTCGAATGAAGTAGTCATTGTAGCATTGGCGTAGCTCTTACATAGCGATTGCGTAACACTTTCGTGGCGTTTGCTGGCGGTACTGTTGGGACATCATGGTATTATATCACTATTCGCATGCTGAATTTCTATATAATTATATTTCCAAAAGGGATTTTGAATATCTCAAATGACTTGTTCATCTTCTTCACGACATCGTCATAAGGGAGTTATATTTTTAATTGTAAGGTTAAATGTTCCGATTCATAATGATTGTTGAGATCAATTTATCATTTTGCATCAATTAGTTTTGCAATTGTCTTCAAGCAATGTATACTCATGTAAAACGATGTCGGTATCACAGTAAATTGAAACATAGTTCATATACCAAGATGTAGCTAGGGTGCACTTAACATATGTTTGTCATGCATTTAGAATTCCTCTCGAATTGTATGTATCCTATTAAATATGTCGGATAATTCAAATTATATTTAGACTAAATGTTGTGCTACGTACCACTCTTGTTCCAGCAATCTTCAAGGAAATTGAAAGGGATTGTCTCGATATTTATCCTGCCAGGTGTGCTTTTCATATTCAACAACAATATCGAACGTTACAAATATAGATATACCTATTATAATTAACGGTATGTATAATTTAAATACACTAATAATATACTGAACAGAAACACGCGTCACTTAGAAAATGCATTTCACATAGTGAATGTATTGTGTGAACATTGTAATAACAGAGACGGATATGTTTTACTAATTTTACCTGGGAGACGACATCCGTCGGGCTGTAAGACGGATATTTTTTACTTGTTTTACCTGGGAGACGACTTCCGTCGGGCGGTAAGACGGATATTCTTTACTTATTTTACCTGGGAGACGACTTCCGTCGGGCTGTAGGGCGGTGTCACCTTTGGAGAACGTTTTAAAAAAATACACGTGACCCTCGTATACGTCTCTGATACCGGAAGTGAGTGCGACAGCGATCTCATCGCCGCATAGAGCAATGTCGCGCGGCCTGCCTTCTGCTGTACTAAACTGGTGCGTTAAAACCCGGACGGGATTGACAGGGTCGGATACGTCGAGGATGTGCAGTAATCTTGATGTTTCTCCTTTAAATAGATTAATTCATTTGTCAGTATTCATCAAAAGTTCAACTTGGAACTGACTGCAAAAAAGTAGACGTTATCAAAAACGAGAAGTTAACATGATCATTATGATTGTGGCGATCTGAATTTATTTCACATATCATGATTGTTTTAGACCACAAGCCGATTCTCTAAGAAGGACATCCTTTCATGAGTTTGACCGCTAGACATGAATAAAGACAAATGTAGATATCAATACATATCAAGAACAACATGTTTGTGGTTCCATATGAACATATTACAATACAGGCGACAAAATGAACGTTATATTTGTAGATTTAAACAAGTACTGACAATAGAAATGTCGAAATGTTTAGAGTGCACAATTGTTTCCTTTTTTGCATTACATGGATATATACAGGTGGAAATCTCTTCACATAATAGATCTAATGTTCGGAATCTCAAGAATCCTCCAACATACCATTTGATTATAACATTAAGAACATGTCAGACTCGTTACTGAATATGCTATTCGAACTATACTTACCCACAACGTACAACATTTTCTTTATTGGGTCATATGCCCCCTCCTCGGCAGTCCCTCCAAATAGTTTGAAGGTTTCGCTAGTCGTGTGTGTGGCCGGAAGTTTGGTGTAGGACAGTGGTTTGAGATAGTAGTTTGCCAAAGTCACACCAAACAGACACACCAACACGACAATTTGAGATGTGTGTGCCATTTCAACCTTCAAATGATTAAATACGATTATATGTCATACAGTCAAGCCTATTGTACGATTATATGTCATACAGTCGAGTCTTTTTATACGATTATATGTCAAACAGTCAAGCCTTATTATATGAGTATATGTCATACAGTCAAGCCTTTTATACGATTATATGTCATACAGTCAAGTCCTTTTATACGATAAAATGTAATACAGTCAAGCCTTTTTATACGATGATATGTCATACAGTCTAGCCTGTTTATACGATTATATGTCATACAGTCTAGCCTCCTTTACTATTATATGTCATACAGTCTAGCCTGTTTATACGATTATATGTCAAACAGTCAAGCTTTTTCATACGATTATATGTCATACAGTCAAGCTTTTTTATACGATTATATGTCATACAGTCAAGCTTTTTTATACGATTATATGTCATACAGTCTAGCCTGTTTATACGATTATATGTCATACAGTCTAGCCTGTTTATACGATTATATGTCATACAGTCTAGCCTGTTTATACGATTATATGTCATACAGTCAAGCCTTTTTATACGATGATATGTCAAACAGTCAAGCAGGTCTATACGATAATATGTCGTACAATCTACCATGTTTATACGATTATATGTTATACAGTCTAGCCTGTTTATACGATTATATGTCATACAGTCTAGCCTGTTTATACGATTATATGTCAAACAGTCTAGCCTCCTTTACTATTATATGTCATACAGTCTAGCCTGTTTATACGATTATATGTCATACAGTCAAGCTTTTTCATACGATTATATGTCAAACAGTCAAGCTTTTTTTATACGATTATATGTCATACAGTCAAGCTTTTTTATACGATTATATGTCATACAGTCTAGCCTGTTTATACGATTATATGTCATACAATCTAGCCTGTTTATACGATTATATGTCAAACAGTCTAGCCTCCTTTACTATTATATGTCATACAATCTAGCCTGTTTATACGATTATATGTCATACAGTCAAGCCTTTTTATCTGATGATATGTCAAACAGTCAAGCAGGTCTATACGATTATATGTCGTACAATCTACCCTGTTTATACGATTATATGTTATACAGTCTAGCCTGTTTATACGATTATATGTCATACAGTCAAGCTTTTTTTATACGATTATATGTCATACAGTCAAGCTTTTTTATACGATTATATGTCATACAGTCAAGCTTGTTTATACGATCATATGTCATACAGTCTAGCCTGTTTATACGATTATATGTCATACAGTCAACCTTTTTCATGCGATTATATGTCGTACAGTCAAGCCTTTTTATACGATTATATGTCATAAAGTCAAGCCTGTTTATACGATTATATGTCATACAGTCAAGCCTTTTTATACGATGATATAGCATACAGTCAAGCTTTTTCATGCGATTATATGTCATACAGTCAAGCCTTTTTATACGATTATCTGTCATAAAGTCAAGCCTGTCTATACGAGTATATGTCATACAGTCAAGCCTGTCTATACGATTATATGTCATACAGTCTAGCCTGTTTATACGATTATATGTCATACAGTCAAGCCTTTTTATACAATTATATGTCACACAGTCAAGCCTGCTTACACTATTATATGTCATACAGTCAAGCCTTTTTATACGATTATATGTCATACAGTCAAGCCTGTTTATACGATTATATGTCATACAGTCTAGCCTGTTTATACGATTATATTTCATGCAGTCAAGCCTGTTTATACGATTATATGTCATACAGTCAAGCCTTTTTATTATTAGAAAACAATGTCAGAAACTAGTTTACACCCCTTACCAAAAAAAAATATTTGTAGATATTGATGAAATGCCATATGGTAAGATACTTCCATAGAGGTATATGACGATGATAAACGCCACAGGTGAACAATCAATTTTGTCTTGATAATTTTATCTTGCAGTACATTTAAGACCAACTTGTTTATATACCATTCTTGAAAAAGTCTGGGAATCAATCATAAAGTGTATTAACGATGATGCAACAGAAGGACTTTTCTTGATCACAATGTACTGATTTGCACGTATTTTGTACATGTACCATATTTTACACTGCATTTCCCCAACTCTCGTCTAACTTCCCTGTGATGTATTCACGTCACTATCCCTAAGCTATAGTTGATAATATTGGTTACGATGAAAGGTAACAGATTTATATGAGTGTATTAATACTTGTTTCTGTCTCCAAATCATTTATGTTTAATCATATTTGTATTATGTATTACATATGTTATGTAAATAAAACAAAGTTTAAACTAAGACCAATAAAAAGACATGAATCTAACACGAGTTGTTATATGAACACATGAAAAGCTCACCGTTTACCGTGTACAGGGCCACAAAGAGATTGTGTTGAGGTATCGATGTGGACTCTTGACCTTGATTCTGATAAGGAGATACTGATAAGGATTAACAAGTGGCGTGGTATGTTATATCATCAACCAATACGAAATCTCGTGTGAGCTCTAGGTTAGACGACAGAATATATTTATTCCTCATTACGTAACAATTCTGCTACATTTTATAGACCAATTTGGATTGCCATCTTTTTGGTCCATAGCATTACCGATAAGCCCTAGAAGGCAGAAACAGCTGTGTGGTACAGGCTAGTACATTTAAGTAGAAACAATGGATTTTTACCAGTGTTAAATCAACATTATTAACAATAACATTAATTTAATGCTGAGTATACATTTAAAGTTACATTGATGATGTCTAACTGTTCATTTGAATTGAATAATAAGTTAGCAAGTTTCCTCAGCTAAAATATTTGGGGAAGATATTAAGTCTACACATTCTATAAGGTCGTATGTAACACTTGTTTGGAATGTATTAAAAGTGTAAAGTAACACTCGTATTATTGAATTTCATACCGTTCCTCGAATGAACCTATGGATATGTAAATATTTCCTATTGCTTTTTTTAACATATTAAAATTTAAGCATTTCGATGGAATATGTTTTTCTTTAAAATCTAGTCGAGAAGTATTTATTAAATCAAATCGATTTATCATACAAATCTGTGTCACAAATCTGAGTAACATCGACCTCCAGACTAGTTATAGTAGATAGGTTACTCAGTTGATATATGTATAAATGCGAATTACAAACGGAGTAAGGTTAATATCGCCAACAGAACACACACCATGTGTGTGGCTCACTCACCATTGTCGGTATTAATACGTCAGTTTATGTAGAATTAACAATATCCCCCATGTCGTACAATACACCGTACAATCAATTCACACTCAATAAGTCTTACAGACTTTTAACAATTAATCACGAATGAGCGATATCAGTGTTCTATAACAGAAGTCATTGATTTGGATTGTATCTCCCTAACCAATAACTGGAAGCTACATAAGTGATATGGTACCCTTTTATTTTACAAACACGGTTCTCGTCATTTGAATGTATCTATCGAAACATTTACCTTCATTCCATGAACTGAAAAGGACTGGCTGTACTGTTGAAGGCCTACATGTGAATGAAGACACGTAGTGGAGATTCTTTGTTTCCTGATAACAGTTACAATTAGAAAGAGAGGTGAATATTGTTATGATTTGCAGGAGTAAAACATATTCAATCCCCAAGGGGAAAACAAACTGCTATTCATAAGGGACAAAACAAAATCTGATTTTTACGTTTTTATAAAGACAAGGGCTTCCGTGTTCAGATATTGAATGCTGTATTTCAACGTCATCACAAGAAAAAATGGTTATTGTGACGTCACAGTTGACCAAAATATCAATTTAATTGTCACTGTAAAACTTTATAATTCACCAGTAAAATATTGATATTTTATGAATAGTACAGATCAGATCCACGTATAGGAATAACTGAACAATTCACCCTGAAGATGTAACATTATTGTAAAATAAAGCTGATAGTATAAAACGAATATTTGAATTATTTTCGACAGATTTATTTGAAAATATATTACAGACAATCTTTGTACTGGAATTATGAAAAATGGGTACATTCTACTAACAAATAAATGACGCTGAAATAATTTTTGAATTAGCGGACCAAGCGTTACGCATTATTGATCAATTATTACAATTATTTTCCTCCCTTACACCAATAGTATAAGTTATCGTTGTTCGAATAGCTTAATTTCCTTATAAGGACAAGTGTCGTTTTAATAACGTACAGAACTTCCGCGTTCTATTTTGTTGTCCGGATATTGTCTCCACAATGTTATTAATTACTACATTCACGTTGATACAGGAAATTTAGATAACACCTCGCTGAAAACGAAACTATATATCACTTAAAAATCGTTATTGCTTGAACAGTTAATTTTTCATGGGTTTTATTTTTTTTTAATTTATATAAACCTCAGCATTCTATACAACATAAAAATACATATTCATGTAAAATTATCACTACGTATATGGAAATTGCCTTCTTTTTAAAACATTAATATCATGTTAGCATTACACTGTTTATTGTGGAAAACTACAACCACATTTATTCTTCCAACTCGATCATTATTGGATTTGTTTAAAAACAAAAAAATAACAGTGTCAATATGCAAATAGCAGGATATTGAGCACATTTCTAGGACATGTGTGAATAAAGTTTGCTGATGGGCGATTGGCTACCAGAATAAAATGATGACAAATATTCGTGAATCTTCATCGATAACTGTTTCACTATCTCTGCAGCTATGAAAAATATACTGACAATGAATATATAATAAAATCTTCTTCAATCAAATGCTTTTAGAACATACAACACCATCTACCATCTTTCATTGTTGTATGTTCTCCACTATTAAGATGTATTTTTTTCGCTAGTACCTTTGTATCGTTGTATGTTCCCCTATTACTTTTATGTATTCCTTTCTATCGCTGTTTGTTCTTCTGCTATCATTGTATGTTCCTCTTCTATCGTTTTATTCCCCTACTATCGTTGTATTCCCCTTCTATCATTATGTTCCTCTACTATCATTATGTTCCTCTACTATCATTATGTTCCTCTACTATTATTTTGTTCCCCTACTAGCATTATGTTTCCCTTCTATAGTTATATTCTCCTACTATCATTATGTTCCTCTACTATCGTTGTATTCCTCTACTATCATTATGTTCCTCTACTATTATTATGTTCCCCTACTATCGTTGTATTCCTCTACTATCATTATGTTCACCTACTATCGTTGTATTCCTCTACTATCGTTATGTTCTTCTACTATCATTATGTTCCCCTACTAGCATTATGTTTCCCTTCTATAGTTGTATTCTCCTCCTATCATTATGTTCCCCTACTAGCATTATGTTCCCCTTCTATAGTTGTATTCTCCTACTATCATTATGTTCCCCTACTATCATTATGTTCCCCTTCTATCATTATGTTCCCCTACTATCATTATGTTCCCCTTCTAGCATAATGTTCCTCTTCTATAGTTGTATTCTCCTACTATCATTATGTTCCCCTTCTATAGTTGTATTCTCCTACTATCATTATGTTCCCCTACTATCTTTATGTTCCCCTTCTATCATTATGTTTCTCAACTATCATTATGTTCCCCTTCTAGCATAATGTTCCTCTTCTATAGTTGTATTCTCCTACTATCATTATGTTCCCCTACTATCGTTGTATTCCCCTACTATCGTTGTATTCCTCTACTATCGTTGTATTCCTCTACTATCATTATGTTCCCCTACTATCGTTGTACTCCTCTACTATCGTTGTATTCCTCTACTATCGTTGTATTCCCCTACTATCGTTGTATTCCTCTACTATCATTATGTTCCCCTACTATCGTTGTATTCCTCTACTATCGTTATGTTCTTCTACTATCATTATGTTCCCCTACTAGCATTATGTTTCCCTTCTATAGTTGTATTCTCCTACTATCATTATGTTCCCCTACTAGCATTATGTTCCCCTTCTATAGTTGTATTCTCCTACTATCATTATGTTCCCCTTCTATCATTATGTTCCTCTACTATCGTTATGTTTCTCTACTATCATTATGTTCCCCTACTATCGTTATTTTCCCCTTCTATAGTTGTATTCTCCTACTATCATTATGTTCCCCTACTATCGTTGTATTCCTCTACTATCGTCATGTTACTCTACTATCATTATGTTCCCCTACAAGCATTATGTTTCCCTTCTATAGTTATATTCTCCTACTATCATTATGTTCCCCTTCTATCGTTGTATTCCTCTACTATCGTTGTACTCTTCTACTGTCGTTGTATTCCTCTACTATCATTATGTTCCCCTACTATCGTTGTATTCCTCTACTATCTTTATGTTTCTCTACTATGATTATGTTCCCCTACTATCGTTGTATGTATTCCTCTAATATCATTATGTTCCCCTACTGGCATTATGTTTCCCTTCTATAGTTATATTCTCCTACTATCATTATGTTCCCCTACTATCGTTGTATTCCTCTACTATCTTTATGTTCCTCTACTATCATTATGTTCCCCTACTATCATTATGTTCCCCTTCTATAGTTGTATTCTCCTACTATCATAATGTTTCCCCTACTATCATTATGTTCCCCTTCTAGCATAATGTTCCTCTTCTATAGTTGTATTCTCCTACTATCATTATGTTTCCTCCACTATCATTATGTTCCTCTACTATCATTATGTTCCCCTACTATCATTATGTTCCCCTTTTATAGTTGTATTCTCCTACTATCATTATGTTCCTCTACTAGCATTATGTTCCCCTTCTATAGTTGTATTCTCCTATTATCATTATATTTTCCTGCTATCATGATGTTCCCCTACTATCATTATTTCCCTCTACTATCGTTGTATTGTATTCCCCTTATATAGTTGTATTGCATTCCCCTTCTATCATGGTACATTTTCCTTCTATCACGGTACATTCCCCTTCTATCATGGTACATTCCACTTCTATTACGGTACATTCCACTTCTATCATGGTACATTCCACTTCTATCATGGTACATTCCCCTTCTATCATGGTACATTCCCCTTCTATCACGGTACATTCCCCTTCTCTCATGGTACATTCCCCTTCTCTCATGGTACATTCCCCTTCTCTCATGGTACATTCCCCTTCTCTCATGGTACATTCCCC
>NW_018407390.1:598506-606675 GCF_002113885.1 Mizuhopecten yessoensis | reverse complement strand
GGTACATTCCCCTTCTATCACGGTACATTCCCCTTCTATCACGGTACATTCCCCTTCTATCACGGTACATTCCCCTTCTCTCATGGTACATTCCCTACTAGTCTCGTTGTATTGTATTCCCCTTCTATCATGGTACATTCCCTACTAGTCTCGTTGTGTGTTACCTACTACATCTGCTACCTATTCCCCTTACTATCGTTGTATTGTATTCCCCTTATATAGTTGTATTCTCCTACTATCATTATGTTTCCCTGCTATCATTATGTTCCCCCATTATCATTATTTCCCTCTACTATCGTTTTATTGCATTCCCCTTCTATCATGGTACATTCCCCACTAGTCTCGTTGTATTGCATTCCCCTTCTATCATGGTATATTCCCCTTCTATCATGGTATATTCCCCTTCTATCATGGTACATTCCCCTTCTATCACGTTACATTCCCCTTCTATCATGGTACATTCCCCTTCTATCATGGTACATTCCCATTCTATCACGTTACATTTCCCTTCTATCACGGTACATTCCCCTTATATCATGGTACATTCCCCTTATATCATGGTACATTCCCCTTATATCATGGTACATTTCCCTTCTATCACGGTACATTCCCCTTCTATCACGGTACATTTCACTTCTATCATGGTACATTCCCCTTTTATCATGGTACATTCCCCTTCTATCCCGGTACATTCCCCTTATATCATGGTACATTCCCCTTCTATCATGGTACATTCCCCTTCTAGCCCGGTACATTCCCTTTCTATCATGGTACATTCCCCTTCTATCATGGTACATTCCCCTTCTATCATGGTACATTCCACTTCTATCATGGTACATTTTCCTTCTATCAGGGTACATTCCCCTTCTATCATGGTACATTCCCCTTCTATCATGGTACATTCCCCGCTAGTCTCGTTGTGTGTTACCTACTTCATCTGTAACCTGTTCTCCTTAATATCGTTGTTTATCACATAATGTACAGTGTTATCTAGTGAATATACCCATTTTTTTGCGTATTAACCCATGTAATATCACCTATCAGCCCTGTGATTGGCTGTAAGTTTCAATTATTTCAATTGTGACGTCACGCCTAGGACAAGTACATGACGTCACAGACCTCCGTAATGGAGTCAAAATGGCGGCTTTTTATATTTCGAGGTTGCATGAAAATTGTCCAGTTTCACGAATAAATGCCACAAATCTTGATTATGTGGTAAAAAGGATCTTACACTCGTTTTCATTTCATATGAAATTCAAATTGAAAAAATCTTTGACTCGTTTCATAAATCTCATATGAAATGGAAACTCGTGTAAGATCCTATATACGTTCCCCACTACGCTCACGGTCAGCTCCCGCTACACATATTGAAGTATCCCCCTACTGTCACTGAATACCGGCTACTGCATATTGTTGTCCGTTCCTAAGTAACACAGCGGGTGTATCCCATTATACCACGATTTGCATCTGACACATATTTATTGATTTACGTAATTGCAACTTTTCCTGGCATCACATTCCAGAAACACCAAAATGCATATATGTTTTATTGATTAAGTTGACTCTTGCTTGTCCATGTATCATGGAAATTTCCTGAATCTTTGGATGACTACTTCAAACTTTTCCTCGATATTCAGTCAGCGTTCTCAACAAATGAATACAGACGTGTCGGTTATAGTCGAGCGCAGATAATAGTTGCTATGGCAATGCAGTGTTACGTGTTGTACCGTGTATGGTTTCACACAGATCGCCACTCCTATCACAAGTATATTTGCCTATGATACCATGTATTGAGTTTTGACCGGTCCTATCCCTATAGAAGAATATATGCTTGCTTTGTTGGAATGACAACAGCACCAGTAAAGGAATCATCTGTGAGGGTAAACTGATTGACCTGAAGTTTATCATATTAAAACTATGCATACAGTAACACACTACATGAACAGAGCATGCCATATTGCATGTGAAATGTGACAAAGTACGATTCAAGATTTTTGACGTCATGACATGTCAAAACAAAACAAAGGATGGACAATTTTACGCTGATTATCAAAAACAATACGGATTGTTGTAGACAGTAAATATCGCAGAATAAAGTAGGTCTTGATATATTGACCTTAAAATTGCCACAGTGTTGATAAAATTTGTCCTTGTACAAAACCCTGGCTAAAATGTTAATTGGCCAGCAGGATGTCTATTTAGAAAATCGTTACACTTAGAACGGAATTTGCAAATAAGTTGTGATGTATAAACTCCATAAGCATGGGACGCTGGTATACTAATAGTGTAAGCCGTAATGTTCATTACGACCAACCAACTTACTTATTTCCATTACTCCCATTACAAATAACAATTGTAATGCGTTCATGAGCGAGATTGCTCGTGTGCGTACATCTCTTAGTCCACATTCTCACAGGATGCCTAAATTCTTACTAGAATCATTTAGTATTTCTCTTTCTCTGCTATATCTTCTATGACAATTACTATTTTAACTTCACTGTTTCCTGCTGGCTTGCTATGAGTCTTTGTTTTACAGATTTCTTGGGGATCTGCCGAGTGTGTTCAAGCTTTCTTTCCGTATTTTACTTTATAGACTTTGTAATCTATGATGCATGTTTTACATGCTTTGCTGGAGTCTGAAATCCCTAACCACTTTTTCATAGGTTTCGTTATGGCCTGCACATCTCTGACGCTTGTGTAACTGGTTTTGTTGGAGTATGTAATATCTAACCATTATTCCACAGGTTTCGTCATGGTCTGCACATCTCTGTCATTGTTTAATATGTTTTGTAGGGTCTGAAATCTGTAACCAATATTTAACAAGTTTCGACATGGCCTGCACATCCCTGACGCTTGTTTTACATGTTTTATAGGATCTGTAATCTCTAACCAATATTTCGCGGGCTTCGTCATGGCCTGCATATCTCTGACGCTTGTTTTACATATTCAGTAGGAGTCTGTAATCTCTAACCACTATTTAAATCGATTCGTCATGGCCTACACATCTCTGACGATTGTTTAACATATTCGGTAGGAGTCTGTAATCTCTAACCACTATTTAGATCGATTCGTCATGGCCTACACATCTCTGACGATTGTTTAACATATTCGGTAGGAGTCTGTAATCTCTTACCACTATTTAAATCGATTCGTCATGGCCTACACATCTCTGACGATTGTTAAACAGGTATGGCCAGGGCCTTGTTGCTTGTTGCTTAGTTTACATGTTTCGTACGGGTCTGAAATTCTCTAACACTTGTTGTACAGTTCTGCATTGTGTTGCCAAGAGATTACGGCGAAAGTTATTTCAAGTATCACTATTTTATAGACAAATTAAATGATTTTCTTCAAATGTATTGCAAGCAACAAACAGCATAAAGATGCGTTTTACTTTGTTATTGGTCATTGAACAAATAAGGACCTCATACTGACATTGTGTACTGTAACGAGAACAATGTATAAAGAAACCTTATTAAATGAAGACTTTCGTTATTTGGAGAATACGCGTATACCATCACGAATCGATGGATACATTGATATCAGTGTAATCATAAAAACAATGATACCGTAACACAGCTTACTTTATGTTGCCAACGGAAACTGACATTATGATACCATAACACAAATTTATTTACCATTTATCATTCACAATAAGCACACAATCATTTCAAAACAATGTACTGTCAATCCCAATTGATTCACTGCAAATATAACGCGCAATCTGTCGTTGAAACTTTAATTCCATTAATCATAAGTAGATCAGTTTAGGACCAAATGCACAGCAACGTGTATGATATTACTAAAACTACAATTCTGATCATGTATAGGAATGTATTGATTCTTAGACTTGTCTCTCCAAATCTGTTCTCCTATTGGATACAGATTCATCGTATGAAAGTAAGAACGTTTCAAGGCCATACCTCAGATAATACCGAGACATCTTCCCTCTGAAACCGCAGCGAGTGTTATTGTCTTTAGTATGAATCAACTCACTTTGATTTAAAATGAAAAAGAACTGATTTTATATGTTATAAGAGTTCCATGAGAGCCTGAGTATCTGACTACTGTCATGTGATTCGTTCATAGTTTGGAAAGTGGGAGCTGTCCTGCCACTGATGTTGTCAAACTGGAATAGGTTTTGTTTTTGTTATCAATGAAATATAAAGGGTCAGTGACCTTTGAGGGGTCAAATCCATCATGCACGAGTTCCACTTTCCTATGTTTCATTGTCTGGGTCACAATAAAATCTCTTTGGAATCTCAAGAATACAGGTCGTGCGTACGAAGGCAGTTCCTGGTGACATTTCTGGAAGATCGCTCTGAGCATGTCGGAAGTGACGTCAGCGTCTCTATCATTCAACGCAATTGCCGCCATTCCAGCTCGCCCTTCAGTACCTATAATAATCAAAGATAAAGGAATGTGTAGTTATTTTGTGGGGTTTGTATTCATTATATTTAAGCTTGATTAAAAGGTGGGTCCATCCTTTTGGAAAAACCCATGTCATTTCTTTCTAATTAGACTATTTTCTTGCATGTTTTACGTAGATTCCATATCTGAAAAGAAAAAAGGGGGTTCTCGACTTACTTTTTGAGATATATCAGCAGTAAGGTAGCTACTTTTCTGCAAATTTCCCCCAAAATATGAAAATTAAGTAAAAATTTGTTTTCTATAATATTTGCAAAATTTGAGTTACCACAAAGTTGAATACTTTTTACACATCTCGTGATGTACTATTAAAAAGCAGAAATAAAACAAAAATGATTATATTTGGTATATTTATGCATTTTTCATGGCCATCTATTCTCTTCAAAATGTAATTTTAACAAATTTACATCAAACGAATGCATTAAAAACAAGCAAAAATGCGATCAAAACCCATGTCAATTTTATAAAACTTTTACAGAAGACAGCCAAGTATATATGATTTTCGGTAAGCATAAAAAAATGTGGGGTTCCCGGTGAAAATTTTGCAATTTCGCTCACTTGAAGTTAGAACGCCATTCCCCCACCCCATTTTGCCTATTCCTATTTTAATGCGTAAAGGGCAAAATTATGTCATATTATTATCCATACCGTCAAAAATATAATACTTTATCGTGTCCCAACACTTATATTTGATATACATAAAAATCAAATAGCATTAATGCTCGGAACTTAAATAAAAATCAATATTTCGAAGTTCCGATTCGTATTCCGGATCCATATATCTTTGGACCGCCTCCGGGTCCGGTTTTATACACGAAATTATATTTCCGTACACAATGCTAGCGCACCATTCCAAACGTGTTGTGCTTGATTTCACTGTTTGTTGTGTAGTTCCTGTATATGCGGTCGGTATATAGAATTAAAATTGAACAAATATTTGCTACCATTACCTTGTCTACATCTAATTATTGCTGTATATTTATCGTAAAATAGACAATAGTACGAGCGGAATATGTCGTTTCCGCGATACAGGTTTCCGGAACTAAAAATAAGCTTCGCAAATTATTTTGGTCATATGTCTTACACTTTTTGTATACACTGAGCATTAAATACTTCTGACATTCAAAATGTTTTAAAAGCTGATTTTAATATATGACAATTCAATGTATAGATGTAAACAATTACATATGTTAGACATATTACTGTTACACTGTGTTTTCATACATTCGAGCACTTGTCTACCTTGGTGACACAGAGCATATCTACAGGCTGTTAAGCAGTTCCAGTAGTATAGTTCACAGCAAGTGATTGCAGAACTTGAGGACATCACATGCCATGCTAAGATCTAGACAGGACAGAGTAACAAACTAAATTAATATCTTGCACCAGAATCAGTAGTGGAGGCATCATTGGAAGGCTTAAAGGCCAGGTTGAATACCATCCCCAGTTACACATCTCTAAGACAGCTCCCCAAGTATAATATACATTAATGTACAAAGTTTTTACTTTATAGATTTTTTTTTCACTTTTTGAGATGCACTGAGTCAAATACATTCAATCCGAGGAGAAAATTCTAGTTCCCAGTGTCTGAGACTACATGTAATATGAGGAGGAGCCTGGAGGTGGGGAGGTGGTTGCACATTTACAATGTACTTGTAGGGGGGGGGTCAAAGCTCCTCTGCTTACAGTGTAATTTATGAAAATTTTTCCATTTATATTTCAAATGAGCAAAAAAGCATCTGGTTACACATGCATGATGAACTGTTATAAACACCTTGAAATAAAGTTGAAATGTACATGTGATATTCAAGCTGAATCCAGAGGGGAGGGAGGGGGGGACATGTATGCAGATTTTGGAATCTAATACAATGTAGTTCTGTGAACTCTCATTCATAACACAAGTAACCATATCTTGAATTTGAGAATAAACTACAAGTGTAATATCAGATTCTGAATATGAAACTGAACCAATATTCCTGAGTGAACGCATGCATCTTGCACACAGGGGAGGTCGTCCTTAAATGACCTTAGCTGTTAATAGGACGTTAAACAAAATAAAACCAAACCAAACCAAACCAAACCTGAGTGAAAATTCACAGAGAAATAAATTCTTGGAAAGTTATTTCAAAATATTTACTAAGTTAACTTACTATGTATTTTAGTCATTTTATAACGGGAGAGAAAAAAACGAATAAAACACATTTTGAAAACTTGCATTGATTTTAATCAAATCACATTTTTGAAACATTAATACAGAATAAGAAGCAAAGATAGGAATATTTGTCTTTGGAGTATGTACATTGTATTAAATTGTCCAGAGTTTTGTTTCTATCCTGGTGTCTTTTTACATAAGGCTTTCTGCTTAATATCCATGACCTAGAACATTCCTGTAAAAAAAGGAAAAATAAATTTAATGATTTGTAACAAAAACCAGGTATGCAGAATCCAAATTACAATTACATGTATTATTATATATAATTATGACTATATACATGTAGTGCCTCACAATATCTTATTGATAATCACGTGTACATAAGTCATAATTTATAAAAGACTGCATTAAATTATACTAATACTGCATAATTATACCTGGTCTTCAACCAAACTTACAGGAATGATAAATATTGATAATATTTACTTTCATGGTACAATGTAGTAGATAAGCTAGAAATATATATATATACATGTAGAATAAAGTCTTATCAAAATAACTTTTAATAACAGCTTATTCCACAATCCATATTGAAAATTATGACATGTATAATATGTTTTGCTAAATCTATGAGAAAGTAAGTCAGCTCACCAGTGTCCCATTTTCAAGTTTTTACACCATTACATTTTTTCTTCAAAATTTTAATTCATCTCTTGATTAATGTATCACCAGAAGTCAATCTTGGTGAATGCTTGGTTCAGCACAGAGACTAATTAACTAAAAGAGACATTAGCAGCAGCTATTACACATTCATTTTCACATGATAGATTTTAGTATATGGGGTTTTGTCACATTTGATATGACATTTATCAAATTATCTGTTGGTACTTTGCTATTTCCTGGTTATCATATTCATTTTCCATCCTTGTTATGATGACCTTATTTCCTGGTTATCATATTCATTTTCCATCCTTGTTATGATGACCTATGTCCTTATAAATTATTCTCTATGATTTGATATTCCCTCTTTGCGTATTGCAGTTATCTTCTCTTGGGAGCAGGTATTGATTGTTACGTCACTTGTTTGTGAGAGTAACGTCATCAATTTTTGAGAAAACGACGTCATTTTCTCGCACAAACCAATGACGTAACAATCAATACCTGATCCCAAGAGAAGATAACTCTGCAATACGCAAAGACGGAATATCCAGGTTTGGCCTATTGCATTTTTCTTTTTGTCCTTATATTTTTACTTCCTGTTATAATAAAAAAAAAAAAATATGCATCTTTTAAAAATTTATTCTGATTTGTTCAGATATGAATTAAATTTGACAAAAAAATGATACACTATACACAATACACTCCAAATACAATAAGAAACAAAGTGATTTGTTTACTAATTTTAAAATCTTTCAATAAAATTTTGCTATGATGTTTTGAGTTGAAATGCAACCTGATAAGCAAAATTTAACTGCCTAAAACGGAGATTAGAATTTAAATAAAGGAAAATTACCTGTAATGTATTAGATGTATTTCCTACCACTGCTTTTCCTTAACCTAGAAAGCTGCTCATGGCTCTTGTAAGTAACTGA
>NW_018407390.1:487600-597777 GCF_002113885.1 Mizuhopecten yessoensis | reverse complement strand
TACACTGCCATTTATTATTTATTTCTGAACAAAATCTCTGTCAACAGTCAAGACGGAATTGCTGTAATGCTTCGAATGAAACGTTCAACGTCGAGACCTTCATGATCAGCTGTTCAGTAGAGTAGAGAAGTGTCGCAGTCAGTGTGATGGGTAACGGTCATAATTCTTCCATCGTACGAAATTACCTATTCCGTTCAAGTGATGATAAACTCTGATTATCGTTTGTTCTATTCAACATGTAGATAAGTGAGCAATAACAACGGAAAGCACATATTCTTTCACTTTCAGACTTCATCCTCAGCAGCTGTCATATCGCTGTCATCAGCTGCGATAGTAAACTTCCGGTGTAAACGACTTTCGTTCTTATTTACGAGAGTTCAATATCACATTAAATAAGATTATTTAAATATAAAAGATGGTCGGACTGGATAGTTTTCATTTTTTTTTTTTGACGTTCTTAATTGTTGTTAATAATTGTCGATAACAGTTTTTAAATCCAAGCGTGGTGTCGTTAGGTTACCGTAAATCATACTGAAATTTAGCCAACATGCGGAGCTTCCGCGCATGGCGCTAAATTTGAGAAGGATGGACCCACCTTAAGACATAATAATTATGTACAAATATATCACTGGCAAAGTAATAAATTTTAGACAATATTATCTATGATGCAATATGTTATTGATGTAAGCGACAAATGTGAAGCATTGACAGAAAAGTTGGAATCCAAGCTGTCTCCACGTAATCAAGTCTGTACATTTTGATAAATACCAAGCAGTAGAGTAAAATACACCTTGGTGAGTTCAAGGCGAGACCAAACCAGAGGGAAAGATCGTAGATATCCTTCAGAAAACCATAAGACTGGTTGCTGGTTAAGATTAATTGTTTCTTACACCACGTGTGGCTACTATCACGTTATTGTATCATATTTACCTGGTACATGCACCCCGTACACGTTAACGTCGTGGATAAAATCTATCGTACTGAGGGCATCACACACTTCCCGTGTCGATACGTTCTCCCCCTTCCACCTAACAACAAACCCATCAGGATTAATACCATGGAATCCGTTATACAGTAGAACAGCGTTTAGTTCAAGTAATATATAAAATCGGTCTCATGTCTTTTTATATTCTTTCTGAGCTTGTTGGGATTTTAACTCTATATCTTAAATATCGTTATGATAAGTGAAATCTAAAAATGTCATTGTAGAAAGCTAAATTGGATAGCGTTATATTGGGAATTAATTTCTTTCATAACTACAATTTTAAAGGCCAAGTTTGCTTAGAGCACAAACAGCAATTGCAAACCTGTTTTGCGAGCTTTCGAAAACTTCTGTTTCCTTTGTCAAGCAAAGAGTGCAAATGACCGGTGTCTCGATTCTAAACCGCTTAAAACAACTCACTAAGCCACAGTCTGCCGAATCAGTAAAGTCAGCGGTCAAAATTCATAGAGACATTTCACCCAATTGCACTCTAATACTGCAGGCAGTCAGGGGGACGGGTAACATGTTTACCCATTCCGCCCCTCAGTGGATGCTAAAATGGGGTCATAAAGAGGACTCAGCTGGTGGCCCCCTTCGTCTCTGTTTATCGAATGCCATCCCTCCTAACCCAGATTCTTTGATTTCCCCTACTTTTCAGTCAAGTTCCGTTTCAAGCAGTTCCTAGTTGTTTCAGTCTATGATGTTGTTGTGTGTGTTAGCTTGGTCTGTAATGGCTGTTTTATTTTATTATTTCTCCAATGTCTTCCTTGTATTTCTTTCTGATGTTCTTTTAGGCGTGTCCCGAATTGTTGGTCAGCTTTCCCGAGGTATGTAAGGTTGCAGCTGTTACATGGAATTCGGTAAACCATCCCAGTTGCTTGATGGTGTGTCGTGATCGCATGGGCATGCTGATGCGATGTTTGTGCAAGACTTTTGAAAGTGCTTCAGACACCCCTTTTATGTATGGGATAGTGACCATGCCGATTGCTTTTTCTTTATGTGTTTTTGGGGTTTTTGTTTCTTGGACCATTTGCACCGCCATTAGGGGTATCCAAATGTTGTCAGTACCTGTTTGATATCTCGCTTTTCAAATTCAATGTCTTCCTGTTCAGTTACGATGCTTATTCATCTGTCCAGGATATTCGAACTACTCCCAACGTAGGATTCAATGGATGATGTGAATTGAAGTTGAGGTACTCTCTGTGCAAGTGTTTTTTATGTATACCAGCAAATTGATGGAAACGTCAGCTCTTCTTATAATGAGGGTATCCAGGTAAGGAATTAATAGTATTCTGTCTGCCTCGTCTTCAGGTGTACATTTTATGGCGCATATATCGTCCGCCTGGTTTAGGTGGGTTGATAGGTTGTTAACCTCACCTTTCTTGATTACTTCCAAGATATCGTCAACATATATAGCCATAGTTTAGGACGACACTCCATCGGAGCAGTTGTGAGGGCCTTCTGCTCCATATGGTCCATAAATAAATTAGCAAAAACGAGTGATACTAGGCTCCCCAATGCTGCCCCACATTTTTCTGGTAGATTGTGTCATTTGCACTCTTTGATTGATAAAGAATCAGAATTTTCGAAAGCTCACAAAATAAGTTTTCAATTCCTGTTTGTGTTAAAAACAAGCTTAACAAGCTTATTATTCATTCCAAACTGATGAATCTTATTCCGATTACAATTAATAGTGTTTCCCTAGATGTTTACCCCTGGATTACTCGATAAACATTTATAAGAGTAACAAGTTAGATAATATTAATTGGTCAATACATTGGTCACGACCATTCCATAAAGTTTGGCTGCATAAACAAATCAACGTGCGACGTCACGCTAAATGTAGTTGCTATTGTGATGTCATGTTTTGACTGATGACAGAATAGTTGGAGCACTAGCGCATATTTTAAAAGTCTTGGTTCAAGGATCTTTTAAAAAATGATACAGGCACCTTCTCCTAACTAGTAACTTGTAGTGGAATTTTTATGATGTTACAAAACTAACCTAATTAATAACAAAATGTCCATAGGTTCTAATCCAGACAATGCCATTTCAAAACAATACAAAACACGACCAATAAGAATAGAGAATTTAAACATGGAAGTTATGTCCCGAACAAAACTGACGCAAAACCTAAGTGTGATATTGTATTTAGTTTTCAACACTTTTACTTTTCTTTTTATAATTATATAATGATGATAGAGTCATCGAACGCACCTAAACGTGTCCCCCACTCGGTCCCGGAAATAGATGTAATAATCTCTGTCGAGGAACACAAGGTCTCCGAAGCTGAAGTAGAAATCACCCTTCACGAATACGTCCCTCAGTATCTTCTTCTCGTCCATTTCTTTTGGTCCTTTGTAGAAACCAGTGTGTGTGTCCGGTATTGGTGAAATGAACAGCCCTTGTTCACCTAGTAATCAAAAAGTGACAAAGAAGTGTCAAATATTTCTATAATATAAATTTATTTTGCAAATCGAAACAGAATTTTTCTTTTCTTGACTAAAATATGAGGATGCCAATGCTAAGTTCTCATTTGCCTTTAAGAGCATCAAAATTTCCAAGAAAACAATATTCCTGTTTGTTTTTTTAAACTTCACCTGCGAGAAACTATCAGGAAATTATCATGTTTAGAACACTTGGAAGAACTAGTTTGTATGCATCATAAAGAAATACCTTCGCGTAGATGGTGTTTGATTTACATTTGAATATTTGAATATAGTTCGAATATCCATTCGTCTGGCCTTAAGTGCTACTGACAAGTCCTGAATGGACAAAATTGCTCAATGTAGATATTTAGTTTATTGGACTTTCTGCGTCGATTTACCGAATTTTAAAGAGGTGCTTCCTTCTTTGTATTGCAAGTGATACTTTTTCTGTCGTTTATAAACGTTTTGCAAAATCTTACCAATGCATAAATTGATTGTTCTTAATTTCCTAAAATAAGACTATTAAACCATTTCATTGAATTAATTGAAGTAAAAAAATATCGTTGATATAGTCTTAATACGACAGAAAACGTTACATAACCAAACAAACCAGGTCTAATTGTAACACATCTTCCATCTTTGTCTCGAACAGGGGCGTCCTCTATGAGATCATACTTGATTAATCGTACCATGGGGAACCCTACAGCGGCCATGACGTTCTAAAACAAAATCAAAACTCTTTACTGATTGGACTTTAAGGTAGATATTTATAAGTAAATTAAACTAAAGACATACAAATTGTGTCTATAAGATAAGTGGTTACTTTCTAAGATCTTAAGAATATAGATTCATCTGAATTTGAAAAATAAAAGAATGTAATCGTTAGTTCCAAGTTAAGGGACAAGAATATTATAACAGAAAATAGTTACTGCCAAAGGCGACAACCTCCCTATAGCTCCAAGTTTATTGGTCGTATTCACAATGGCGGCCGTCCCCTCAGTGGCACCAAACATCTCCATTATCCAAGGAATTTTGAATCGACTTTGGAACTCTTTCCAGATATCGGGTCGGAGGCCATTCCCATAGGCAACACGGACGTTATGAACGCCATCTAGTGGTGACTGATGAATGTTGGCAAGGGTATGAAATAAATACCAAGAGGTACAGCCTCAACAATATTGTAAATGATATCATAAATGTAATATGGAAATGTATACAACTATAAAACAATTGCACATGTCGCAAACCAAAATGTCGAACACAAGTTCCCCTACATATTAGAGAATACTAACGACAAATCACATCCGGAATTCAATATCTTGTTTTTTTGACAAAATTAAAAAAAGAATAATGTATTTGCCATCTCCTTTCAGTAAGTTATAGATCTCGGATGTACGTTTAAAACTATGATTGCAAAAATAATCAGACAGGTAGGTACACGTATGGTGGTTGTCCTTCTACCGAATACTGTATACCGCGAAGTTTTCACCCAGTCAAGCTTTCACCCTTTGCCCATGAAATCAATTTTCGCAAAAAGTTAATTTCGCCCTTTACATTTGATTACTACATCCATTGCGTTGTTTACTTATATTCGCTACAATAATGAATAATAGGCGAAAATTAAACTGCAGCGAAAATTTCAGTACCTTCGGCACAGCAACAATGTATCTGAGCAGTTCCCCGATGTATTGTATCACAGTGACGTTATGTTTTCTCACGTCCTCCCAGAAATGTGAGGCCGAAAACTTCTTACGTATCACCATCGTAGCACCTGTTGGGTATTAAGCATGATGTAGGGCGTGGTATTAACATTATTTGCAAACGGGGTAAAACATCGACTGAACTGAAACAAACTACAATTTGGAAAATATCAATCCTCCTCTTTGACATGATAGGGTAGAAGCAAGTATTGCTACTTTCAATAGATTAAGATTCTCCATTTATACGCATGTAACGAGGAGGCAAATAAGTCTGCTGTTATATCGTGTAGTTAATGCTGGGTGAGTGTGATTGTATACTTTAACAATAGCATTCGGTTTCTTAAAATACCCTTTCTACGATGTGCAATCAAGCGTAAGCTTCAGATCACTCACTCTCCCAAGAATTTCGGTTCGATCCCCAGCGGTGGCGAAAAAAAAGAGACTGATGTTTGATAGGGTTAGTTGTTATTCCTCCGATGGCACGGTGGTTTATCCCCGTGGGTTTTCCTCTACCACGAAAACATAATTTGTTCCCTTACCGGCTTCGTAATAAAAGCTCTACAGAGCTTATGTGTGTTGTTGACAATATACACGACTTTAAATAAAGATTATTTATTTGGGTTTTTTAGGTCATGCTTTATTGAAGTTAAAAGAACATCTTAACTTAAGCTACTGTAAAGAATTGACGTTCTTGTAACCGCAGTCAAATGTTCAAGTGGTCTGTGACAGTCGTGCGCAGTACCTGTGTCTATGGAGTTGAAGAAACAGTTTGTGGCTGCGGCGCTGTGATAGAGTGGGGTCACCACATACACCACGTCCTTCTCATTATAGTCAAACAAGCTGTACATCTTAGACGTAGCTATCCCCTTGGCTTGGTTGATAATGGCGGGTTTCGGAAGTCCTGCATAAGAGGAGGTTATATAATGATATATTTGTATTGTTTGAGAAGAAAGCAGTGTATTTATTCCATAGACATGAATTAGTCAATACAATAGTCGTGTATCCTAATTATGGTAATGGAGTGTATAACATCCTTTAACTTTATTTATTTTACAACAATTGTGAAACAAGTTTTTACAACTTATATTAATAACTATTGATGGCGCCGATGTTGAATAGATATAGTCAACATGTTTTTGTATATTGAGGTGGAATATATGACTCGGGATTCGAAAATGTCGACAAATATGATTAGCGAAGACCTTTAATGCCCATCCTCGGTCCCAGGGGAACGCACCTGTGATTTTCCCCTGGGACCGATAATGCTTCGACCTGAAATAGTTATTTTTAACACTTCCTAATATAGAGTTGTATATACCACCATAATTAAACTTGTTGAATGCTTATCATATAAAATGTCATAGTACCAAAAACGACATCTTAATAAGCTTGATACTGGATATATATTATTCGTAAAAGCGATCAAGGTTATACAATATGTATGGCGAACGAAAACTCTCCTAGATTGAGGGCAATCATTGTCCGGGGATTGAACCCAGTGCCCTTCAACCCTGGCAATCCCTATCCCAATTATTGCTGAAGAATTAAAAAAAAGTATGGTTATACTACATTTCTAATCTTTAAGGCTATATGAAAACGTCCAAACATTCAATTTTACAGTCTGAGAAAATAACGCATCGATAAAACTATTGTAGCTACCGACTCACATTGACAATACCAGAGACGTATATACTACTACTGGCTTATATGTCTCTCACAATGCTGAAGTGGCCCTGAAGGGTGGAAGATTAATATTATGAAAACTTGACTGAACGAGCTGACCTCGATTTGGAATTTACAATAACTTAAATGTAGCTCTCTGAAGAATATAAGTTGTTATAATCCAGCCATTTTCCATGGTTGACATATGGCTAGAAGACATATATATAATAATATTCTTGAAATACTTTGTCATACCTGTTGTTCCAGATGTGTATATAAAGCACATTGGGGACGTATCTGTGACATTTGACCGTAGTGATTTACATATATTAGCAGGGATTGTACATGTCATCCTATCCTCCATGGACAAGAAGCCAGGAGGGAGTTCAGAATTTGACTTTCCTTGGACATAAATCGGTGTGTCGTGTAATCCATCTTTTATGGCCAATATCGACTCGAGCAGTTCATCACCTGGAGATAAATTTCTTCATTTACATGTGCTTGATACTAACGATGGTTTTTCAACTTTGATGAAGTACTGCATATCACAAGCAGCGTCCTTTCTTTTTATTTCCCGTACTTTCTTCTGCTTATTATATTTAACAATATATCGGTCAGTTTGACCTTTGTCATCCAATTATTTTAACATAATTATGGAGATATTATTTTATAGAACTGCAAATGTATTAAATAAATACAAAAATATGAGAAGGCGACGTCTGACGGTCAAATCTCCACGCATTCCAGAAATAACAGGAAAGCAGGTGAGATAATCTATGTAACGGTGAAAGCAATGTGAAGATAGTTTACGAAGCAATGTGCGGAGGTTGCTTATTCGAAAATTGGTTAAGGTGACTGATGGAAAAAATCAGAGGAACCTAAAACGAAAGAATACTGCGAAGTTATTTAAAAGATAACGTTTTCTATGAATATTTACACATTCATTACATGTTCACCATTCATAAAGTTGTACGTATGCATGATAACAATGAAGGTTAATCATAGCAATGTATGCAGAAATAATTTATGCAAGGCTGGATGTACTGAATATCGCATTTTCTTTACATTTACCTTAGCCATATTCTTTTACATAAAGTTTTTTCTGATTTTCTCCATGAAACACATTTCCCCATTCCTCCCATTAGTAACCTCCGTCACGTGGCGTCCACCCCTGCATTAATTACCTCTACATTTCTTACACAAATTATCTCCCTCCATATAGATTAGTCCTTTATAGTTATTTCCGGACTGTGTGGAGTTCTGACCGGCAAATATCACCTACTAATAAGGATATAACATGGAAAATCCACAATTTGTCTTACCCTCTCCTACGATAATGACCTTTGCCTCGCTGACCTTAAGAGAGTGCAGCAAAGGTTTGGCTGTTAGATGGTAGTTTATGAAGGCATCCGCAAGTCCTACTTTCTGTAGACCTAGCAAATGGAACACCCCTTGTGATTTGATTTGTAGATTGGTATTGAACAATAAAAAGTGTGATTCAAACATCTTATCCGAATGTAAGTTAAATATTAATAATTTTATTTAATAAACTAAAGGTGGTACGCGTTTCAAGTACTTAATAAGTGGGTTTTTTCTTGTTTTATTTATTCAGATATCGATCTATTACATTTACTCTGGCATGTAAAGGTTTCCTACAATGTTACATTTGTGTATCAAAAGTAGAAATATAAATGTATGTTCCTTCGGCAAAGAATTGTGCTAAACATTACAGATCTTACCCTGTGGCATTCTCTATCTTTACCCACAGGAGTGAGAGATTATATAATGTATCGCGTCCCTCAGGCTATTATTAGAAAAGCTTGGAGAAAGGAATTATATGAATAGTGTCAGATCATTTGAGAGCCAGAGTGTGGTTTTGTTTATTCAAGATAACGATGTTTCGTATTGATATTACTTCAGTGTCGTGGGTATACAAAATGATAACAAAATGATAAAAAATGATAATACAAGCTATATTATTATAAAAACCGTATATATGGTAAACTTCCCCAAACCAAAGTAGACGCAATGGCATTTAGCATTCTGAGTCGAATTTCATACACAGGGCTGTAGAAATATATCTGATTATGATGATGAACATGGAGAATTCTTTGTGCCTAAAGTCCCATTAGTGTACACTACATTCATCATACATAACAAAATACTGAGACAGCACAGAGCACAGCATATAGTCTAGTGTCATGGCCTATTTGCTTTAAATATATTTACCAAGAAGGCCTATTTTCTTCGTATTATACAAGAACTACAACAACATTTTTATTTTAAATTAAGATTGATAAGATAATGACATTGATAAAATAATTTCTGAATTCTAGTAAAATTATTAGTATGCTTGAATTATGTAAGTTGTATTTTATGAATCTAGCTTTTGTATTGAAATATGCAACATTTTATTAAAAAAAACAACATATTTTCCCCGAACTATTTGTAAAACTATTTTTCTTCTTCTTCTTTTTCCAGTAATTGCCTCCATCAACAGGTTGATGCTTCTGCAATATGTGGCAGTTTCGCATGTGACAGGACTGACGCGGTAAAAATAAGTTTGTAAGTTAAAAACAGGATAAACGAAGCTTTAAGGGTTTCAGAGCTTCGTCACTCTGGCCTTGAAGGCCGAGAGTGTGGCTGCATCTGTGATGTCTGGTGGTAGGGCGTTCAAGTCACGTACAGTTCTTGGAAAGAAAGACATTTTTCTTGAATCAGTTCTGCAGGTATGGTAAGGAGTTGGAAGGATCTGGTGTTGGTGTTTCTGGCAAGTCGTCTTGGTGGTAGCAATATGTTTTCTTTACTGATGGCAACCATTCCTCTGTCAATCCTGTATAACATCACTAGTCTAGCTTCTTTCCTCCTTTCTTGTAGTTGTTTTCACCTGAGCATATGAAGCATATCAGAGACGCTGGGCGTGTTACGATGACGGTTTGTGACATACCTTGCAGCTCTTCTCTGGATGTATTCGATGATGTTGATGTTGTGCTGGGTGTGCGGATCCCATACGGAGGATGCATATTCCAGCAAAGGTCTGACCAGGCCGTGGTATGCTAGTGTCTTGATCTGAGTAGATGTAATCTTCATATTTCTCCGTAGGAAGCCCATGGTTCTGTTTGCCTTCCCTGTTATCTTCTTAATGTGTGTGTCCCATCTAAGGTTGCTGGAGATGGTGACACCTAGATAGGGGGCTGTGTTGACCTCCTGTAGATAGTGGCCTTGTAAGTGATAGTTGGTCTTCGTTGGGTTTCTCTTGTTGGTGAGTCTAATGATGTTACACTTGTCAGGATGGAATTTCATACACCATAACCGTTCCCATTTGGTCAGCTTATCGAGGTCCTCATGTAGGGTCTTACCGCTGCCCTCTGATGTAATGGTGAGATAGGATATGGTGTCATCTGCGAAGAGTCTGATGGTGGACTTCAAAGACTCATGCAGGTCGTTGATGTAGTAGATGAAGAGACTCGGTCCTAGAACAGAGGCCTGGGGGACACCGGAGTCGACACCCACCGAGGTGGAGCTCTCACCTTCCAGCTAGCCAGTTTTCGATCCAGGAGTTGATTTTTCCGCGTATCCCATTATCGCTGAGTTTGTGGATGAGGAGACTGTGGTTGACCTTGTCGAAGGCTTTCGCAATGTCCATGATGAACACGTCAGTCTGCTGGCCTGCGTGAAGGTTTTTGGTGATGTTATGCAGCAGATAGTGGTGAGGGAAATTGGCCTGTAGTTAGATGTATCGTACTAATGTCCCTTCTTGGAGGTGGGGGTTACATTAGCAGTGCGCCAGTCATCCGATATCACACCTGTTGCTAGGAATTCCTTTTAGTTCGATTAACACTTAGAATTAAACGACACACCTGAGTTATATTTAATATATTATAGATAGAAGTGATGTTAAAATGGTATGAAAAAATGGTGTGTTTTGAAAAAAAAAACAATTTGAAAAATTTACGAGATCGGCGTACATCTTGAAGGCCTATTACTTAATATTTGCCAGATTTTCCAGTACAATAATTACATTTATGTCATTTTTTATTTTGCTTTATATACAACCGGACCGGTGTAATGTGGAAAATGTGACCCCAAAGAAAGGGTTCCCGGACTTACCCAAACAATCATGTACATGAGTTTGCTCGGACCCGAGTCTACCCGTGAACTTTGACCTCATCGCACTGATGTTAACTGATTAGTAGGCAACGGACATACGACGGTAACTGGCGTTATACGTCGTTCTCCGCCCCGGGACCGAGTAGTTTGGTGATCCGGCAGACGATAATAGTAGATGTTCGGTCTATTTTCGTATTTCTCATGTGAAATTTCACTCCGGCTCTTCTATATTTCAATCGACTCCGATTCCATTTCATTCCCTATGCGAAAAGCAAAGTTCACGAGTTGAAGATGAAAACCAGGCCTTAAGTCCATGATAAATTGTGTACTGATACCACTGAAGGCTTAGCCTCTATTCTAACACCCCGTAATACTACATTTCATATCACTCGTAATACTACATATATTGATCTACTTCATATTGAATTGTATGGTTAAATAATTATATCAATATCATTAAGCCTACTGTATACTAGATTTGCATAATTACTTAATTATGTCAGCATTATTTGTATTCTAAATAGTTTTATCAAAATTGAATACACAATAATGTATACTACACATATAATATGAAAAGGCAAAGCCTAAAACGAGTGTAGCTTTTGTTAACCTCTGATAGATACTGATTCAGAATGAAATAATACTGATTCAGAATGAAATAATACTGATTCAGAATGAAATAATACTGATTCAGAATGATAACTAGTTATAAATCGGCATGGACAAAAATCATACGTTGCTGAAAAAGGGCGTGGAACTCGGGCTGGTTGTCTGGAAAATTATTGTTGATTTCGACATAAACGAGTGGTGATACATAAGTAAATTATGTAAAGACTATAACAAGACTTTCAAAAATGTTAATTATTTCGTTGATTATTCTCAACAAATAAAAACCAAAAGCTGATGATTTTTTAGACGATAACAAAATAAATGTACACGTTGACCTTATTGGTTTAATGCCGGCTCTTTCTGAAGATATCTCCTGGTAGAAATATTAACAGAACCTGGTTGATGACTTAAAGGATATTGTGTATCCGCATTTTTACTTTTTGTGTCTGTGGCAAACACAGAAATAAAAAAAAGTCATGAAGCACCAACAAAGAGATAAATGCAACGAACATCAGTTCCAAGATTTTCCGATAAAATGCATCCTTCCAAAAATTAACTGATGAAGGCCGATGGAGTGTGACGTGTTTGTGACGTCATAGTATATGATAATCTCTGAACGAAGTTTCAGGCTTGTTTGTATGACATTTTATGTAATGGATTTTTTTCACTCATAATGTATATTAGCTTTTATCTAAATAAAAAAGTGATAAAACATGAAGATTGTTTTCACTATATGAAAATGTTCATGTATGTGTTGAAACACACAACTCAGTTTTCGAACTAAACATACTGTATTTTATACCTACTATAATGTTGTCAGTTTAAAGGAAATGATTATATGCGTTACAATTTTTAAATGAAGTCGCTCTACATTTTTAACATTTGGATTACGCTTGAAAGAGGTCCGCCGTGTACTACACAACCATTCAAAGTGTCAAAAAGAAATATTTTTGTTTTATAAATTTGTAATTTTTATTTACGAAAAATCTACCAAAATGAAATGAAATATTAATTTCTCCAAATATCAAAATATCAAAAGTATGTAACCATTTTTGTGATTTCGTTAAAATATCCTAACTCTTTTTGAAGTATTAATCATTTCACGGACCCACCTGGTATACTTACCCAGGAATGTCCACACGAAGGCGGGCTCGTTGTACTTACTCAGGAATGTCCACACGAAGGCGGGCTCGTTGTACTTACCCGGGAATGTCCACACGAAGGCGGGCACGTTTTATTTACCCATGAATGTCCACACGAAGGCGGGCTCGTTGTATTTACCCAGGAATGTCCAAACGAAAGCGGGCTCGTTGTACTTACCCAGGAAAGTCCACACGAAGGCGGGCTCGTTGTAGATGACAGTCGCTACAGTGTCGTTCAAATCTAGGTTCCACGTCATGGCAATACTAGCGACTTTATTCGCCATTTCGTTGACAAACTCAAAGCTATAGGACTTGTCCTCGAAAATCAAGAAAGTCTTTTTAGGGTCCTTGGCTACCTGCCTCTCGAACACATCGACCAAATATTCGGCGGCTTTCAGTCCTTTCATGATTTTCACCGTTGTTTTAATCATTGGTCCGTATGTCCTTATGTCGTCCCCGAGGTAGGGGAATAGTGCCCTCCATGCTACCAGGGCGGCACCCGTGACCCCCGCGGCCGTACCTAGGGCGATATCCGTCTTACTGGGCATTATGTATACTCACCAGAAATGATAACCCACTGAAATATAATCTTTTCATGAAATGCATTTTTCAAACTTAGTTATTGAATGTGATATATTTTGTTTTGTTTTGTTTTATTTTGTTTAACGTCCTATTAGATGCTAAGGTCAAGTAAAGGCGTGAATATGAAAGGCGCAGTCTGTATTAGTAAAGCCAACCTGTTGGTTAAGTAAGTCCTTGTAAATTCTTGTAAGTCAGTATTGTATGTTCAGTCCAGATTTGTTAACAATGTTTTATATAATTTTCTGTTAACCCAAAAACTGCAGGGTAAAACTATCGGTGTTGGCTGCCACCTGTGCAGGCGTCGGGAAAGAATACGCCTGTTGTATCCAACTGCATGTCGTAAGAGGCGAGTAAAGGGGGGCCCTGTAGGCGACGAATGTGGGTCCTGTAGGCAAATAATGTGGGGCCCTGTATGCGACTAATGTGGATCAAGTAGGCGACTAATGTGGTGCCCTGTAGGCGACTAATGGGGGGGGGGTCCTGTAGGCGACTAATGTTGGGCCCTGTATGCGACTAATGTGGATCATGTAGGCGACTAATGTGGGCCCTGTAGGCGACTAATGTTGGGCCCTGTATGCGACTAAAGTGGGCCCATGTAGGCGACTAATGTGGGGCCCTGTAGGCGACTAATGTGGGCCCCTGTAGGCGACTAATGGGGGGTCCTGTCCTGTATGCGACTAAAGTGGGCTATGCGACTAAAGTGGGCCCATGTAGGCGACTAATGTGGGGCCCTGTAGGCGACTAATGGGGGGCCCTGTAGGCGACTAATGTTGGGCCCTGTAGGCGACTAATGTGGGCCCCTATAGGCGACTAATGTTGGGCCCTGTAGGCGACTAATGTTTGGCCCTGTAGGCGACTAATGTGGGGCCCTGTAGGCGACTAATGTGGGGCCCTGTAGGCGACTAATGTAGTGCCCTGTAGGCGACTAATGGGGGTTCTGTAGGCGACTAATGTTGGGCCCTGTAGGCGACTAATGTGGATCATGTAGGCGACTAATGTTGGGCCCTGTAGGCGGCTAATGTGGATCATGTAGGCGACTAATGTGGGGCCCTGTGGGCGACTAATGTGGTGCCCTGTAGGCGACTAATGTGGGGAACGGGAGGCGACTAATGTTTGGCCATGTAGGCGACTAATGTGGATCATGTTGGCGACTTATGTGGGGCCCTGTAGGCGACTAATGTGGGCCCCTATAGGCGACTAATGTTGGGCCCTGTAGGCGGCTAATGTGGATCATGTAGGCGACTAATGTGGGGCCCTGTAGGCGACTAATGTGGTGCCCTGTAGGCGACTAATGTGGGGTACGGGAGGCGACTAATGTTTGGCCATGTAGGCGACTAATGTGGATCATGTAGGCGACTAATGTGGGGCCCTGTAGGCGACTAATGTGGGGTACGGGAG
Organism: Mizuhopecten yessoensis; assembly: GCF_002113885.1. Classification (NCBI taxonomy): domain Eukaryota; kingdom Metazoa; phylum Mollusca; class Bivalvia; order Pectinida; family Pectinidae; genus Mizuhopecten; species Mizuhopecten yessoensis. Next base: position 583,163 of record NW_018407390.1, on the reverse strand, counting down.
GCGACCTATGTGGGGTCATGTAGGCGACTAATGTGGGGCCCTGTAGGCGACTAATGTGGGGTACTGTAGGCGAATAATGTGGGGTCCTGTGGGCGACTAATGTGGTGCCCTGTAGGCGACTAATGTGGGGTACGGGAGGCGACCTATGTGGGGTCATGTAGGCGACTAATGTGGGGTCCTGTAGGAGACTAATGGGTCTCTGTAGGCGACTAATGTGAGGGCCTGTAGGCGACTAATGTGGATCATGTTGGCGACTAATGTGGGGCCCTGTAGGCGACTAATGTGGGGTCCGGGAGGCGACTTATGTGGGGTCATGTAGGCGACTAATGTGGGGTCCTGTAGGCGACTAATGTGGTGCCCTGTAGGCGACTAATGTGGGGTCCGGGAGGCGACTTATGTGGGGTCATGTAGGCGACTAATGTGGGGTCCTGTAGGCGACCTATGTGGGGTCATGTAGGCGACTAATGTGGGGTCCTGTAGGCGACCTATGTGGGGTCATGTAGGCGACTAATGTGGGGCCCTGTAGGCGACTTATGTGGGGCCCTGTAGGCGACTAATGTGGGGCCCTGTAGGCGACTAACGTGGGGCCCTGTAGGCGACTAATGGGGGGTCCTGTAGGCGACTTATGTTTGGCCCTGTAGGCGACTTATGTGGATCATGTTGGCGACTTATGTGGGGCCCTGTAGGCGACTAATGTAGTGCCCTGTAGGCGACTAATGTGGGGTACGGGAGGCGACTAATGTGGGGCCATGTAGGCGACTAATGTGGATCATGTAGGTGACTAATGTGGGGCCCTGTAGGCGACTTATGTGGGGCCCTGTAGGCGACTAATGTGGGGTCCTGTAGGCGACCTATGTGGGGTCATGTAGGAGACTAATGTGGGGTCCTGTAGGAGACTAATGGTCTCTGTAGGCGACTAATGTGAGGTCCAGTTTCAAGATTCGATACTTTTCTCACATAATAGTACCTTTAGTCATATACTTATATGTCTTATATAATGATATTATCAATATATTATAGGTTTCGGGTAAAGTTTTGTGTTTTTCGTCCTCACTATTGCTACTCTGGTGTATGAAGAACACTACCGAAAGGGAAAGTAGGTAAGAGAGTTACAAGACTGGAACGCACAGACATATATAGTTATATAATATCCCATGCTACAACATTTGTATCCTATCTCCGTACACTGAAATACAAAGCAGAGAAATCTTCCATGCTTACCTGTTGTAGAAGTCACCTTCTGTCGGGCAAATATAAAGCTTTCCTGTACCCAAATATTGAGTGAAGGGTCACATAAAATAGAGGCAAGATCTGGGACACAACACGAGCGTACTAATAACAAATTGAACTTTACGACACAGATAACAAGATATAACACATAGGTATATAGAGCCAGGCTGGTGTGCGTCATCATCATAATCCTATTACAAGGCAGGTTTCGTTTAAAAGGGGTGTAGTACGAACTAGACCGTATTGACGTAACGTCAGATGTTGACGCACAATAGTGTAACATACTTTTGACGTCATTCCGTTTTAGATTTGACGTTTGTGACACTCGGTTGGCTTTGTGAAACATGTGTTTTCAGAGCTATCGGAATGCATATAGACATAATTAAAGCTCATATATTTGACATTCATATGGTCACGATTTGTATATGATCGAGTTGAACGTGAAGATAACGCTTAAGAAGTGAACGAAAAATGTGATAAAATAACGCTACCCGTATAAGTCATTTCTGCTTCCTTAATATCAACCATGGTATGTAAGTTATAAAGCACATATTGATTAAGTACATACAATAACATGCAAATAATAATATAATCCGTAATAGTTTGTATTTGATTGAAGCCCGAGAATGAAAGCGCGCTCAGATTATACTACATTGTATTATGACGTGATGTCATTTGCCATTTAGTCATACATTGACATTGGTGTTGTTACCCTCATAGTTAGCACACTGTTCACACATTCCAATAAATCAATTTAAAAAAAACAACATACAAGATTAAATTTCGCTCATTACATTTTCCACACAGGCTGTAATATCTACATGTTCTCCTCCTTCAACTGTAATTTGTAATTCTGCAACCTGCTGTCCGTCAAAATGTATACAACTGACACAGCATACACAATGGCTATTTTGCCCAATCCTCGATATTCCATGGGTTATGCTCACTTACGCTCTCTGTGCCCTGGGATATGTCATGACAACATCGAAGGTTCAGTGTGCACCACCTTGTGGATGAGACGAGGGAACTAGTTTGATACTTTGAAGGGCATCAAAAGAATTGCTCGGTCGCGTAACGGTAAAATTCACTGGCTTTGTAGTTGGGTGTCGCTCCTCTGTACGGTACTTAATATTTGTACATGGTAATGAATCTGAGGAAACCAATTAACTTGAAACTTGTAATCTTCAAATGCCCAGGTATCAGCCTAGCGATTGGTCTTTTTTCTGCCTGAGACCGATCAAATTGCTAGCCGCGTGCCTTCAATCTTGCTTTGACATATTCCAGTGGTGCAGGGAGCGTAAGTGAACGTACCCCCTGGAGTATCGAGGATGCTTTGCCCCGCAAAGGCTTGTATTTCGTTGTGTTCACCAGGTCAAAATATAGGCTTTCTACCACCTCCGACCCACCTTCGAAAGAGTTTCACAGTCATCTTCAATACGTTCATCAGATAGCTATCACTGGTTACGTCGTTGGTTAACACAGCTATGATGTCTCCTGTCGTAAACAAAACAAGAACTTTAGCCTAAAAGACTTCTTTACGACAGGATATTAGCAATAGGCGGTAGGATTGATATTTGTGACAGCGGGGTTGGATCGGTCCATGAGGCTGGCAGGCCACAATAGCTGTGCAGGATTGATCTATGACAAAAGTCGGCGGGATTGATATCATTGTGAAGAGAGGATCACAATAGTCCGTGAGAATGATATCATTGTAATTACATATAGTATTCTTACGATGTTGTTAAACTTTGTACTGTTGTCATCCGCTTGTCAGTTATTAAGGAGACAGATTCATATAAGTATTTAAATACTTTTATTCTGAATCCTGTGCTTGCTTAGGTATATTGTGTATGACAAAAAAGACAATGAAATAGAATATGGTTTCAACTATAGACGGTCATAATTGTATCGTATCATATTATATTTTGTTCATGTTCTGTAATAATTAACTGAATCTTTCTGAAATAAGTGTATCATTCTGTAATAAAGTTGCCTTATTTTCTCTACCTGAATAATAAAAAAAATAAAAAAATATTAACACTAATTTGTAAAAAGAAATCCGGTAACAATCATATTATTTTCCGGAACAATAGTATAATTTTGTTTTGCAGTTACAGTTCAGTTAAACATAATTCACTGTGAAGATTTATAGTCAAAATGCCAACTGAAAGCAGCTCAATTTTTAAATATAAGACAAATTATATACATGAAGTTTAAAATAAAGATGTCATGTCTTAACATGATAAAAGTCGGAACAAAAGACAAAACTTTATCAAATAGAAAAATAACAATTAAGAATATATTTATATATGATTTCAACTAAAACAGTTTATTTTATTTCTATACACGTAACCTTTATTCAAGTTTGGAATGTTGTATTAGCAGTACCCTTATAGATTGTAGTAGTATACTAGTACCCTAGGGGATTCAGGGTACGTCACATTTCCTTCAAACACACATTCCAGGTAGCAGCAGCGTATATCGTTGGTGACATACCCAATGATGTTTTTATGGTACAGCTTTATTTGAACGTCGTATCTTATTCTTGGTTCATTTGGTGAATATTTATTCAACGCAAATGCAATTCCATTGTAATGTATGCATTTAACAAATTTCATATTTTAAATTTTGATATAGCTAGCTAACGCGTTCGCATTTTGATGCGTTTCTTGGTTGGGATAAATGAAGATGACTGTAAGTATAACTAAGAGCGTACAATGGCTTGTATCTCATCACCCATACAGACAAAACACGCAAGCACTTTCCAAGTTAAAGGAAACACGTGCATACACGTGTACCATGATGTTTCTGAAAGATGTACATCTGCTGGGTTCGTGTGCCTCAGTCTTGTGTAGCCTGTATTAATTTAATTATAGAAAGTACTAAGCATCAATACAGGGTTGGAATGTTTTCATTGTTTGCCATTCCGAAATGAAACAAAAATCTTATTGTTCTATGCCCCGATCATAGTCTATAGTATATATCTACTCTCCCAAAGTTCCTATTTATAAATATCGTATACTATATAGGGTGTACTAATTACCAGCTGTTCTCTATTGTATAAAAGCTGTTCTTCGCTGGATATCAGCTGTTCGTTTTCAGTGAAATACCAGCGTATATCTGCTGTTTACCAGTGTATAACAGTTATTATCTGCTGTATACCAGCTGCTCTGCGCTGAATGTCAGCTGTTCGTTCTCTGTGGTATACACACATTTATCTGCTGTATACCAGTGTATGAAAGCTATTCTCAGCTGCTCTGTGTGGCATACCAGCTGCTCTGTGTGGTATACCAGCTGCTCTGTGTGGTATACCAGCTGCTCTGTGTGGTATACCAGCTGCTCTGTGTGGTATACCAGCTGCTCTGCGCTGGATATCAGCTCTTCGTTCTCCGTGATATACCAACATTTATCTGTTGTATACCATTGTATAAAAGCTCTTAGCTGCTGTATACCAGCAGCGCTGCGCGATATACCAGCTGATCTACGCTGAATACCAGCTGTTCGTTCGCTGTGATATACCATCATGTATCTGTCGCTATTATCTGCTGTATACCAGCCGTACAGTCGTATATCATCTGATCTCTACTTTATATCAGCTGTTCTCTGTTGTACATCAGCTGATGTCTGCTGTAAAACCATCCGTTTTGTATATATTAGCTGTATACCTGCTGGTGTCAGCTGTATGGTAGCTGTTCATCTCGTGCTACATGTATATCACGCTACATGATCATCTTAACATGTCACTGGAAGGTACCTAAAAAATAATGCGAAAAATTACTGTGTCCTTCTGTTTAACAGACATTGAAGAAACGAAAATGTCCCGCTTCACACATTGTAATACTAGTACTTGGAATCTCAACTTTTCCCGTTTCTGTCATTCTCGGCACATTTTTTTCTATGTAGTTTTTCACGACATTACCCTTTATCCACTAATATTTATACGGAAGCTAATTGAAGTTTATTCCATCCGGACAGATTACTTATTTACTAACGGGCAAATGTTTTTACTTATTTTACTACACAGCTGAACTTTAACTTATAACAACTTTTACTGTGCACACAAACACCGGATACATTTTAAGGTAACACTGATGACAACTCCTGTTATACACACAAACACCAGATAAAATGTAGATTACACTGATCACAGCTCCTGTTATACACACAGACACCAGATACATTGTAGTGTAACGCTAATGATACCTCCTGTTATACACACAGATACCAGATAAATTGTAGATTACACTAGTGACAGCTCCTGTTATAGACACAGACATAAGATACATTGTAGATTACACTAATGACAACTCATGTTATACACAAAGACACTAGATACATTGTAATGTAACACTAATGATACCTCCTGTTATACACACAGATACCAGATACATTGTAATGCAACACCAATGACAGCTCCTGTTATACACACAGACACAAGATACATTGTAGATTACACTGATGACAACTCCTGTCATACACACGGACACAAGATACATTGTAATGTACCACTAATGATACCTCCTGTTATACACACAGATACCACATACAGTGTAATGTAACACCAATGACAGCTCCTGTTATACACACAGATACCAGATAAATTGTAGATTACACTAGTGACATCTCCTGTTATAGACACAGACATAAGATACATTGTAGATTACACTAATCACAGCTCCTGTTATACACAAAGACACTAGATACATTGTGATGTAACACTAATGATACCTCCTGTTATACACACAGATACCAGATACATTGTAATGCAACACCAATGACAGCTCCTGTTATACACACAGATACCAGATAAATTGTAGATTACACTAGTGACAGCTCCTGTTATAGACACAGACATAAGATACATTGTAGATTACACTAATGACAACTCATGTTATACACAAAGACACCAGATACATTGTAATGTAACACTAATGATACCTCCTGTTATACACACAGATACCAGATAATTGGAGATTACACTAATGACAGCTCCTGTTATACACACAGACACAAGATACATTGTAGATTACACTGATGACAACTCCTGTCATACACACGGACACAAGATACATTGTAATGTAACACTAATGATACCTCCTGTTATATACACAGATACCAGATACATTGTAATGTAACACCAATGACAGCTCCTGTTATACACACAGACACAAGATACAATGTAGATTACACTAATGACAACTCCTGTTATACACACAGACACTAGATACATTGTAATGTAACACTAATGATAACACCTGTAATACACACAGACACAAGATATATATATTAAAAAAACAACTTTATTTATTTTACAACAATTATGAAACAAGTTATTTCAACTTATATTAGTCAATCTTGCTAGCCCTGTTGTTAGCGCGTGGGGGTCTTATTGATAGAGGAAACCGGGGTAACCGGAGAAAACCCACGTGTTCGGACAGGTGACCCCAACCATTTCACGTCCGATCGGGGACTTGAACCCCAGCCGCCTTGGTGAAAGGCAAGTGCGCTATCCACTGAACCACCCGACCACCAGATACATTGTAGATTACACTAATGATAACTCATGTTATACACACAGACACCAGACACATTGTAATGTAACACTAATGATGTTATGCTCTTATAGTAGAAGTTTAGTTTGGTTTGGTTTGGTTAAGTATTGTTTAACCTTCTAACAATAGCTATGGTCAGTTAAGGACGGCCTCTTCTGTGTGCAAGATGCATGCGTATAGTGTATGCGTGTGTGTTTTGGGAGGCTGTGATATGTTCGTGTTGAACCGACTTTATAGTGCTACCTCACTGAAACATTCTGCCGAAGGCACCCAGCAGGACACCCCACTCAGTCACATTATACTGACAACGGGCAAACCAGTCGTCCCACTCCTAAATTACTCAGCCTTAAGCAGGAGTAGAAACTACCATATTTACAGACTCTGGTATGTTTCGGCCAGGGGACAGAACCCAAAGCCTTCCCCACAGGGGCGAACGCATAACTAAAGGCCAAAAGTGAGGCATTGTCATGAGAGACATTAGGAAGAAGAAAGTTGTTTAGAAAGAAGAGAAAAGATAAGATCCCAAATTAAGTCGCCTCTTACGATCATGCAATAGGGGCAGCAGGTACAATTCTTACGCCCTACATGCAGGGACGCCAATAGTAAAACACCTATAGTGTCTGCTACAACGAACAATCAACAACCCAGTCTACTCACTCTTGATTATTATCAAACCTTATCTTATGAAATATATGATAGCCGAGTCTTTAATAGCACAAAGAAAACACATTTAATTTATACTTCAATCTTAATTAACATGGACAACTTCGGAACTTAAAGTGTATACGAAACTCTACCAACAGAAGGCGGAAACGTCACAACAAAGCGAAAGAAAAAATCATTAAAACTAAAATAAATCGTGAAAATAAGTGTTCATCATATATGAACATATGAACAGCAAAGAAAAAACAACTGTTAACTGGTTTGATTTCTTGTCGCTATCGTTTGGCTTTCGCAGCTTGAGAGTTTCGACACTTTTGTTTACTGCATACAAACATTGAAATCTTATTTTCCTGTATTTTTTTTTTTAATATTTCCTCTGTATACCAAAAAGGCAATTATAGGTTGCGGGGCCTTTTATGGGGTTGAGACATTTTGATATCATTGTCAATTTATATCTTAGCATAAGAAATATCATGATCGGTAGTGCAGTAAATAAGCTCTCAACTTTATAACGGGTCAGGAGATCGAATCCCCGTGGCGGTGAAGTTTTTGTTAAAAAGGAAACAATAGCCAAGATAAACTTTCGTATTGATGAGTGAATGTATGGGAAAGCACCTCAAATTAAGAGAGAAAAAAATTGAGCAACTGGAACTCTCTTTCGGTTGGAGATACATCGAGAGCTCAGCCTCTGATACCGTCCCTTAAATAAAAATGGGTCATGACTGAGCATCCCTATAAAATCTCTCCGCTCCATAAATATAATAAATAACTAAGTCACAACCATATAGTAAATCATACCACGGACTCATATAGTCTAATCTAATTCCGTGATCATACGTATACTTTGACATAATTTTCAATGTGATGAAATAGCACGGACTTAGATCTAATCTAATTTCGTGGAAATAGCTATTATTTGGTTGACGTATACGTAAGTCAGTTTTTAATTTATAACTTGTCTAAAAATATCTGATTCTATCGAAATTTTTGAATAACTTCCGTAATCGTCGGTATCGACGGAGGAAGCTTAAAAGATGAAGATGAAGAAGGTTTCATCATGTACCTATAGTGGTGTTTTTATATTTTATTTCGCAATAGTGTTGGTGATGCCAGAGACTAACGTCTCCCGTGACGCCCATATTTTATATAATATGTCCATTGCGAAACAAACATATAATATCAGAGACGTCTCTGATAATATGCATGATGAAACCCTTACCGAGATCCTTAAAAATATCAATAAAAACATTTATTTACCGATATATAGGTCTACTTTATTATATTCTCCAATGGAATATTTTTTGTATAGTCGCTATCAATGTTCTATGTAAGCAAGTGCGTGAGTTATTTTTGTAAATTTACAGGGCTGGGTTATTTCGTAACATCCGGGATCTTCCGTGTTCTGTCCATGCGCAGTAGAAATGGGTTCTGTCCAAGGAATATCAACATTGACGAAGAGACCGAGTCTGATAATTTAATATCTTGCATGGCTGTACACACGCAAATTCTAGGCTTACCCGAATTGTCGGTAGGTATGATAACTGTCTGTCTGACCTGTCGAATCACTTGTCACTGGAATAATCTTGTCTTATTTCTAAACCTGTCTAATTTCTCACTTGACATATTTCAGTCGGATCAACCGGGGACAACTCGGGTTTTGCGAATCAAAGTTATCAGCGGAACAAACTTAGCGAAAAAAGACATATTTGGTGCAAGGTAAGGGGGACACCATATACATAATTATTCATGTATATGTGCTAGCATAGACGTAACACTACACATGTTGAGGAAACTCAAAATAGCTAACCAAATTAGGCTGAACTTGCCCTATATATTATCTGACACTGAAAGGGTCATGTGAGGAACATCTCGTGTTGTATTTGTGTTTTACAACACTTATTTTATTCGTCAATGCGTAAACATGGACAAAAATGACACTAACGAATTAACTTTAATCTTAACCTCAATAGTGATCATGCAAATGAATGCTTAATTCAATAATAATAACTTAGTGTGTCCCATCCTCGTGATGATCCTGTCAACTCCGGATGACCTGGACTGACCTGGACTGACCATGATTATCATACTATTTATTGTTGGAGGCTGGGTTACATATTGGTACTGAAGCACAGTGGTAAATTAGGGCTATCAATTGACATGATATCGGTTGGTTGGTGTTTAGAGCCCTGCTCTCAACATAAGGTGTGGCAGGTGTAACAGGAGATGGAAAATTGCACAGCCAGACTGGGGTTTAAACCTTGGACACTCCAAACTCTTGACAGATGCTCAAACAATTGAGGTCACTGCCAGTCCAGTTCCACTACACAGGGATATATTGAGTTGACTGCTAGGAGTGTTTTGAATTAAAAAATAGCTTTCATAGTTTGGTTTGTAAGGACCTTTGTTTAACACTAGCCGCCATGTTTACTACAATTTCCATATTGGGTCATGAAACCCATATTTAGACGCCTGACCAATATAGGAAGAGAGACGAACTTTCCAACATGGCAGTCAATTCAGATTCCCATTGCACTTGCTACGTTAACTTGATAATTTAACAACATTTTAGGTAGAGCTTAACTTCAACAGAAATGTGCTGTCAATTTATTCAAAAATCGCCCCGTGGGATTCACACCAGGCTTGCTCTATTACAAGGCATGGGATCAATCTAATACCCGGCCGGGACAGAGGAGGCCGGGTATTAATATTAGTTTAACACATGTTTTGACCCTTCAAATGTCAGAGAAAGTATAATTTGACTTCTGATTTTGATAATTGTCAAGGATCATCAGTTGTGTTGTTTAACCTGCATGCAATTATGTAAGTTGTTATTGGGTTAGGATCTCGGCCATTTTCAAGTAGTATGCCATTTGAACTAATTTGTCCCCAAGGGTGGGGCAGGACCCCTGGTCCAACCCTGCTTACTTATCTTATGATAAGTTATTAATATATATATCTTGTTTTGCCTAACAATTGTATACATGTACAGTGAAACCTTGATACAGTACCCCACGCTCTGTTTGCCATCTTGCTTACTGTCAACAAATTTCAATAATACCAAACTTTATCTGGACAACTTGTAGCAGTATAATAAGGCTTAATGGTTTAATTGTGTATGAAAATCACATTCAATGTTATTACCTAGGGACTAAGTCAGGTCCCTGGGCCAATCCTGGCTGTATTTCTCTCGTCCTGCCCAGCAATTGTTTATGATACAGTATATGAACCATATCATTTAAGTTATATTCAGAGATATTTTTTTTTGCATAAATCTGAGGAAATCAAGAAATTTGTAGTTACCAGCCCAGTATAAGCAGAGACTGACAACTTTTATTGGCAGGCAACAACTGTCTATGTGTACTCAAGATATAGCCAAAAGGTCACTTGACTAGATACATTATTTATGGTGGGAAATCTCCTTTTCTTAAACTGGGCATACATGACATTCGCTGTTTTGTATTGACCATTAGTAAAACATGTTGAAGAAGTTGTAACAGCAGTGTTCTGTAGAGAATGCCAGAGCTCATATCAAACAGGTGATTCATTATTATATTTACCCATAGAAATATCAAGTTAACTTTGCTTTTGTCAGTATGAAAGATTGTATGTTTTCATTAATAGTATGAATGCATTACCAGAAACACAAAATAATTTTATTTCAGTGACCCATATGTGAAAATCAGCCTGTACCGAGGTGACCGGGAAGCCGGTATTATAGATAGTGCCAACACCGCTGTCATCAAAAAGGTAAATACGATGCTGTACTGGAATAATCAGGTCCTAATTAAATGTTTTTTAGTTAGCCCTGTAAGCAATGGGTTTGAGTTATAGGAACTGTATATGAGATTGTATTAACAACGTGATAAGGGGGAAATCCACAGGGGGGATGTGTGATTGGCACCAGAAATGTTCCTAGTAATAATGGTTTAGGCTAATTTAAATACATGTTCATGGTATACATGTTTCAGTTGTAATTTCCACACTAGAAACTTCAACTCAAAGCTTCTATACAGCCATTTCCCCACCACCTATCTTAAAAGAGGGTCTAGCTAGTACTATTCAATGTTCAGATTTAGGAGAAATTCTTTAAATGTACGTTATATTATGTCAACAATAAATGATATACTCTGATTTATTTTCAGACATTGAATCCAAAATGGGAGCAAGAGTTCCTGTTCAGAGTAAGTTGATATTCAGGTGTTTTGCTTCTTGTTGTTATAACAAACTAAATATGGGGACTAAGACATGCCATTTATTATGGTAAAGTTTCGTAAAATATGTTCATTTATTAGGAGAGGGGTGAATTTATACAGACCAAAACAATGAGTGAAGCAGTTAATTTGGCCTGTATACTGTACTTTAAGAAAATTAAAAGCAGTTTGAGATATTATATACACAGATGCAGATAAAATAATGGATATTGTTGACATTCATTTTCAAAACTGCCTTAAATATTTGCACATGTAGTTACAATGATTGATTGATGCGCAGTCATTCCGTTCTGAAATACTAAACATTGCATGTTTTTAAAAGAGTTTATAGTTAATGTTGATACTTAGTATTTCTGAGGTAGAGAATCTGTAAGGCTATTAAACAAGAATCTGTTGTTGAATTTCAGGTAAACCCTAGAGACAATGTGTTATTGTTTGAAGTGTTTGATTCAAACAGAGTGGTAAGTATCAGAAATTGAGATCAAGTTCTAGATATAAGCTACCATCATGCTTGCTGCATAATAAACTACTGAGTCCATTATTAATGAATGTATGTATTCACCTTCCGAAAGATTGAGTTTCTCACGTGAACCTCAACCTCCATCTTCATGTTAACAACATAATGTTTCTTCTTGAAATCTTGACAGTCACATACCAGTAGTTTTTAAGAAGATATACAGTGTTTTTGCTACCTAAATTTAACAACAGCCTGTTCCTTTATATAGCATTATATTTATTGAAATTGGGAATATATTCTTATTTTTTTGGTCATTTTGGGGAAAATACAACACTTTTTAGCTAGGGGAAACAGTCTGTATTCGGCTGTAAAACTGAGCAAAAAAAAATCACTTATATAAAATATTAAATTAATAATTGGTCATTATATAATTTAATTATCTAATAATTGTTTCCTTTATAAAAAAAACTGACATTTTGGCCTATCCATCTACCCTATTTTTCCAAATCTATCACAGGAATGATCAAGCGAAATGTCTCCATGTTATATTTTAGACCCGAGATGACTTCTTGGGATTGGTGGAGATCCCACTGGCCCACACCAGTATCATCTGTGAGAGAACGGGACGTGATGTGCCGGCCAAAGACTACATCCTCAGACCTCGCAGGTAAGCATGTCACTGTACCTGCCAGAGCAGTTAAATGTTCTGCTGAAACACAACAGTGAGAAGTTTTGTGTCAGAGAATCAGGACTTACCTGATAAGAATGTGTTTATCTTTATCTTGCATTGGCACATGATACATTTTTGACAAACAGCATGCAGTTTGTGCACTGAAATATAAAAAAAATGTTTTTAGTAAGCTGATGGGCCCATATAATAAGTTCAAAATATTAGTAGTATTTGTCTTAAAATATTGTTTAGTAATATTTGGGTTATTTTTGGAGGGATCTGGAAGTGAGTTTGTACTTGACGGTGTGCTAGTTTTTGTATGCATGTATATTGTAAACATTATTATATTAAACTGATGTTACATTTAACCAAAATAGATTTGAATGTGTCTTCTTTAGGTGACCCCTGTAGACTGTGTTATTAGATATATTGTCCATTCTACATCAGAGTGAGGGTCTGTGTCATTGCTTTGTACAAATATTACAATGGTTTTCCAAAGAGGAGTAACTTATATTGTCTTTCATTCTTTGCACACAAAAATCAGTGTTTACCATTAACTTCATGATTCGTTCATAAGTGCAATCCATTTCTAACTAAAACAAAGGGTTGTAAATATAAATGTGATGTTTTTGGGTGGGTTTCCAAATCCCCATTGTAAATTGTATCTATTAAAATACAAAACTTACCTTAAATTCTTTTTGCCAGCAATGAATAATGTTCAATAGTCTTCAAAACTCAGACTCTATAAATGTTAGGCCAATAGAATAAAATTTTACTCTGGTAATACGTAAAAACAAGATCAATTTCAGAAATCTTTTAAAGTGAAATTAATATTCCCCTTAAATGTTTTGTCTGCTGAATATATAAGTAACTTGATTCTTCATCTGTTTTGTCCCTGTCAGTCTATGGTGAAAATAATTAAAAATAAAAGCTGAATGTAATTGTATTTTTGCTATAAACAGACGGTGGAATCGATTGTGAGTAGTTGAGATGACCTCTGACTGATTTTTTGGATGACTACTCTCTCTTTCTCTGACCACCAGGAATGGCCACACTGGACAGCATGTCTGTACTGCATACTAACAGACTGACCAGTCTCATATAACTCTTTTATTTTCCTACACCATTTCAGCAACCCAGTATAGTTTTAGCATCAGCATATATTATAAATTTGCTGTTTAAAATTATTTGAATTCCATTGCTTTATTGTTGAAACCATTATATCATAAAAGCACAATTCTAGATGTTATGATACTTTAAAACAGGAATGTAAACTAGTGGACTTATTTTCCAGTACATGCACTTAAGTACACATATCGTACTTGATTTCATTTTGTTATCTTTTATGCTGCTTCTCATTATTGTTGATGTTTGTCAGGTCTGGCTGCTTTAAATAAAAACAATATTTGTTCAAGTTTTACAAATTGATTTTCTTCAGTTAATCCTGTTGTAATCATAGACTCATGTTTCATGGTATGTTACTTGTAGTATTTGAATCATTTGAGCTCACCTGTTTCGACTGACAAAACGGTATACAGTATCTACCATTAGTAGTCGCGTCATCCTTCTGGAGTTCAACCAATTTCCAAAGATCAGACTCTTACAACAATTTAGAGAAAATTTAGCTTAAGTTTGCATATATAAAAACTTATTGTCAAATCAGAAATACTAGGAATTGATATTTGTACTATCATGACAGTATAGTGATATTTGAACAGATTTTTAGCTATTTTGGACATTTTTAGAAATTTCATGTGTTGTTTGTGTGTCATAGGATTATACTTCTGAGTCCTACATGTACATACTTATACTTTGTGTAAAAACAAAAATCATTTCCTTTGACTTTACTTGCAGACCAATATTCTATTATTTCATTCATATACTAATCTTTCCAAACTATCAGCTGTGATTATGAAAGGAAACTGTCAATTCATTAGTTTCAAAGGTTTTCATAGGGTTTCTTCTAAAGTAAAGACAACTGACAGGAGAGATAGGTTTTCATAGGATTACTTCTAAAGTAAACACAACTGACAAGAGAGATAGATTTTCATAGGATTACTTCTAAAGTAAACACAACTGACAGGAGAGATAGGTTTTCATAGGGTTACTTCTAAAGTAAAGACAACTGACAGGAGAGATAGGGTTTCATAGGATTACTTCTAAAGTAAACCCAACTGACACAGAGATTGGTTTTCATAGGATTTCTTCTAAAGTAAACACAACTGACACACAGATAGGTTTTCATAGGATTTCTTCTAAAGTAAACACAACTGACAGGAGAGATAGGGTTTCATAGGATTACTTCTGACAGGAGAGATAGGTTTTCATAGGATTGCTTCTAAAGTAAAGACAACTGACAGGAGAGATAGGGTTTCATAGGATTTCTTCTAAAGTAAACACAACTGACACAGAGATAGTTTTTCATAGTATTACTTCTAAAGTAAACACAACTGACAGGAGAGATAGGTTTTCATAGGATTTCTTCTAAAGTTAACACAACTGACAGGAGAGATAGGTTTCCATAGGATTACTTCTAAAGTTAACACAACTGACAGCAGAGATAGGTTTTCATAGGATTACTTCTAAAGTTAACACAACTGACAGGAGAGATAGGTTTTCATAGGATTACTTCTTAAGTAAACACAACTGACAGGAGAGATAGGTTTTCATAGTATTTCTTCTAAAGTTAACACAACTGACAGGAGAGATAGGTTTTCATAGGCTTACTTCTAAAGTAAACACAACTGACAGGAGAGATAGGTTTTCATAGGATTACTTCTTAAGTAAACACAACTGATAGGAGAGATAGGTTTTCATAGGATTACTTCTAAAGTAAACACAACTGACAGGAGAGAAAGGTTTTCATAGGATTACTTCTTAAGTAAACACAACTGACAGGAGAGATAGGTTTTCATAGGATTACTTCTGAAGTAAACACAACTGACAGGAGGGATAGGTTTTCATAGGATTACTTCTAAAGTAAACAACTGACACAAAGATAGGTTTTCATAGGATTACTTCTAAAGTAAACTCAACTGACAGGAGAGATAGGTTTTCTTAGGATTACTTCTTAAGTAAACACAACTGACAGGAGAGATAGGTTTATATCTGTTTTATGGAGCATTAATTACCCAAAGTACCAATGATTTTCAAAAACACACAGTTCTTGCTCTACCATTTTCAAATGAACTTGATGAATGCAGAATTATGAATTTAGTTCAGCGTTGGTTCTTGTTATAATCAAAGGAAAGTAGCATCTATCTTGCAATTGTCAGAGGCTAACCACAAGACAATACAGGCCATTTGGACTTCTTATTTGTGATTCTTTTATTACTGTCATTTAATACTCTCTGAATATCTCAATCTACAGTTCATCCTACTCCTTCCTCGATAAAAAAATCAACAACTTGTTATCAGCTTTATCAGAGGTTTATTGGTGTCTGTGACCTGTCCCTGTGATCTTTGCACTGCTAAAAGTACTTATTTAACCACTGAATAGTTTTGAATATTTCCAGAACCCCCCCCCCAAAAAAAGAAGATATTTAAATTAATATTACCTGCTGGACATTCTGGTAAGCAGTTTTAAAATCTGAAATTTATTGAAAAGTTAAATATGTACAAATTTCTGTTCCAGTGTAAGATCAAGAGTCAAAGGTCACCTATGGCTGTATCTGGCTTTGTTACCATCGTCGGACACAGAGGAGGATGAGGAAGGTGAAGATACTGCTGCTGGACAGACCCCACAAGAGGTGGGTCAGGTACTTTAACTGAATACTAGTTGTGTTTTACAATATATTTGTTAATAAGTTACCCAAAAAATGTTTTAACCCCCGCCCCACCCCCAAATTGAAGATAGAGGGTTTAAACTGGGGATTAAAATGTTTGTCCATCTGTCTGTAGACAAAGTTGTTCACAACTATAGCAACCCAATGAAATTGGTTCACTTTAACACTGTGCAATATACTTCAAATGTACATGTTTTAACAGTAGCCTTATTTTAGAACTATTCAACCTTTAGATATTGCACTGATTTATTTCAGAGTGTCACACTTAAAGTGTAAATTGTTTTTTTATTGCATATTGTGTGGCTGTTCCCATTCATAAATGTGCTATTCTTTTGAAATTTGATATTGAGCTAAAATTGGAATGCTCAAAAATGAGTACGCTGACTACTTCTCCTGAAGTGCTGCATCAATTTCAATGAAACATTGGACATTTAATCACTAGGCAAAGTTGTTGTTTACTCTGCAATGTATTTTTCATGTTATTTTAATTAGTCAATTTAAACAAAAAAAGTGAGTGCAGGATTTATTGGGTGGCCATTAGCTTGTAGTTTTAAGTACGTCAAAACTTGAACATTCCTGAATACGTGCATTAAAAAGCAGTAACATTTGATTTATTATATGTACATACTGATGATTTTGAGTAAGTGTTGACCTCCATGATATTCAAACTTGTATTACATTTTACAGACAGGATGGGAGTTTGTAGATATGTCCAACAGTATTAATGAGGCCGGTGCGTCTGGCCCGACCCAGGAGGCGAGTAGCTCTGATCCCCTGCCCCCTGGATGGGAGATGAGGATACATCCGGACAACCAAAGAAAATACTACATCAATCATACCACACGAACAACACAGTGGGACCCTCCCACAGGGTAAGTCTCACTGGTAACACAATGGCCTTATTGGTCTAAGCCTGGTAGTAGCTGTGTCTTGATGTAGAAACTTATCTAGAAAGCATACACTTCTGTTTTAAATAATGTAAATATATCAAAACAGGAAATATGATCATGTTATTTCTCTGTTATTTATTTGCTTAACTGATGTTCTTTCGTTTCAGTGGAATACTGTTGCCATAATGTTTTGTGTTGTTTTATGGTTTATCAACAGCTAAGATCATTTGCATTAACAAGTAATGTTGAAGGTCTAATGATATCATAAAAGCATTTTTATTATGCACTATGTATGCAAACATTTGTTTCCATGTGAAGTGAAATTTACAGGGCTTTAGGAAGCAGTGACATTCCCCCCAGTTGGCAGGATAAGAACCTATTGGTATGATTGCAGGGCATTAGGAAGAAGTGACCTACCCAATAATTGGCAGGATAAGAACTTATTTGTATGATTACAGGGCTTTTACTAGTAGTGACCTACCTAATAGTTGGCAGGATAAGAACTTATTTGTATGATTTGTATGGTTACAGGGCTTTTGGAAGCAGTGACCTACCTAATAACTGGCAGGATAAGAATTTATTTGTATGATTTGTATGGTTACAGGGCGTAAGGAAGCAGTAACCTACCTAATAGTTGGCAGGATAAGAATTTATTTGTATGATTTGTATGGTTACAGGACTTAAGGAAGCAGTGACCTACCTAATAGTTGGCAGGATAAGAACTTATTTGTATGGTTACAGGGCGTTAGGAAGCAGTGACCTACCTAATAGTTGGCAGGATAAGAACTTATTTGTATGATTTGTATGGTTACAGGGCATTAGGAAGCAGTGACCTACCTAATAGTTGGCAGGATAAGAACTTATTTGTATGATTTGTATGGTTACAGGGCTTTTGGAAGCAGTGACCTACCTAATAGTTGGCAGGATAAGAACTTATTTGTATGATTTGTATGGTTACAGGGCTTTTGGAAGCAGTGACCTACCTAATAGTTGGCAGGATAAGAACTTATTTGTATGATTTGTATGGTTACAGGGCTTTTGGAAGCAGTGACCTACCTAATAGTTGGCAGGATAAGAACTTATTTGTATGATTTGTATGGTTACAGGGCTTTTGGAAGCAGTGACCTACCTAATAGTTGGCAGGATAAGAACTTATTTGTATGGTTACAGGGCTTTTGGAAGCAGTGACCTACCTAATAGTTGGCAGGATAAGAACTTATTTGTATGATTTGTATGGTTACAGGGCTTTTGGAAGCAGTGACCTACCTAATAGTTGGCAGGATAAGAACTTATTTGTATGATTTGTATGGTTACAGGGCTTTTGGAAGCAGTGACCTACCTAATAGTTGGCAGGATAAGAACTTATTTGTATGATTTGTATGGTTACAGGGCTTTTGGAAGCAGTGACCTACCTAATAGTTGGCAGGATAAGAACTTATTTGTATGATTTGTATGGTTACAGGGCTTTTGGAAGCAGTGACCTACCTAATAGTTGGCAGGATAAGAACTTATTTGTATGATTTGTATGGTTACAGGGCTTTTGGAAGCAGTGACCTACCTAATAGTTGGCAGGATAAGAACTTATTTGTATGATTTGTATGGTTACAGGGCTTTTGGAAGCAGTGACCTACCTAATAGTTGGCAGGATAAGAACTTATTTGTATGATTTGTATGGTTACAGGGCTTTTGGAAGCAGTGACCTACCTAATAGTTGGCAGGATAAGAACTTATTTGTATGATTTGTATGGTTACAGGGCTTTTGGAAGCAGTGACCTACCTAATAGTTGGCAGGATAAGAACTTATTTGTATGATTTGTATGGTTACAGGGCTTTTGGAAGCAGTGACCTACCTAATAGTTGGCAGGATAAGAACTTATTTGTATGATTTGTATGGTTACAGGGCTTTTGGAAGCAGTGACCTACCTAATAGTTGGCAGGATAAGAACTTATTTGTATGATTTGTATGGTTACAGGGCTTTTGGAAGCAGTGACCTACCTAATAGTTGGCAGGATAAGAACTTATTTGTATGATTTGTATGGTTACAGGGCTTTTGGAAGCAGTGACCTACCTAATAGTTGGCAGGATAAGAACTTATTTGTATGATTTGTATGGTTACAGGGCTTTTGGAAGCAGTGACCTACCTAATAGTTGGCAGGATAAGAACTTATTTGTATGATTTGTATGGTTACAGGGCTTTTGGAAGCAGTGACCTACCTAATAGTTGGCAGGATAAGAACTTATTTGTATGATTTGTATGGTTACAGGGCTTTTGGAAGCAGTGACCTACCTAATAGTTGGCAGGATAAGAACTTATTTGTATGATTTGTATGGTTACAGGGCTTTTGGAAGCAGTGACCTACCTAATAGTTGGCAGGATAAGAACTTATTTGTATGATTTGTATGGTTACAGGGCTTTTGGAAGCAGTGACCTACCTAATAGTTGGCAGGATAAGAACTTATTTGTATGATTTGTATGGTTACAGGGCTTTTGGAAGCAGTGACCTACCTAATAGTTGGCAGGATAAGAACTTATTTGTATGATTTGTATGGTTACAGGGCTTTTGGAAGCAGTGACCTACCTAATAGTTGGCAGGATAAGAACTTATTTGTATGATTTGTATGGTTACAGGGCTTTTGGAAGCAGTGACCTACCTAATAGTTGGCAGGATAAGAACTTATTTGTATGATTTGTATGGTTACAGGGCTTTTGGAAGCAGTGACCTACCTAATAGTTGGCAGGATAAGAACTTATTTGTATGATTTGTATGGTTACAGGGCTTTTGGAAGCAGTGACCTACCTAATAGTTGGCAGGATAAGAACTTATTTGTATGATTTGTATGGTTACAGGGCATTAGGAAGCAGTGACCTACCCAATGGTTGGCAGGATAAGAACTTATTTGTATGATTTGTATGGTTACAAGGCGTTAGGAAGCAGTGACCTACCCAATAGTTGACAGGATAAGAACTTATTTGTATGATTTGTATGGTTACAGGGCATTAGGAAGCAGTGACCTACCCAATGGTTGGCAGGAGAGAATGGATTCCAATGGTAGAACATATTATGTCAACACACAGACCAGGTCAACACAGTGGGAACGACCCACAGGGTAGGTATCAACCTTGTCTTGACTGTTGCTATTCAGAATTATGTGGGAGGGGTGGTAAAATAACAGAATACAGCTTTCTTCTTACCTTTTATGCAAATAGGGTTGAGTAATCGCCCACTTAACTATAATGAAATAACTTACTTAACATGAGTTTTATTTTGTTTCATTGATATTTCATATAAAATACTGTCAGCTAAAATTAATGAGAAGACAGTGACATTTCCTCGAAAAATGATTAGAAATCTTTCTGTGTGTGGAAAGCTTCTAGCATTTTCTTTTGTATAACCTTTTGTCAAAGAATTCCTAATATATAGTTCCAGGCCTGAAGTATATATATGTAGATATATATCAATGTAATTTAAAGTTGATTCATTCCCTTAACTGTATTAAAAATCATAAGTGTTATGGATCACGCATAATATCAATTAAAATGTTACAGAACCGATACCACAGAAGAGGAAACAGCCGGAGAGGATCGGCGACAGCAGCAGAGAAATAACGCCGCCCAGATGTACCGGGCTCGACGACACATCAGTATGGAGGACACCATCAGTATGCACAGTGATATTGACAGTCCTACGCAATCTCAACGACCTGCATCTACTGGTCAGACAGAGGTAGGTCCACAGGCTTCAGGTTTGTGGTTGACTTGGAGTACAATCTTGTACGACTTTAACGGTCAACATTCATTACAGAAGAAGGTTAGGATGCAAATAATTTGATTTCTTCGGTTTTGTTCAACACGCGTACACCACATATCATTATGATAATAGAAAGTTCAAGTCTGGAAACAAACCTGATGCATGATTTACAAGTTGTGGTTCTGTACCTCACTCTTTTGAATATTTTGGATTCAGTTTATATTTTGGTGTGATTTGTTCTATTTTCCTGTTTTATCAATAACATTATTCATTTGGAAAATCAGTCCTAAGACTTTTGGATTCAGGAACAATGAGGAAACATTTAACATTTCACACCACCAAAATGACATTAAAAGAAACAAAGAGATTTTAGACTTTTCTAAATTGATTGTCTGGAAACAGCGTCCGTGACTGACACTAATATATAGAAGTGGGTTGTTACCTGATTTCCAGATCAGAAATCAACTCAACCGTCAAAGATTTGCGTCAGTTAACTCTGCTCCCAGATTAGTAAGTATCACTTACCAAGGTGTGCCTATGACTCGTATTCCATTTTATTGCATTTTTCTTACATTTGTTTTTATCCAAATAATTGAATGGGTTATGCAATTTTTAAAGGCATGCGCAAAACTTTTTCAACAGACTTGAAATTAAGTCAAATTCTGATCTGGCTATAGTCATTGTCTTACAAAGTAAAGCCTCTGAACTGCCTCCTAGCTCTCCAACAGAATGCTAGTCTTATACGTATAAAAAGGAATTATATATAAAAAGGAAAAGTAGATATAAAACACATTGATGGTAAGTGTGGCTGTAAATGAAATGAGCATTATACCAAGGTTTTACTGGTGTTATGTGAAAACAATTTTCCATCAGTGAATTTTGAGTATCTAGTATAAAAGTACATTTTGATGTTTTCATTCCTCCATACACGACACAAAATTGTAAAAAAAAAATGGTTTTGTAATTTATCAGATAACTAATTTATTCATATTCATAATTTATTTACCCATTATTTTTCAAATTCTGATGATTGAACTAGACATTCTATTGCGTTTACAACAAAACTTAAATGCTTTGTCATGAAAAAAAAATGCAGCTCACATGCACATGATGAATCTCCTTGCAAGATGAGATTACATCAACACCTGATGCTTGTCTTTCCTAATCCAATGCCAGATAGTATATTTTCTTGTGTGTCACAGATACTGACCTCACTAATCGTTTGACCTTATTGATCCTTGATGGGGTGTTGATCAGTTTAGGGTTGAAATTAAATTCTGTCCATTGATTTTGAAATGGTTTTGGAGTTGATAAATACTGAATGGGGAGCAGAGAACAACTAGATTAAATTTAAGCATAGTTGCTTTCTGAGTTGACTTATTCAACAGCTACTTTGTTAAACATATCAAGTAGTTAAGTATTTTCTGATTTATTTATTGCCATGACCTGGGGACTAAGTTGTGACCTATTCCCATGACTTTGGGACTAAGTTGTGTCCCATTACCATGACCTGGTGACTAGGTTGTGACCCATTACCATGACCTGGTGACTGAGTTGTGTCCCATTACCATGACCTTGGGACTAAGTTGTGACCCATTACCATGACCTGGGGACTAAGTTGTGACCCATTACCATGACCTGGCAGCTAAGTTGTGACCCATTACCATGACCTGGTGACTAAGTTGTGTCCAATTACCATGACCTTGGGACTAAGTTGTGACCCATTACCATGACCTGGGGACTAAGTTGTATCCCATTGCTATGACCTGGCAGCTAAGTTGTGACCCATTGCTATGACCAGGCAGCTAAGTTGTGACCCATTACCATGACCTGGGGACTAAGTTGTGACCAATTACCATGACCTAGGGACTAAGTTGTGACCCATTACCATGACCTGGCAGCTAAGTTGTGACGCATTACCATGACCTGGTGACTAAGTTGTGTCCAATTTCCATGACCTTGGGACTAAGTTGTGACCCATTACCATGACCTGGGCACTAAGTTGTATCCCATTGCTATGACCTGGTGGCTAAGTTCTGATCCATTGCTATGACCTGGCAGCTAAGTTGTGACCAATTGCTATGACCTGGTGACTAGGTTGTGTCCCATTGCTATGACCTGGGATCTAAGTTGTGACCCATTACCATGACCTGGGGACTTAGTTGTGACCCATTACCATGACCTGGGGACTTAGTTGTGACCCATTACCATGACCTGGGGACTAAGTTGTATCCCATTGCTATGACCTGGCAGCTAAGTTGTGACCAATTGCTATGACCTGGGGACTAGGTTGTATCCCATTGCTATGACCTGGGATCTAAGTTGTGACCCATTACCAAGACCTGGGGACTAAGTTGTGACCCATTACCAGGACCTAGGGACTAAGTTGTGACCCATTACCATGACCTGGGGACTAAGTTGTATCCCATTGCTATGACCTGGTGGCTAAGTTCTGACCCATTGCTATGACCTGGCAGCTAAGTTGTGACCCATTGCTATGACCTGGCAGCTAAGTTGTGACCCATTACCAAGACCTGGGGACTAAGTTCTGACCCATTACCATGACCTGGGGACTAAGTTGTGACCCATTACCAAGACCTATGGACTGTTGTTTCACATTGCTTTGACCTGAGGACTAAGTTGTGACCCATTACCATGACCTGGGGACTAAGTTGTGACCTATTACTTTGACCTGAGGACTCTGTTGTGTCCCATTACTAGACTAAAGCGAATATAGCAAGCTAGGAATAATAGGAGTTGAAATGTACTCCATAATTTGTGTCATCTGTATATTTGTAGTGATCATGCTTCAAGAAAAACTGATTCTATAACTGTGTGCGCTAGTTAACATGTTTTCAATGTAACGTGTATTGTTGCTATACATGACTTAATGGGTCTTGAGTTTCTTAGTTTGTGTACAGGCTACAGGCGACATGCTGCCACAGCTTATCTCTAATGATTGCAAGAAAAAAATCTTTGCCTCTTCACAAAAACAAATCCTATTCCTACCATCAACTTCAACATCCTAAAACCCAGCAGGATGGCAACTTTTGATGTGTTTTTGTTTTCCTTGGACACAGATATTTTAACTTGATTCATTGGTACTTTCCAAAGATATTTCATTTTACAGATCTTGACTTGCGCATGAAAAAAAGATATCTGGAAAAATGAAGCATTTTGATCTTGTTTACTTCTCCGAAAAAATGGCATTTAAACCAGTCTGTTGGTCTTTTTAATCATTTAGCATGACTTTGTTTATATGTTTTGTCATATAAATCATTTAAGTTGATGTTGTAGTACAGTATAAATACGTTAGGTTGTTAAGAATATCCCTGTGAAATTTGATCATTCTGTATAGTTTTTTTTCTTTTTTTTTACATCTACATTTACATCAATAATCTTCAAAAATACTCCTTAAAGTGTTCTTTTTAACATTATAATTGGCCATTTTTCTTGTCTTGGATTTTAAGCTGATTTTTGATGATTAAATAAGATTTCTCTGACTTTGTTAACGCATTTCAATGTTATGCTGTACAGTGAAAGTTGTAGTCTTTGAAGGTGTTTGTAAAGTTTTTATTTTTATTTATTACTATTGTTTTGCCCATCAGTAAGGAAATGGAAAAAGTTGCTATGAAAGGATACATTTTAATGCTGAATCCTAAGTCATATCTCTTGTCTTCTTTGGAAGCTCTCTATTTCTTCGCTAACCACAGGCTAGGCTAGCGCTGTAATATGGTGTGGTAAATTATATCTTGTAATGGAATTGTGCATAGCTTTCATATCGGTATCTGCAATAACGTTACTTGAGGTTTCAAGATAAAAAGGTAGGAATTTCATTTGGTACAGAACACCTGATTCAAAGCATAATTGAAAGAGAAAGAAAGTAAATATGCAAAATTCAGTTTGCAGAATCTGTTGATATTTTATTTTTTGGAAAGACCTTTTTGGTTTTCCTGATCATATCTAAAAAATAGGAAATTTAGTTTGAAATATGTTCGTACAGCATGTAGCATTGGATAGATGTCGCACTACAGAATTCTAGAAAACATTGGATAATCTCACTCCAACTGTGTTGTTGGAAGTAAGTTTTTAACCGACAGGTTAATATTCAGGTCTATGTGTTTATAGAATCTGCCAAAATCATTACAGAATGTGTTTGAGTGTTCCTGTGATGTGTATATGTGAGTCCAAGATGTCTGTATAGTGTTGCAAGTGGATGTTTGTGTATCTCATGTAAGGTGACTAAGTTAGGAAATGATGTGTGTATTGTTTCTCTGTCAGATGCTTTAGAGTGATAATTATATAATTATATAGGGCACCGTACAAAGGTATCTTAATACTATGTGGTGATGTGTTGCCAGAATACCGCTGCTACAGGAGGAGAACCAGAAGAGGAGCCACTAGGACCAGGCTGGGCAATAGGTATGGCTCCAAATGGTCGAGTCTTCTACATCAACCACAATAACATGAAGACCACATGGGTAAGTTAACTACACGGTGATGTGATGTTGTGATATATACAACAAAGTTGATCAGTGATGATATGATTCAACTACAAATGATAGGCAAAGATAACAATCTTTTAAAGCAAGAGCAACTTCCAATATTCTTTTTTTGTACAAAGTATTTCTAAAGAAAGAAATTTCTAAGCGATTGCCTTCTATTTTATCTAATCATTCCTACACTTTAATGGAAAAAGAAGGGCAAAAGCATAACATGTATTATGTATAAGGATTCAGCAGACTTGTGACCTCATTGTCACTGTAATCTTGACCTTTAGGAGGATCCACGAAAAGCCACAAGGACAGCCAGTATGAGGAGTCAGCATGGGGAAATGCCTAACCTAGTCACCAGGGCGTCCTCAAATGAGGACCTCCTCGTCAACCTGGGGCCATTACCAGTAAGTCTAGTGAACTTGTGGTCACTATATAGGAGTTAGTCTTGTTACACTTGTGGTCACTATATAGGAGTAAGTCTTGTTATACTTGTGGTCACTATATAGGAGTAAGTATTGTTATACTTGTGGTCACTATATAGGAGTAAGTCTGGTTACACTTGTGGTCAATATATAGGTGTTAGTCTTGTTATACTTGCGGTCACTATATAGGAGACAGTCTTGTTATACTTGTGGTCACTATATAGGAGTAAGTCTTGTTATACTTGTGGTCACTTTATAGGAGTTAGTCTTGTTATACTTGGGGTCACTATATAGGAGTAAGTCTTGTTATACTTGTGTTCACTATATAGGAGTAAGTATTGTTATCCTTGTGGTCACTATATAGGAGTAAGCATTGTTATACTTGTGGTCACTATATAGGGGTAAGTATTGTTAT
The DNA here is from genome assembly GCF_002113885.1 of Mizuhopecten yessoensis. Lineage (NCBI taxonomy): Eukaryota > Metazoa > Mollusca > Bivalvia > Pectinida > Pectinidae > Mizuhopecten > Mizuhopecten yessoensis. The sequence continues at coordinate 556,622 of NW_018407390.1, read as the reverse complement.
ACTTGTGGTCACTTTATAGGAGTTAGTCTTGTTATACTTGTGGTCACGATATAGGAGTTAGTCTTGTTATACTTGTGGTCACTATATAGGAGTAAGTCTTGTTATACTTTTACCTTTAATCTTGCTTAATGTGGTCACTATATACCTGTAATCTTGCTTAATGTGGTCATTATACACCGATACATCTTAGTTAGACTGGAGTCCTTTCCTGTGCCTGAGCTTAAAGTTTGTTTACATGGGCCCATTACCAGTATGTGTTGTTAACTTGTGGTCACTAGATACCAGTAGTCTTGTTTACCCTGGAGTTATTACCAGTAACTTTGTTAACTTCGGGCCACTAACAGAGCATCTTCTTGATATGGCATCACTACCATTAGTCTTGTGCAGTCAATAGGCAATGTGATAGTCGTGCAAAAAAGATTGAGATTTGTAAATTGCACTGTGATTTGTATTATTATTGCAGGCTGGATGGGAAGAGAGAACACACTCCGATGGCAGAGTATTCTACATTAATCACTGTAAGTGTCTCTCATTGGTCAAAATGTTTCTGATAGACTGACAACAGTCTCTTACTGAATGCTATAAGATCTTTATTTTTAGGTCACCTGAGCTTTGCTCAAGTGACCTATTCCAATCACTTTCCGTCCGTCGTCGTGCGTCGTGTGTAAACTTTTTACATTATCAACTTCTTCTCAAGAACCAGTGGATGGATTTTTTTCAAACTTGGTCAGAATCATCCTTGGTAGATGAGGCTACCAAATTGTAAAATTGGGATTCCTACCCCAACCCTAGGGGCCAGGGCGGGGCCCAAAAGGGAAAATTAACCAATATTTCAAAAATCTTCTTCTCCAGACTCAGAGGTATTACAGTCATTTTCTCTGCATGGATGGAAAGATCATCAGGGGCTTTATTTAAATTGTAAATTTCAGGACCCCCGAGCTATCCGTTCTCCCTTGGGGAGGGGGTAAAGTTTACTATAGTTTATATAGGGAAACAACACTTTTGGGTATATTTTGACAATTTTCTGTTGGAAATTATTTTTACTTGGTCAGAATCATCTTTGGTGGATGACGGTATCACATTGTAAACTTGGAATTCCTGCCCACTCCCCAGGGGTTAGAGCGGGGCCCCAAAGGGAACATTTACAAATATTTTAAAATTCTTATCCTTTGATGACATGACAAGTATTGTATTTCACTTAGTTTACATGCTGATTTCCACATCACATTTAAACAATAAAATAAAGCTACCAGTACCTATGATATACCTCAGGTGACCGCTAAGGCCCTTGGGCCTCTTGTCATAAGACTTCTTTTTGTTCTGTGATAAACTTGAATTTGTGTATTTTTTAGCCCACCATCTGACTTGTTTCATGAAGTGTTCTATCATATTTGTCACTTTTGCAATTGAATGTTCATATACAAGTATTTTTACTGATGCTATGCTTGTTTCCTCAGCAACCAAAATGACCCAGTGGGAAGATCCTCGGTTACAGAAGCTAGGAGGGCAGGTAAGGGCCCATTTAGATACTTCATGTAATCTTATTTAAGGAAGGGTTCAAAAGCTGATTCTTTGACATTTGATACAAATGACAGAATCTGCTGAGATTGAGAGTTTGAGATGGTGGACTATCTTTGATATTCAGTTATTGTTCTGTTTATTCGTTGTTAGTTGTATCAGAGGTAGAGAATTCATTTATTATGAGCGGATCCTTGCTTTTCTTTGACGTTTTTGCCAATAAACACTACCAGATAACCTCCCTTAGTAGAATTTCATCATGTAAGGCATTGTAGGATGACACTTAAAATTCCACTACAGACAGATTTTTTTTCTATAATGTGGGATATACCGGTATGCTGTTTGTGTAAGAGTCAATCAAAGATTTGGTACATACTATAAGATCAAGATTTGTATATTTGATGATGTTTTTACGTTTTTGTTACGACTATATACCGGGTTGTGAAAATCTAGTTGAAATTCCAAGATACTTGCATAATGTACCAATTCTCCAGTTTGGTGAGGGGAGAAGGAGGCGTCTGACAGTATTCCATTGCTAGGTTATAATTACAGGATAGCCGTAGACTAGGTCGGATTCTCCTTGTGACCTCTATAAACATCCAGGCTCGCCCAGTGAGTATGTGAGTGGGCTGTAGGTGACCACGGAGACCAAAGTATAAAAGATGATAGTCAAGTTATATTGATGTTTTGATAAACATTTTTGAGAAAGCTGAGATTCGTTTTTGCCATTGGATTGATATAAGTACAACAACAAATTTCAAAATTGTGATAACAAGGACTCAAAAATCAGTGTTTTAATCGGGGGGGGGGTTCAGATTAAGCTGCTTCAAAAAATAAGCTTATATTTAAAATGACATGAAATAGCAAATTCAATAGCAGCTCCATAACAAGGTGGAATTGCTTCGCCAGCAAAATGAATAATACATTCAGGATTCTGGATGCTGTTATAGTGTAGAAGTTCATTTTCCCATAGAAGATAATCCCAGAGAAATTCTGTGCATAATGTCTCTACTGTAGAATGATAGATATGTTTGGTCTGGTGGTCAAGGTAACGCTTCCTGTTCGACCACTCACACATCTCATTGCTGCTTAACTGAACAGATTTAACTTTCACTCATGTCAATCAAATTATCCTATATCAGGACATGACTAAAGTTTGATCGAGGGATGCTTCTTTATTTATTTATGTTTTATTTGTTTATACAAAAACTTGAGTAATAGACCTTTTCAGTTTAACTGTCAGACTACTACATCAGTTTACAAACCCCAAATGCACCTGTTGACGAAGCTGATGTAACTACAACACAATATTTGATTGTTTAACTCAATTTCCCCATTTGTTTTTTTCATGGTTCAGATATTGATTCCTTATGATTTATTGAGACTGGCTGCCTAGATGTACATTTAGTTTTTTTAACCTAACTGAATTGATATATTGTATAACACAATTGTAAGTGTTGTATAAAGTTCAGCATTATGTATTAACATAATAGGGGGGGGGGGGGGGATGTGTCATAGCGAAACAACATTATTCATGTCACCTGCAATGTCTCCATAAATAGTATTTTTGTATATTTATAGAACTTGTTGTATTTTTCAGGCAGTACCGTATTCCAGGGATTACAAGAGGAAGTATGACTATTTCAGATCAAAGTTACGGAAACCAGTGAGTAAACATTGTTTGAACCTGTAGAATGATAATAAACAGTATCAAATTTATCATAATGAATAACAAGTGGGCCCAATTTTCTTTCCCGTAGTGTAGGATAAGGAAAGTTCTTATGAAAGAGAAAGGTAAAATAATGTATACATGGTTTACATACTGAACAAAATTTGTTGGGATTTAATTTCATGGAATCAACATTTTTAAAATTGAATATTTAAACATTTATAATTTGGTCAGTAAAAACCTTTTACTGCCAGAGGTAAGACGAAACGCTAGAAATATGTACAGGTAAGATCTGCAAATATTCGTGTGGTCTATATTTCATGTGGTTAAAATTTCATCTGGATTATATTTTGAGGTTTCTGTAACAAAACTTTGGCTTTTACAGTAAATAGAAATACATGATTGATATTGAATATGTTCCTCACTCCCTAACATTTGGTAAAAGCCAATCCACCGTCAAAAAGACATTTTTGGTGATACATGTACATGTATATTTTGTTTTTTATAACATTTTAACTCCGGTGACCAGCCCATGAGTCTGTTGTTTATGTTTTGCTGTAGAATGTTTTTCTATCTCTTTTCAGCAAAATATACCAAATAAAGTGGATATTAAGATTAGCAGAGACAATATATTTGAAGATTCCTACCGTGCCATCATGAGTGTTAAAAAGCCAGATGTTTTAAAAACCAGGTGAGAACTATATCAAAGTGTAAGAAAATTATTCACATTATACGACAAGTTATTTGTGTATATTGTATTTTGTTCACTCGTATGCACATCTTATACACTTAATTTGTCTAGAAAAGGGGTTGGGGACTGTCCAGGATTTCTAAATGATTTACTCCGGGTAGATATGTTCACGAGAGGACTGTCCAGGATCTCTAAGTGATTTACACTGGATAGATATGTTCACGAGAGGACTGTCCAGGATTTCTAAGTGATTTAATTTGGGTAGATATGTGTAAATCATGTGTAATAATCTGTTATAGGTTATGGATTGAGTTCGAAGGTGACACAGGTCTTGACTATGGTGGTGTTGCTCGTGAATGGTTCTACCTCCTCTCTAAGGAAATGTTCAACCCCTTCTATGGCCTGTTTGAGTACTCAGCCACGTAAGTATTCAAGTCTTAATATTATTTATTCTATTAATAATAATCACCATATACAGTTTTGAGTTTTTACTGTGTTTTGAAAGGACCAAGGTGAGCTAATGCCATTACAATTTCTTCAAACAACCTCTTCTCCTTAACCGCTAATTGGAATTTAACCAAACTAGACTAGAAGCATCCCTGGGTGCTGGGGATTCAAAATTGTACAAATGGAGGTGCTGAGGGGCGGGGCCAAAATAATTTCTTACTGTGACATTATCGAGATCCCCACCCTAAAACCATATATACAACTGCTGAGCAACAAGAAACAAACACAACCATGAAATAAGAGTTGACTCTGGGGTCTGGCCCCACCCCTAGGGACTTAATTCCTAAGCTATAACTTTGAAACAGTTGCGATCCCCACCCCATTACCATATATACTATTGCTGGGAATCAAGTGACAAACACTATCATAATGTATGAATAGACTCTGGGGTCTGGCCCCACCCCTAGGAACTTAATTCCTTAGCCACAACTTCGAAACAGTTGAGATCCCCACCCCATAATCATATATCATTGCTGGACATCAAGAGACCGCCACTATTGTGATATTGGGATTGACCCTGTGATCTAACTCTACAACTAGGGACTTAATTCCTGAGCCATAGCTTTAAAACAGTTGAGATCCCCTCCCCATAACCATATATCATTGCTGGGCATCAAGAGTCAGGCTCAATCATAATATTAGTATTGACCTTCGGGCTGCTCACCCCTAGGGACTTCATTTCTTGGCCATAACTTTGAAACTGTTGTGATCTACAACCTTGAGTCATTTATTCCATTGCTTGGCATAAAGTTCCACGTGAGTGATACAGGCCCTCTGGGCCTCTAGTTTTTATGTTTGTGTTAAAAAAAATAAGAGTTCAGGCGGTGTGGAATTCACAAGTGATAACAAGTGTATTTCGCCATTGACATGTTATATTTTGTGTTTCAGAGACAACTACACCTTACAGATCAATCCTTTGTCAGGCCTGGCCAACGATGATCATTTATCTTACTTTGAATTCATTGGCAGAATTGCGGGAATGGCTGTGTACCACGGCAAACTGCTCGACGGTAACTCATTAGATACAAACAGCACTTGACATTGTTGGACGCTGCTATCTAATACTCTCCTAAAGAAATATGTTTATATGTGGTCTGTGTTGTTTTATAGAAATAACTAGGTTTTAATGTGGTTTTGAAGGTCACTATAGAAATAGATTAAGAAGGTTTAATGTGACCTATATAGAATGTCCATTAATATTTACTGGTGCTTCTACAAGTAAGTAAGGGTCAGTTGGACAAGTAATCTTGTGTTGTCCTCGTTTGTTTTTGTGCAACATAATAATTCTCTTGCTTAAGTTGTTGTTATAGCACACCTGCCTTTGTATTGAGATGATGAATACATACCAAAACCATCGACATGTCACTTCGTTTGTGTAAATCTGATAGTAATGTAACATTATGCATAAAAGATCTGGTAATACTGATGATAGTCTAAACAGAATGAACTGTCTGATTTTCTTAAGAATGCCTGCATGTGTCTGAAATCTGATTTTTATTCTAGGTTTCTTTATTCGTCCATTTTACAAGATGATGTTGGGTAAAAGCATGATCCTACAAGACATGGAGCCAGTTGTAAGTTTTAATTACATTTTTACCAGTGAAATATTGGATTCTATCAACTTGATAAAACTGATATCTTTCACACTGTGACAAAAATCAAGAGATATTTTCACAGTGTGAAAATAACACTTTTTGGTATTGACCAATGATATTGGTATCTTCTATTCGCTGCATTCAAATGCAACGATATTTTGGTCAGACTCAAATGAAGCGACGGTAGAATAAGTGGTTGTTATGGTAAATGTTTGGTACACTCGCTTAAGTTTTTACATAAATACACAATTAATAAAAATTGTATAAGCAATCGTACCAGAAAAAAGCAGAAAACATCGGAAACGCTTCTGATTCCTGCCCTTTTTTAATGCATTACATTTTTCAATTTTATGCTTTAAAAATGTAATAAATAGAAAATGTTATGGTGTCTTCAGTAATAACAAATATATTTCACCTTTTTGTTTAATTTTCATTTGAAGTAATTCAATTTGGGTTAGCATTATCAGTATTGGATAGCAGTTTGATGGTATGCACATATGAGCCCTGACTGACCCCCCAAGGCTGATGGGTGGGGCCAAAAAGGGTTGAATTGACTGAAATTTCAAAAAAAAATCTTCTCAAAGACCCAGATATGGCAGAATCAAACACTCTTCATAGATCGAAGGGTCTTAAGGTTTTTGACCCTAGGGTCTCACGTTTACCCCCTGGGGAAGGAGAGGAGGGGGGCAAAATTTATTATGGCAAATGATACTTTGAATATTACATGTTAATAACTTGATTGGAATTATAACCCTGAGTTGACAGTTTGATACTTTGAAAATTTTGGGCCAGCCCTACCCCCAAGGGCTGAAGGGTGGGGCCCAAAGGAGTCAGTGTGCTAAAATTTCTTCATTTTCCTTGTTTAGAATCAGAGGTGCTAGTTTCAAATACTTTTTAGTCTTAAATCTGTATGCTAGATATTGAATAAGATGGTTTTATTGTTTTTTTGTCACCGAATAATATTTCTGTTCGTGTTCTCTCAACTCTCTGTATAAATATATCAGGTGACTGTTAAGACCCATGGGCTTCTTGTATATATATACAGTATTACATATTTACAACAAATCCCATTGAACAAAAGATTTTTGTTGAGTGTCTGTATTGTTATATGGCCATTTGATCATTTGTCATTTTGTGCAAAGGAGGAACCTGAGAAATTAGTGTACTATAGGTATATTTTTTATAGAGTTAGATGATGTACTCTAAGTGTTTTACTCTGTTGCTAACATTTTGACCCCAATCAAATGGCATATTGTAACTTGTAATGTGCACAGAGACAAAGTGGACAGGTTTGAGGGGTGGGGGTAGTACTGGGTTTGTTCCCTTTAGTACCTGGTAGCTGATCCTGTTTCTTATATAAAATTGAACTCGCTTAATTACCATGAGGTAAGAAGGGTAATTTGACAATGCTGAATGGTAATTAATGGATATTAAAATTTCTTCAATCTTAGTAAATTCTATGTGCTGTGTAATGTCAATGGAGAGTTGTTGCTGGTTAGTGATTTGTATGTACTTAATGTGTATGTTGATTACAACAGGACTCGGAGTATTTCAACTCCTTGTGTTGGATCCGAGACAATGACCCTATTGACCTCGACCTGACGTTTAGTGTGGAGGAGGACTATTTCGGAGAGGTAAGGAGATGAGTTGGCTGTAGTGTGTTTGTAGGTTGTCATTGGTATTAAGGCGTTAGTGCCAAAAGAGACCAGGTAGTTTGCTTACATCCACAATAAAAACTATGGGTAGCTGACTTACAACAAACTCTGTGTTTTTAGCTCATCCGCTGCACTGGCAGCTAAGCTTATACCAAGGTGCAATGTATGTCATCAATTGGTTTTGCATCAACTCTTTTTCTGTAAAAAGCTTCAGAAACACTTAAGAGACATATGGTCATGATATTTTGCAAGCATGCTGAACTGAAGGACTAAAGTTTGTTCAATTGAATGACCTTGACCCCTTTTCAAGGTCAAATGTTTCAAAACCTGTAAACAAATAATTCTGAATGGCCAAAAGTTTGTTTAGTTGCATGAGAATTATATTTTAAAACCTTCCAACAAAGATCTATAAGGTGAAGGAAAATGATATTTAGCTCACATAGTGTTAGCTTGCTTGGTATTGAGTTTGTAAAATAATTTTGACTTTGACCTACTTTGTGAAGGTCACAAATGTTTGATATTACAGGCTCTATGGACTTTAAGTTTGGTGGTTTAAATAATGCAGAAATTGTTTGTTTTTCTTTTAGATAACAGAACGGGAACTTAAACCAGGTGGAAAGGACATAGTGGTCACAAATGATAACAAGTTGGAATATATAAAGTAAGCCAAACAACATACTACTGGTCAGGTAGAATAATAAAATAACAATCCATTTAACAACACTTGATATATCTGTAGGGTGGGTTGTGTTTCAATTTGCTGTTCAGTTATTACTCGAGGGGGGGGGGATTCTTAATCTGCCCAACACGAGGCTTTGCCGAGATTCTTTCTGGAATCTTTCCCCCCTCAAGGGTTGAGAATTCCAATCTCTTCTCGAGGGGGTGAATGATATTTTTCTCTTACTCTTTTCTCCCATTGTGTATCATATACATAATGTAATGTTAAAGTTACAGGCTAAATTCAGGGTTAGGTGATGTTGATTGATTGTTGACGTGACGTCATACCGTTGTAATAGAAAGGGGAATCCCCCCTCTCAACCCTAGGGTGAGACAAGGATATCTCACAACGGGAAAATGTGGACATCAGCAATGCTTGATGTCACATCAACAATACACTGACCTGTCAATTCAACATTGTGTATATGACAGGGTCAACAGGGTAACAGAAAAAGAATCCATTCCCAACAGCAACGGGTGAGATAGGGAGGTCTCAACCCTTGGAGAAAGATTCTCACGTTGTCAACCACTCAGCAAGCCTTATGTTTGGTATCTTTAAAATCTCCTCCATCTGACACTCAATGGGATGAAAGATTCTATTTGTCATATGGTTGAGCAGAGATTTTATACCTGGTAATACCCTAATACTTTCATAGAAATAGGAGAAATTAAGGAGTGGTCTTACTATTTGGGTAACAAATTCTGTTTATGTTACAGTTTGGTGATAAACTGGAGGTTTGTGTCTCGAGTGTATAACCAGATGACATGCTTTAGGAAGGGTTTCAATGCCCTAGTCAACCAGACACTACTGCAGATATTTGATGAAAATGAGCTGGAGCTGTTGATGTGTGGGCTACAGGACATTGATGTTAATGACTGGAAAGCTAACTCTGCCTACAAAGGGGAATACAACCCCAACCACCCGACCATCATCTACTTCTGGAAGGTAGCGTACCAGTCAGTTTTGGCCTCAGACCCAGGAAAACTAATTATCAAAAATTGAAAACCTCGCTAAAAATGAAATCAAAAACTCAAGATCACCTTTAATTATCATGTGTTTTTAATATTGTCATGAATTTCAGGCTGTGTATTCCGTGAACAATGAGATGCGGTCGAGACTGCTCCAGTTTGTGACGGGGACATCACGTGTCCCAATGAACGGTTTCCGGGAACTGTATGGTAGCAACGGCCCCCAACTGTTTACCATAGAGAAATGGGGCACCACCAAAAAGCTTCCAAGAGCTCACACCTGGTACAGTACTAACAGCAACTTCAAACACTTAACTCATGCTAAACACATACTCGGTGACATGTACTAGACCAGGCTTTTGAAGCTTAATTAAATGTGTTTTCATCATTCAGAAATGTTTTGCATTCAAATTAATCATTATAAGTTCACCTTGTAAGAGTTACCACAGTGAGTCTTGTGTTGTGAAGCTTCCTCTTCGTCATACTTGTGTCAATACATCTCCCCTTCAAATGAAGGGAGACATTTTAGTACTGTTCTTCCTCTGCTTCTTGTATAATCTTGTGTGGACTGTATTCTGTAGCATATCAACTATAAAAGATATCTTGATGAAACCTGATATATATCTTTAACTGACTAGAGGTGAAAAGTGTGTTATAATTAGGTAATTTTGATCTTCACTGGACGTCAAAGGTCAAATATGTACAAAATTTCAAGTGAGATTTTGTCTCAAGGCTTTACTTTTTGAGCCATCAAAGATATCATGATTAAACTTGATTGTACCTGTATCACCAAAAGATGGTGTGCAGTGTGATAAGGTCAACGTAAACTTCTCCTTTAGGTCAAAGGTCAAAAGGCTATTTAGTGCAAAATTTCTCTTTTAAAGAGATAATGATTAAACAGGTGAGCAGTGCTCTATAGTTAGTTTACTATTATAACTATTACTTTTCTTATAAGTGCCAATCAAGGATACATGTTGGCTATTAAGGAGAGATAGGTCTCTAGTTTGTCGTTATATGCAATAAAAGACGTCTCCTAAATTACTGAGCTGGTTTCAACCAACTTTCGGGGGTAATGTCTTTAGCCTATAGTGTGAAGAACCACACAGATAATGAGTCTTACTCTCCTGAGCATGTCAAAAGTGCTGATTTCCCTTAAAGACATCTCTAAGCAAACAACTTGGCTGGTTTCGAATTGTGTAAGTAGCATCCTTGGCCATTGAGGATCAAGAAAAAAAAGGGGCTTACCCTATTGGAGGCTGAGGAGAATTCCAAAGGCATCAGTTTAGTTTATTTCCTTTAACATATCTTCTCCCATACTGCTGAGTTAAGTTTTATCCAAATGTTGGGTAGCAGTAGTTTTTAGCCCATGATGCCCTCCTCGACCCAAATTACTATTAGAATATATATAGACTTCACTTCCAAAATATGAAGGCGAGTGATTCAAGGTCCTTGGTCTACCATGTAGTTTATGAGGCTTGATGCAGCTATTTCTAGTAATATATCATGTTAAGGTGTGTAATTGTAATTGCTCGTTATGTTTCCAGCTTCAACAGACTTGATCTCCCACCTTATGAGAGCTACGAGGAGCTGAGGAAAAAGCTGCTAACAGCAGTAGAAAACACAGAGGGATTCGAAGGGGTTGACTAAACAGCCCAGTTCTCCATGGCATCGGCAATAATGGAGAGAGATACCATGACTTTCACAGACCAATGTCTGCTTCCGACCGTGCCCTCGAGCCTCCGGATTTGTCAAATACTGAAATTCTCCAACAACAACTATTTGAGAATTTTAAGTAGAGGCAGGCCAACTACAGAAAAATTGGTCAGTCAGCAAACTGATGTCTTTGTCATCATTGGATGCGACCCCAGCCGACATTAAGACCATACTCGCTTGATTGGATTACAGGAAGGTCAAAGTTACTTTACTTCATAGAGAATGAACAGTGTGATGAAAGCATGAAAGATTTGGGAAAAGGGGAATATTCAACAGGAAGTACATGTTTTAACCAAGGATAACACAAATTGTAATAGGACTTGTTATCTTTATGTCAAAGTTTCCTATTCCATATCTTAAGTCAGATTATGAATTTACACAGAAAAAAAAGAAGACATTTCATCATGGTTTTGCTACACTATTCTATTTAAAATTCATTGGTTGACAGTATAATGATGAACTGGTTTTACAAAGTTATTTAGAGGATTGTGTCTATAATAGATTAATGGATGTAATATGACAATGAGTAAGATTTGAGTCTGATCAGTGTTTAAAGATATTGTTTATGTTTTCTGGCACTTGTGTGTATGACAAAATTGTACATTTTTTGGAAGCCTGTCAGATACTAGGAAAGAAAAATGTCAAATGGGAAATTGATTTAACACAGGCTAATATATAACATTTTGAAAGGCAAAATGGTGAAAATTTTGCAAGACAAAAAGAAATTACAGTTTGGGTCCCACGTGTGCTGGTATGCATTTACCAACTACATACACAACGTTAGTATGAACAGGTCAGATTCATTCTTATAGGTATTGTCAAGATCCACGAAGCAATCAATTTGAAAATTGTGAGTTTTTTCATCAAGATTATATTTGGGTTTTTTATTCAAGTTAATATGTTTAACATCTTTGTTTAGTTTTGTGAAGTGAATTAACTGTTATTTAAAGGATATAATTGCTTAAACTTGCCAAAACTAATTTCTTTTTTACTACCACCATCATGCTAGCATTAAAATTTAATCTGTGTAATTTGTATGTTTACTGTTAGAAATTTCCCTATGATTTATATATACTCTGTTAAAAAAAGTTAAACAATACTTTAATTTGCGAGGAATTTATCATTTTGCAATTGTATTCAACTTGTTATCAAGTAATTCATTAAAGAGTTAAGTTGTATAGACATTTCTCTACTAGTGGGGCCATGGTGGCGGGATGGTAAAGGCGTCTGACCGTCTATGATCACAAGCCCTCCACGACCGAGTCGCGGGTTCAAGGCTTATGCGGGACAGTCACCAGGTACTAGCCTTAACAAGAAACAAACAAATCACTACTCTAGTGTACAGTCACCATCATTAGTACAGGGACAAAAAGTGCTCAATCCAAATCAGATTTTTTTATAATAAGGTATTGCTGATCTGCAACGGGAGTTTATAATGTTCTCTTTGACTTCTTTTGAGGTACGCCCCAGCAGGGTGCAGTACATTTTGTATACACCTATTGCTCAATAGAAAAAACATGAACTAGCTTACATGTGCTGATGTATCAGTAAGTTTACCTGGTTAATTTAGTATAGATATCAGTATATTGGCATTAGGTGGACCCAGTGGTCAGTCATCAGGTTGTGTCAATTTTACCTAGTTCGGTCACGTAATATTTTCTAAGATATTCTAATAATTTGTACTTTAGAGCTACTTTGAGTTATAAATGTGGATTTTGGTACTACCTCATAGAATGGAATTTGTTTCTTTATAATTGGCAATGACAGACTACAGAAGCCAGTACAGGTCACTTAGAGGTCGTAATAATGAAATTGGGACTTCATTTCGCTGTCATAGTAACGGCACAGCTTTGTTATTATAACAACCTATTTTTGTTTTAACAAGAGAGCGTTGTTGTTATTTGAGATAGTAAGACTTTGCAACATGATAACTTTTATATTTTGAGACAATCATAATTACTCAAGAAAGTAATAAGCTAGTGTAGTCATAACTTCAAGTAGTATGGTAAGTCGTTATCAGGGCTTTTTCTCAGTGGCTTATATAGGCTTTAATAGCAAGTTACAATGGAAAATGATGCAACTTTAATGTTCAACATAGGTACACCTCTTTTTGACAAGTGCAACCCCCCAAATATGCCATGACTGTTGATAACATTAATGATATGCATGACCTAGAATTTGTCCAGTTTTTATACGCCCGTCGAAGACGGGGACGTATTATGTTATCACGTGAGCAGGCGGGCGGGCGGGGCAAATGATGTCCGCTCGATATCTCGAGTAATTATTAACGGATTTACTTCAAACTTCACAACAAGGCTAATTACCATGAAAGCTCGGACAGGTTCGATACCCGCCATTATCCGACCATAATTTCTGGAGTTATGGTCCTTTACGGACTTGCCGAAACAGTGTCCGCTAAATATCTCGAGTAATTATTAACGGATTAACTTCAAACTTCACAACAAGTTTAATTACCATGAAAGCTCGGACAGGTTCGATACCCGCCATTATCCGACCATAATTTCTGGAGTTATGCCCCTTTACTTGCCGAAACAGTGTCCGATCAATATCTCGAGTAATTATTAACAGATTAACTTCAAACTTCACATCAAGGTTAATTACCATGAAAGCTCGGACAGGTTCGATAACCGCCATTATCCGACCATAGTTTGTGGAGTTATGCCCCTTTATGGACTTGCCGAAACAGTGTCCGCTAAATATCTCGAGTAATTATTAACAGATTAACTTCAAACTTCACAACAAGGGTAATTACCATGAAAGCTCGGACGAGTTCGATAACCGCCATTATCCGACTGTAATTACTGGAGTTATTACCCTTGGTTTCATTAATGCGATGCATGCGTTCCATGATGTTGTATTGCACTCATTGATCTACCAGTTATGTTGAATGATTTCTCTTTTAATATAAATTACTCACAAATACTTCATATATTTCAATCATACAAACAACTGCTCATTCAATGTGTGACGGGCGAATTATATACCGCTCGCGGTAACCTTGTTAATAGATGTCTTTGGTATATTACAATGAATGAATTTCTAGACTTAAGACAGCTTTTCCACAGGAAGGTCCTTTTTATCCCTTTTAACATATCTAGAGGTACTTATTATTATTTGCAATATTTATGGTTTAGAATTCATATTGCAGTCGTTCCCTTTTAATCAGCATAATTTCAGTTTGGGCTATATTTGAATCTTACATTATTGCATAGTACAATGTATTATAATGTCAAAAATAAAACAAACCCAGAATACACATGAAAACCTTTACTATCGTGCTTCTGATGTCTGGATGTACGGAGCAAGATGGACTGAAAGTGATAATTTTGTTTGGGACATTTAACCCTTTCACCCTATGCAACTTTAGTAAACTCTACCATGCATTGATCTGGATGAGTCCATTAGGGTCTACAGTGGTGAAAGGATTAATGTAACCCAGTAGGACCCCATCATCCTTACAGTGTCACTAATATATCCCTCCGGTGTTTTGTGCTTGGGTTAGCACTTTTGTGACCCACTACACCCACAATGATTTTCTTCTAGGGGTCCATTATATGATTGTATTGACAATTAGTTTTGGCCAGATCACCCATATCTTATCAATTATATTTTGAATAGCCCTTGTATGCACGTTATACCAAAAGATGCAATCTAGTTTTCTTTTTGAATATGCTGTTATGACATGAAACCAGTGAAATGAATGAGTATTTTTATATTTTAATTTAAAAAGACTATATACTGGATGTTTGTGTTTAGAGCTTTGTTTAGATGTTTAAAATAACAAACTCGAAATAGGGTCATATATCTGGTGTAAATGATGGCTTTAAACATAGACTTGCAAGTGAACATTTACCAGAGGCATTATGTAAATATCTTAAACATAAGTTTTGTGTTAACTCATTCACCCCTGAAATTTCATAATGAACTATTCCAACCTTTGAATTGGAAGAGCTCAAATGTGTTTTTAAGGGGTGAATGAGTTAACCTGGGACGAGTTGATCATGAATTCCACTACATGGTTTATGATTATTTATCATAGCCTGTATAAGCAATTGATATGTTGTTTACCATTCAAACTAAATTCATCTTTATGAATCTGTTGTATGAAGTTAAAATTATTAAAATTCATCTCTTTGAATGAGGCGACACAATGACAAATCAGACATGCTGAATTTTGCAGATTGAGATGATAATTTTGACAATATTACCAATCATGATGCCAAATTTAAGGTTCTGATACATAACAACATCTGGAAATTGGAACTGGTGTGTATTCTGTTATGCAAATGTTTTTTGAAATTTTAGTTACATAATTCAAATTGAATGAATGAAATATTGCAGGTTTTGATACAAAGGTGATATTAATTTTGCTTTTTGCGGCAAAATGATTTTGTTTGAATTTAGTGAATTCTAATATGTAGTTGTAAAATGTATTTAAGCATACTCTGTGAACTGAATGTCAACTACTTTTCAGTTTTGTACACAAAGGAAATTGAAATCAGTGTCAATAACAGTGTTAACGTTGTCAATTTAACTTTTTTTTTTATTCCAAAATTACTAATTTTAAGAGTTTTATAAATTCAATGTTTGAGTGTATACCTTGGTAATGTCAGAAAACTTAGAAACTGTTGAAAATAATTTCATCTACAAGCAACCTATGTCACTAGTGTCCTTTAATGTGCGAGAAGTGTTTTGTGTCGGACCTCTATCTGCAGGATTCCTTCCCTTTATGAGGAATGGTGGACTGTTTCACTTTTAATGTAAACTAGCCGGTGATAAGTCTGAAAGACCTATCGATTTTAATGTAGGATTTGAAAGTCTCTGCAAAGGTTCACCAGAAAATATCAGGCTCTTAGTTCTGTCCCAATTTCATATTAACTTAAAACTTGGTCCAGCCAGTCAAAATATGTAGATTTAAATATGATAAACAAAATCAACCTAGTAGATTGTTCTCTGCAATGAGGATTTCCTAATATCTATTCTGTCATAAAGGTATCGATCTTATTTTTAATTAATGTCAAATTCAAACATACGAAATTTGTTATTACAATGTTTTAAATGTGATCATTGTTACAGGTTATTTGATGTCACAATTAAAAGTATAATTACAGATTTACGACGTTGCGATGCAAAATAAAGGTCAGCTTGATACTGCTGGACTGTTCTGACATTTATGTCCTGTCATTGCAGGTTTCTTGACCTGGTAAATGATAGAACCAACAGTACATTGTATATTTTGAGAGTCTTTAACGGTGTTTAAAAACATTTTATACCTACAATGTATAACCTAGTATGGTTAGGTGATCAGTCTGATAAAATCCTGTCCTACAACCAATGGGGACAGTATTGTCGTCATAGGTTGTTAAATATTATCTCAATATAACTGAATAAGATAGAAAAACTGTTTTAAATAGAATTACATTACAATGGCATACTACAATTTGATTTGATACATTCTGTGTGGAATATAGTGCACAGGGATGAGCACTATTGCAAGTCCAAATATTAAGGGTGAAAGGATGATTTTTACCATACACGTC
Organism: Mizuhopecten yessoensis; assembly: GCF_002113885.1. NCBI lineage: Eukaryota > Metazoa > Mollusca > Bivalvia > Pectinida > Pectinidae > Mizuhopecten > Mizuhopecten yessoensis. The sequence continues at coordinate 540,027 of NW_018407390.1, read as the reverse complement.
TCATGAGTGCCACAATTTTGACATCCAATCTTTATAATATGTGAATCGAGACATGTTGTTTGTAAGTCGTGAATGATTGAAATAAGCATTAAAAAGCAAAGACGATTGAAAAAAAGCCCATATATGGCATGGATGACTTAGAGATGCCCTTATATGGCAAGGATGATTGAGACATATCTTCATGTGGTACAGATGTGTAAGTAATATAAAACTTAATGGTGTACTTTTATAGATCATATCATTAATCAAGGCAGGTGTGAAAAGAACAATTTTCTTCCCTTTCATAATTTATCAGTCTTTTTTTTTGTGTTCATTGTTAATTTGTCAAATCCACAGTATACTTCAAGACTGCATTTATTGATAATATTAGTTATATCATTTTGCCCTCTGTGGTCGTTGTAATTACAAGTTGTTTTTTCGCAGACATTTCTGGTGTACTTTTGTAGAGCAGACTTGATCAAAGCTTTCGAGTAATAAGTGGATAAATGAAAGACTCGGGTGTTACAGAAGTGAATGTGTGGATGAAAGTGGATTTTAACTGTAGCCAAGTTTAGTGTAATTTGTTGTACTTGACTCAAATCACATGTATATATATGTATATATCTAATATACTTTGTCATACTAAAATGTTAGTAGCAAACAATTTTTCCTATGCTAACACATACAATATTTATTTTATTTCAATCTAAACTTTGTTTTCCAGTAGAGTTGCAAGTGATTCTGCGAATACTAGGCTACTGTTTTGAAAATTTACAACATTTCCAAGGGACACTGGACATTTAGCTGCTGTTCATCAATCAAAAGTTGTATCAGAATTGAGAAAAACTTTCCTTTGTTCAGGACTAGTGGCTACTGGTTGAATTAACCAGGATAGGGTTATAAATTGTAAACCTTAAAACACAATATACTGACTGTAGACCACTTGTTCTACAGAAGTTAATTGACATCTGCAATTTCTGGCAAAGTTATTGGATAGTCCTGTGTCCAGTGGATTTACATGATTGTAGCAGTATCTGGGGAGGTAAATAGCACAGGTTGTTCGTGCAGTTATAGTACCGAAATGTATCATTTGAACGGTTTCATGTGTGCATAAACAAACAAGCCTTCTCTTAAAATTGTGACCCAAGATTCATGCGAGATGAGTTTGTGATGAACTTTGTTATGAATTCAAATGACCTACACACGTGTCGGCCGGTTTAGAATTGTTTAATACCTTTGTTTAATATGTTATTTATCAGAGCTATTGGTGATAAAAGGGGATTTAAAGCATCCACTCCTCAAGTGGGATTATTCTACTCACAAATGTGTGATGTCGCTAAAAGATTTGATGCTGGGATGATGTCATTAAATGAAGATGTTTTCTCTATCAATATTTGTTATTTATCTGTTGCAAGTTATAAAGAAATGTGTATGTACACTTCATATTTGGAGGCACGATAGTAAAGTGGTAGGATGACGGGTTTGTGACCAAAGGGTTGCGGGTTCGAGTCACAGTACGGCATCGTGTTATATCTATGAACTAGGTCGTGATAAAGCGGTATATAGAACCTCAAATTATTATTATTGGCCAAAGGATGCTCCAGACTAAATAAGGATAAAATCCTTTAATCCCGATGGTCGTGGAAGGATTTTAAAGGGTTTACCTCTATTTCTCCTATTGGGCACTGCCCCCTGGGAGACTACACCCACTGCTTATTCAGAATTGAGTCTCCTTGGCCCAAGGATGCTCAAGACTATAAATTAGGAAAATACATTAATCCCTATGGTAGAAGAAGGATTTTAAAGGTTTTACCTCTATTTCCCCTATTGGGCCCCACCTCTCTGCCTCCAGGGGGGCCACACTAGCTGTTTATACGAAATTGTTTTTTGCCCAAGTATCCCTTAATCCTTATGGTAGAAGAAGGTTTTTAAAAGTTTTACCTCTTATTTCCTCTATGCGGCCTCCCGCCCGCCCCTCAGGTCCTAGGGGGGCCACACCCACCATTTATAAAAGATTGGTTCCCCTTTACCCAAGGATGTTCAACACCAAATATGGACCAAATCCTTTCATTCCTACAGAAGAAAAAGGATTTTAAACAATAATTTGCTATGTTTCCCATATTGGGCCCCGCCCCTAAGGCCTCTGGGGGGCAAGACCCACGGTTTGAACAAAATTGGTTCCCCTTCAGACCAAATATGGAACAAATCCTTTCATTCCTACAGAAGCAGAAGGATTTAAAAAAAGTTCGCTATATTTCCCCCTTGGCCCGAGGATGCTCCAGACTAAATAAGGATAAAATTCCTTAATCCCTACGGTAGAAGGATTTTGAAGGTTTTTACCTCCATTTCCCCTATTCAGCTCTGCCCCAAGGAGAGCCACACCCACCATTTATACATAATAAAGTCCCCTTGGCCCTTGGATGCTCCAGACTAAAGGACTAGGTATGGTTTGGCCCCCAAATCCATCAAAATTAAAAATCTGCAACAGAACTTTCAAATGAATGTTTTTCTGATTTTGAATACTTCCCCAGTACTATTATGCTAACATTTATGTGTTTTTAATTTTGGCTGCCCCAAGGAGGGCCAAACCCACCATTTAAACATAATAAGAGTCCCCTTGGCCCAAGGATGCTCCAGACTAAATTAGGATATTATCCCTTAATCCCTATGGTTTAAAGGTTTTACCTCTATTTCCCCTATTCCGTCTTTGCGTATTGCAGAGTTATCTTCTCTTGGGAGCAGGTATTGATTGGTACGTCACTTGTTTGTGAGAGTAACGTCATCAATTTTTGAGAAAACAACGTAATTTCCTCGCACAGACCAATGTCGTAACAATCAATACCTGCTCCCAAGAGAAGATAACTCGGCAATAAGCATAGACGGAATTGGACCACACCCAGCATTTATACAAAATTGAGTCCCCTTGGCCCGAGGATGCTCCAAACTAAAGGACACTATGTTTTGGCCCCCAAATCCATCAAAATTAAATATCTGCAATAGAACTTTCAAACGAATGTTTTTTAATTTTGAACATTTATGTGTTTTCAATTTTGGCTGCCATGGTAACCAGGTCATAGTTGCATAAATTATTGAAATTTGATTAATTTTGACAGGTTTTCACCTAGTTTTTCTCTTAGGTACCATAGAGCGCACTCTTGAACAAACTTTATATTTCACCTAAAGATGTATTACAGATGCTTACACATTATCCTTTGATATTAAGTTTGTTCAAGCATGCACTCTATAGTTTTTAGGAGAAAAACTGCAAAATATCACAATATGCACTGAATATTCATTTTTTTCTAATTTTTGCAAATTTGAACTTGTTACCATGGCAACAATAATTAGTAATATAAATAAACGTTTTCATAATAGTATTTGGGAAGTATTCTAAATTAAAGAAACAGTCATTTCAAAGTTCATTTAAAGGTTTTGAATTTTGATCCATTTGGGGGCCAAAACAGGCCCAAACCATACATAGTCCTGTAGTCAAAATCTACTTGGCCATTCAGGACTAGTACCATTTTAAAGGAAAAGTTGACATCGGACAACGGACGACGAACTCTGCGGTATGGCATAAGCTCACAATGGTCCTTTGGACCAGGTGAGCTAAAAACAAAACAAACGTCAAGAAATTGATTTTCAAACATTTACTTTACAATGTTTGTCATTAAATAACAATTTCTATACAGTTTGGTAAAGTACAAATATGCGACACTTGTGTCTTGAACACAACAACAAACTCCAGAAAAGGACCAAGTTATGTCATGAATGGCTAGAAAGATATGCTGATGTTGTAACAGGTGCTTTCTCCACACAACGAAAACCAGCTGTCTTTCACAGTACTGCAAATCAAACAAAATGCACCCAAACAGCAGGGAGTTTAATAATAAATACTAGTTTTGATTTGCATACAACCATTATTAAGATTTAAACCGAAACAGTTTAAACAAAATATCCATACACCTGCGAGCGAGTCATTTTTTTTATTAATTTGCCACTTTCATCGCTTTCCAAAATGAAGTTGGTTATTTCCCTTTAGTCAAATAAGTTAAACATGGAAATTAATAACCCCCTAGTTCTGGTTTTATGAAGTGACAACAGTCTCTTCTTATACACGTGAACAGCAGAGAATCAAGGTGGACAATCATCCAGACCATTTTTGTGGTGCACTAAATTCTCGGTTCTGTTGCTCCAGGGAAACTTTTTTCCTTTGTATTTGAAGACATGAAACTAAAGGGCCTATTAAACACTACTAGCCGTTTTAACCTGAACACCAATCCAGGTACAATAACTCCTGTTGATATTTGTGCCAGGACCTAGAGTAATTGACATGAACTGTTGAGAAAAAAGATGCATATACATACAAGACCAGTGTCTGTAGCACTAGTAGCAGTGTCTCGAACAGTCGTGGTATTAGAGTAAATTATAAGTGATTCTGGTAATCCTACCTACCCTGCAAGTTGTATGCCAATTTTAATTAAACAAGCACTATACGGTCAGGATATTCAATCCTTATAAAAAAAAACACCTACACACATGTACACAAATCTGAAAATCTTGGTCTGCAGTACCTTCCTCCCCTTTTAAAACTTGTAAAGTTTGGCATTGCTTTATACTACTGGTACACGGTTAGATATACATGACTACCATGCCAGGTCCTCTGTATACATAACAAGGTCGCACTGCATACACCCTTCAAACGGTGACGTGAAATACCTTAACAAGTTCTATGTACAATTCAATATTCATTGTCCATCCAAAATACTTCAAACAACACGACAGAAAATCTCATTTTAATGTGGATCTGAGGTTACTTTTGGCAAAACACGTCCTCAGATTTCCTTTATATAACTTAATACATAGTTTATTAAACATGATGAATATTGCAAAGATCTTAACACCATGATTAATTGAAATATCAGAAGTCGAGACCAGCTCTCCTTTGACGGTGACTGGGAAGGGGGTGTTCCTACGAGGTGAAGGAGGGGTCAACATGTTACAACTTCATACACACTGGGAGAACTTCACAAGCAATGACCAAAGTCTAATCTACATAATTCCCTGCTGTCCTTAGATTACCATCAGTGATCAGATGAGGTACATGTTTTCCTGCTTTTTCTTTTACAATGTTTTACAAAATGTTTCATTAATATATATAAAAAGAAATTGAAGATAAATTAACCTGAAGCTTTCACTCATATACATGAATGCATGATACCAATGTATTTACGACTTGTCTAACAAGAATTTTAAGCAATTACGGTTACTCCAACAAAAACTTTCAGCAAAGTAAATGAATGAAAATTAAACTTGTTAAACAGGACACTGTGTTTTCAAAACAGAGATTATAACATGATTATGATTGTAACAAACAAATGAAGATTTCCAAGTCACTAAGTAACAGGTTGTTTCAATGATGGCAGTAATATAAATCTCTAATGTGAAAGAGTGAGCATTTCAATGCATGATACATAAACACAAGTTACATTATTCCACAATTTACTTGTGCATGGAAACTGTTTAAAACTCAAACCACACAATCTGGCTGTACAAATATATGACTAGTGCTCAGGTTTCTATGAAATTAAAACTGGAAATTAAATTTGTTTTTTATCCGATCTAATGATAAAAAGCAAGAGTTGCAAACTTCACTTACAAATAAATGCTTATGTACATTGTATGTATGAAAACAATAAGCCTTTACAATGCACTAGATGAAAACGAGAAAATCTTTCGTTGTTTTGAGTTTGAACTATGGAAATGGATCTCATTTCACAGCACTGAGAAAAATCTATCAACAAAAAAACCTTTTTTTTCTGAAAAATCTTGATCAAGCTTTTCAAACAAAATACAGAATGAGTAAACATGTAGTCCATTCCGAAAAAAGAAATTATTTTTCTTTGAAACAGTACGGGAATGATATTATGCATGTTTCGAAAGCAGGTCATTCTATTAAATACAGTACGTAGGTGTTGCACAAATTCTGATAGACAGACTAAGTCTTAGACCATCCAATTCTACTGAATAGGCAATTAGCTATATATATTTATATAGTGAGACCATGGCCGTCCAAAAGGTCAAAAAAGGAATGTGGCCAAATCATCTTATTACAGTTACGAAAAAATACTGATGCACTTTTACAACTTCAGTGTCATGACAAGTTCAATTTTATTATTTAGAATCTTCTTTGTAAATGAAGACCCATACATAATGCTTCAGTTAAAGAGTTATAAGATAAGCAGTTTAATAGAAGAGACAAGAAATCGCAGGTGATAAATCTACACACTATCAATTCATGGTCTCCATGACATGGCCCCCTTGTTAGGAATCATGTCCAAGAGATATTGTCGTTGGAGTTGCAAGTCCGACGGCTTGGCCCCATATGGAATTTGATAGGGGAATGCCCCTCGTGCTGCAGCTGCTGCAGCCGCAAATGGAGCCATACCAAGTGGCTGGCCCATCCTCAGAGCAGTCTGATGTGCAGCTGCAGCCTGGTGTGCCTGTATAAAGTTCTGATGCTGGCGGATCGTCTCGGACGTCGCCTTGTACACCGACGAGGGAAGGGAGGACGGGGGTGGCCCTGAGGACAGAGAGCTGCTGCCACTGCTGTTCGAGGAATTGGCTGTTGTATGGCTCTGTTGTTGTTGCTGCTGCTGCTGCTGCAGGGAAGAGGATGATGACGAGGAATTAGAGGAAGCATTTGCGTTGTTAGACGAGGATTGGGGTGTTTGGGACTGCATCCTTTCAATCTCCTGCTCCTGTTGAAGAGCCTTCACAAATGCACTCTTGAGGCGATTTGTGTGCTCCTGTTTAAGTGCCTTCTTTTGATTTGTTGTTACACAGTTCTCGCAAATCACATTCTTGGACCCTGCTTTCTCACGCTTCCACACAGGAGTAAAGTCTGTGTTACACTGAATACATGTAAATGGATTACATACCATCTTCTCATCAGGATTTTTCTGTCCTTTTGATATAAGAGCAGCATCAATGATGTAATTGACAGCTTCCTCTAATCCGAGCAACGATATAAAGTCTGGGCTCCCTAGACTAGGAATAAAGTTCATTTCTGGCGGTGGAGGCTTGGGTGGAGGAATCTGTAGGAGGGTTTTCTCCAGTTGTTTCCTCAAAGCCATTTTGGCTGCGGCCTGACGCTGGGCCGGCGTCTGATTGTCTACTTCCCTAGCTTCGCGAGCTGCCTGAGCAGCTGCTTGTGCTGCCTGTGCCGCCTGAGAATTCTGATTCTGTCGGTAGTTGGACATGATACTGCCATGACTTCCATGGGACTGATGTGACTGTCCTTGGACGAGGCCACCCTGGTAACCCATGTGTGGCATCCGGCGATTGTCGATACGCTGTCCACTGCCCATATTCACCAGAGGAGGAGGCCCCTGCTGATGTGACCTACTGGACTGGGGCATCTGGTTGCCCCTCATGAGCTGTGGGGGTTGACTGTGAGCATGGGCAGGGCGTGCCTGGGGTTGCTGTTGTTGCTGCTGTTGCTGCTGCTGCTGCTGACTGCCACGTACTAAAGGTGGGGGCTGAGACACGTTAGACTGTTTCACTGCAGGCTGCTTGTTATTAACACTTGTATGTTCCTGCAATTGATGGGACACTTGACTCTGCTTAAGCTTTTTCAACAGCACTAGTTTGGCTTCCTCATTACGTAATTCAGATTCAAATTGTTTAATGGCTTTACGTCTTTTAAGGATTTCGCTCGGACTCGGTTCAATAAAATCTCCATTCATCATCAAAGGTTCCTCTTCAGATTCCGAGTCTGACAACATGATGATGTCATTGCCATTTGTTGTGGAGTTAGACTTGGTACTGAGATCCATGGGAATGTCCATATCTAACCTACGATTTTCCTTTTCACTGTCCTCAGATTTGCCTGTTGATGCATCATCATCCATTTTACTGTCACTGACACCGTTTACTTTTACTTCAGAGGGCAGAGATGGACGTTTACGCGATCGGTGTGGTACATTGTTAGACAAAGATTCGCCATTTTCGTTTAATTTTTTCTCATCCTTCGAGGCTAAATTAACACTTTTTCCGGATTCATCACCATTTGTTGTCACTGTCTTTTCCTCTGAACTTTTTTTATCACCCTCATCGTTCCCGTTAGCACCACTTTCCTTACTTTTATTCATTTCTACGTCTGAATCACAAGTTTCCTTTTCTTTATCATTCATTTCTACATCTGAATCACAAGTTTCCTTTTCTTTATCATTATCATCACTTGGTACACTTTCGTCCTTTTCATCTTTTTCATCACAAGAGGTATCCTTAATAGAATCACTTGGAATTTTTTCGTCTTCCTTTTCACCACTTGGTTCCTCTGTTGTATCGTTATCTAAATCACTTTGTATACTGTCCTCCTCTTTCTCATCATCTTTGATTTCCCTAGCATTATCAACATCATCCTTCAAAATGTCTTTAACATTTTCAACATCATCCTTATCTTTAACATTGCACTTCACGTCATCGGAGCTGTCCATCTTCGTACCAGCAACCCCTCCGCTTTCATCTTCTTCATCAGTAGCTTCAGACTTTGTCCTGAAAAAGAGTAAAATCATTCTTTAATGCAATCAACCAGACAATAACTATTAATTAATACATTATATACTGTATTCATGAATTAAACTCAATAACGAACCTTTCTAATCTTGTTATAACACGGAGGTATTTATAAATGTTAACATCACAATAAACTGTACAATATTTAGAGTTCATTAGTCTTTACCGCCAATCAGAAGCCACTGGGTACTCCATCTGTCATTTGTAATGAATTTAATGACATTCCAAGACTTACTATATGTTTAAATGTATGACAGAAAAGTAGCTGGTCACAGATGAGCATGATAGAGTGGAATTTGACAAATCACCAGGTACTGCCATAGTGACAAAACTGCTCAGACCCTGTTTTCTTGATTATGAAATGAGTTGATCAGTCTGATTTGGATTTTAAAGTCAAATTTTGCTTGCATAACATTTTTGTAACTTAAGTTTTAAAGACAAATGAATCATCCACGTTCCTTCATTTAAAAACAATTTTAAAGTTATTCCGTTATGTACCTTCATATGCCATGAATGTAAAGATTGTTCTCACAAATACATGTGAATGCCACAATGTTATATTTTTTGAAACTCTTAGAAAAATTATATTGTAGCTTTTTTCGAAAAAGTTATACTTAGTTTAACATTATATATTGGTCATTTTGGATGTGCACATTGCCTATGGCCCCATCCTTCAAGGATATAATGACAATCCCTTCCTTGTTTACTGTATGATTATAAATACTGGTGTCCAGTGTTTGTCTGACCGTTTTGTACATAGCAATGCAACAAAAGAAACTATCTCTCTGATCTAACCACTGTCGAATTATACCGGTACTTGTACTGACCAAGGAAAGTATTAAGGTTAGTGACAGTGAAGTAATTATTAAGATCGATAATCGATTATTGGTTAAAATGACCTACTTGTGTAACATAAGAGGCCGGACGATTTATTATCTGATGTAATTTGTATCTACTGATGAGAAAATGCTCGTTTCCGAAATCTAGGCGGAGGAAGGATTCAATTATATCTCTGTTTTGACTCAAAACTTGATGACAACTAGGTGTACTCACAGTTTAGGTATTAATTACCCCCATTTGAATGCTCCAATCACTATAACATAGCATATGTATAATCATTTATCACGAAAACCACTCCTGCTAGCTTCATTTTACTAGCTTTTAAATATGGCGGTTTCGGTTGATACAAAAAGCGGATGTATGTATTATACTAAACGAATACAAGTGACGCAACGAAAAGCAATTCCACTTATTACCATATACAATATCATTTTTATATAAACCACCCAAAATATAATGTCGGTGCAGATGTTGCATCTGCTTCAAGTTAGATCACTATTATTTAGGAAAAATCATTATTAATCCATTATTGCACGACATAATGCAGAATTTATCATGGATTTGTAAAAAGGTTTTTTTTTTTAATCTGTTAACATTAAAAGTTATGACTTATGTATGAATGCTAAATGTCATCAAAATCTGAACTTTGAAAATGTGGGTAATTTGTCGATGGGAAGGTGAGGTAACAAGGTGCTTGTCGTAAGTTTCTTGCCATATTCACTGACCACCGACATTGACTACGTGACGTTTGAATGTGGACATGGTTCAAGCGGGAATTTACGCAATATTTGACATAGAATTACACATAACAACTGTCTTTTTCACAGTCGATTTTAATCGATGTTTCCGATAATCGGTATACCACTACAACAAACCATTATGTGTGGGTCTCTATGTAGAATCAGGGGAGTGTCTGCTGCTTTGGGGACATTTATCTTGATGGGCGACATATTATCTGCAACTCTCCCTTTTGCAAACAAAGGGTATTGACTTTTCTATTTTCTACTTGGTCGCTCTACAGTTAACTGTCCTAGCAACCCTCTGTCTATAACTACTATTTGAAACATTCCAAAGCATTTTACTATATGACAGTGTATAGTGACCACCTAAACAATATGACCAGCGACTGGTTTTATTGGTCCTGTATCAAAAATCATGATCTAATGACCATTTTGTTTCTTCTGTCGACCAGTCTATCAGCAGCAAATCCCTTGTTATATTTTTGTCGACAGTGGCATTGGCCTTACAAACTTGTTGAGCCCCAATTTCACATCTTCATATTACAGTCAAATTTTCTGAAATTTGAGACTTCTTAATTTAGAGCTAATCTCTGGAAACAAAATGTGGCCACACAGACAGACAGAATGAAAGGAAATTAACCTTTTCTCTGGTTGATCATCAGGCGTTTCTGTGTCACTTAAAGATCTCTTCCGCTTTGTCTGGACAGTCTCTAACTCAGCATCGCTGCAATGAAAACAATAAACATCTTTATCACTTCTTAGTGCAGTATTTGAGAAGGGAGTTTGAGATGTATCTGCTTGATTAAACTTAATTTATATTTTCGGTCATTCTGTATTATTAGATGTGCTTGAACTAAATTCATTGTAACTGGCTTGAATTTCTCAGTTCTTATATATTCTTCTCATTGAACTGAGGAAGAGCAGGTACTGACTCTAAATTGTAATGAGGACCATGCCTAAAACTACTCCTGTGTCACAAAACATTAGCAACTTACATGTATAACATATATACAGGGGTGTCCAATATCTGGGTTTAAATAATTCTACTTGCCCAATCTTTGATTTTATAGTAAATATTAAAAGTTTGCCCAAGCACAGACGGAAAGTCTACTAGTGAAGATTGGCTAGTGGCATTGTACACCCATGACGTAGCAAAGAGTGAAGAAGGCAGGTTCAGAAGTAAGCTGGTTTATCACACAACAAAAGAGATCTTTTTATGCATGTATTTATGCACACAAGATTAACAAGCATACGCTAAAGCAACACATGTCCCCTACCAGCCCCCGCTAGCTATTGAGAAACTATGGTCCTTTGTAATTGTGTGAAGTTGGATCAAAATCCCCCAAGGTATGAAGCCGCTGGAGCGCCGACAAGGATTTTCCAAAATTATTATCGGGGACCTTGACCCAACAACCCTGAAACTCAAACTTGTTTGAGATATTATGGTCCTTTGTAATTGTATGAAGTTTGTTCAAAATCCCTTCAGGAATGAAGCCGCTAGAGCGCAAACAAGGATTGTCTTAAAATAGTAACAGTGACATTGACCTTAACCCAACAACACTGAAACTCAAACTTGTCCAAGATATTATGGTCCTTTGTAATTGTGTGAAGTTCGATCCAAATCCCTCAAGGAATGAAGCCGCTAGAGCGCAGACAAGGATTTTCTAAAATTATTATCGGGGACCTTGACCCAACAACCCTGAAACTCTAACTTCTTTGAGATATTATGGTCCTTTGTAATTGTGTGAAGTTTGATCAAAATCCCTCAGATGAAGCCACTAGAGTGCTGACAAACATTGGTGTTACGTATGTAGGTACACAGACGGACGGAGAGGAAAACTATAGTAGTCCCCCCCCCCCCCCCCCCCCCCCCCCACAACCCTGTTTCACTTGTAGAGGACTAATAAACTTTCCATACTGGTTTTACAGAGAAATCTCCAACGGGAGGGTGATATTCTTGATGGTCTAATCCAAGGCTTGCTTCAAGAAGTCAGTATTATTATAGAAGTAAAATCACCAAGTTTGGCAATTGAATTAAGATTTGCTGTATTATGTTACTTCGAACGGTCTTTGATAAAGAATATATGTGGGCTACATACTTTTCACATCTACATACTACAAATAAGTTTTCTGAAATTTGTGACTTCTTATTAGAGATAATCTCTGGAAACAAAATGTGGACAGAATGATGGACATTGTGATAACTGCATCATGAAAGGAAATTAACCTTTTCTCTGGTTGATCATCAGGCGTTTCTGTGTCACTTAAAGATATCTTCCGATTTGTCTGGACAGTCTCTAACTCAGCATCTCTGCAATGAAAACAATAAACATTTTTATTACTACTTAATGCTGCATTTGAGAAGAGCACTTTTTATGTATCGGTCTGCTTGATTTAACTTAATTTGTACAAAGATATTCTTTGCCAGTTGATGTGCATGAAACAAAATAAATAGTAAATGACTTGAATTTTTCGGTACATATTTTCATCAATGAACAGAGTAATAGTAACCGGACTAGGTACTAATTCTAAACTGTCGTAAAATAAATGTAAGCAACTTACATGTATAACATATATACAGGGCTGTCCAATATCAGGTTTTGAATAATTCTACTCGCCCAATCTTCGATTTTTATAGTAAATATTAAAAGTTTGCCCAAGCACAGACAGAAAGTCTACTAGTCAAGATTGACTAGTGGCATTGTACACCGATGACGTAGCAAAGAGTGAAGAAGGCAGTTTCACTGGTGATTAGGAGTAAATTCTGATTGTATGGTACACTATTCCAGTATCGACACCATTACTATTTACCTTATCATTAAAGGAGAAGTAAGCTGGTTTATCACACAACAAAAGAGATCTTTTCATGCATGTATTTATGCACACAAGATTTATAAACTTCCCATACTGGCTTTACAGAGAAATCTCCACCGGAACGGTGATATTCTTAATGGTCTAATCCAAGGTTTGCTTGAAGAAGTCAGTGTAAAAGTAAAAACATCAAATTTGGCAATTGAATTTAGATTTGCTGTATTATTTTACTGTGATCAGTCTTCGATAAAGAATATGTGGGCTACATATTGCAGGTCCAGTACACTCTGCCGATAGAGCTATATAGCTGTAGAGACCTAAATAGCTCTATTGACCTATCTGAAATAGGTCTTTTGAGCTATTTTCATGCAATTTTCTTTTTTAAGGAAAATGAAACAAAGTCGCTTTGTATGCTTTTTGTAATCAACATTACCATAAACCTTATTGTTTTATGCGACTTTGCTTTAATTTAATGAAAATTGAAATCTGATAAAATATAGCTCCCTCCATACAGCTATAAATAATAGGTGAATATAGCTATATATGTCTTTATAGCTATATAGCTCAATCAGCAGAGTGTACTGGACCTGTACTGTATAAGGTGATTCAAGTTCAGTAAAACAGTAACTGTAAAATATAGTGAAGCTTGTGAACGGAAGAGCCAATGCTAGTTGATAACAAAATGCCATCAACAATTAGGCCAAGTTAGCACACTGGAAAAGCAACGAATGAAGAATGTGTTTCTTTTTTTTTTCACTTCAGACTGTAATGTCGTCTCTGGCTGGACCTGTAAACTTACCCATCATGACTAGTAGATTCCTGATCTGGTTTACTGTCTATATCCTCAGTGGCGAGTTCCTCTGTGGATGCCATTTTGTCTTGATTATAACCTGGAAGTAGAAGATACATCATGGTAAAGTGCATAGAAACCTTGAACAGACAATTGAGAAATATTTCACAATTTGATATGTATCCTGATCAATATTTTCAGAGTCTGCAGTATGTGGTCATCCCATTACAGGGGTGTACAATTCCACTAGCTTGTCGCCATAGGCTAGCTAATTTTATGTCAGGCCTAGTGAAAATTCTCATTACTATGAAAATACAGGTTGGGCTATACAAGTAGACCATTTCCTAATCTAAATACTTATACTTGAAAACCTATTTCAAAATGTTTGTTTTTATAACAAAATACAAGTGTGAAGCATTATTGAATTTTGGACCATTATAATTACTTTAGAAGCTCCTCTAATATCAATGGCTATAGATGACTGAAAGTAACAATCATATTATTAAAACCCTCAAATTATACTTGTTAAAATCATGACAACATCAATAGTCACAATACAAACCTTGAACACGAATGGTGTTTAAATTTTGTTTGGTTTTATTGATTTTCAATAGTAGATTCAAGCAGGTCTTATCTTGTCAAACGTGTTTCTGATGTATGGCTTTATTCTAAAATTACCATGCCTACGGCAGGCAAAGTTGTTTTCTCTTTGTGAAGTACGCGTCACTGCGAGTATTTAGATATGCTACATGACATACTTACAACTTCACGCTTCAATGCAGTAATGCACGAGGCGACCCTCACCCCTGGGGATTATCAAGATGGCGGGTCCCCACCCCCCTACCTCACAGTTGAGTTTACAACAGAATCCTACAGACAGTGTTGAATGCAGCGTACACTGAGGATGCAGCACACACATCAGTTTTTGACGTCAAGTGCTTTATATTTATTACCTGATGCAAATTAGGCAGTCAGATCACGTTTCACGGAAAATCAAAACGAGGCTAGTGACCGACACTTGTCAATTTTTAGCGTGCAAGACGCCCGATGACCCGATGGCATCCGCATTTTAACCTTGCCATATGAACAATACACCAACATAGAATTGAACAATTGATGTGCACTGTAGATTAATAAACAAGCATTTTAACGACCAATAATCAATCAGCTGATTACGTTATCGTACATAACGCTGTTATCTACTAATTAGCATTGTTCTTATCACAACGTTGAATAATTCAAGTGAATCCACGAGCGGCCATTTTGAAATCAAGTCAATGCCCATTTTCACCCAAATAAATAGTCATATTTGTTTTGTATTTTCGATATATCTTACTTACATAATACAACCACGTGTAAACAGAGGAATTTTGAAAATTATGTCCGGTTTATATGGCGGTTCCTGCATCCGTTACTGAACTTTCTGATATCAACAATCACAGTTACACCTCGTACACACAGTCAAGTTGAAATCCATCGAAATATAGCTTTTATGCTCACAAATCAGCGTTTAAGTGCTATATGAACACGTTAAATTACTGTACCAACACGATTCATGAATGGATACAACAACGTTACACACAGACCAAGTGTATGTGAACTTACCGTAGACCGATCCACTATCGGCCCGGGGTAGCAAGGTAGAAATATCCTGTTATATCCAGAAATAATTTTAAAACCGTCGCTAAAAAATATTTTTTATCACAAAGAAATGTCACCGCTTCAGTCAAAACACGGACACCACCTCTTCCGTGTTCGATAGCACATTCCCGTGCCCCTCTTTGTCCCTTGTTATCTTCTCTCCATCAATAGTTCTTTCAAAGATGGCATCCTATGTCTGCGGGGTTCACCAACGTTGTAGCATGGAGCAAACAAACAAATTGTTTACAGATAAACAACACTCTAATAATGATTGGATTACAACGATCACGTGACTCTTTGAGGAAACTGCGAACATGCTTTTATGTGGCAATACTCCAGTGACCTTGTTTCTAAAAATAGACCACACATCTCTTCACATGGCACTGCCAATAAACAATATACACTTTGAAAAGACACACTGCAGTAGACAGCTATTAGCAGGTTCTATTTGCGATACAGCATGTTTTTCGCAAATTCTTAGATAAAAGCAGATATTGCAAATTAAAAAATAAAGTTATTTAATCAAACTAAATCAAAGTAATCAATTTCAGTCTTTAAAATGTATATATTAACTGACTAAGGAACACTCTTAACAAGACGTCTACTGTCATTTCTGTAGCTCCAATATTTTCATTTCCTATTTAAATCAATTAAATTTGCCAATTTCTTCATATATGTGTCTTTTATTTATAAATGAATAATAAACTTCATTTGTTTGTTTTCGTTTTAAGCAAATCAAAGACAAAAGTTGTGTAATTTTAACTATTTTATTGCAATATAAATATCAAGGAAATAATGTAATGAACATAAGACATACTTTGTACAACATACCATATGATGGTAAAAGCCTGGTGTAATACGTGCTTTCATTTAAAGACATGTGTATGCAATATTATAACGACTCTGACCTGGGTTATTTTTAAAGAATATCGTTTTTGGATTTTTACTTTTTCTTTTCAATGAAACAATTCTTTGTTTCATGATACTGTATCAGCCAACACATTAATAGATAAATTAAAAAAAATACACTAAGGTGTTTCATTCAAATAATTCATTGACCTGAGCTCTGTATGTTTTAATTTGTATTCCATAGAAAAACCATAAATGCATCCGAATACCAGTCGGTAGCTTAGATAAATGTGCGCGCATATATATTGCGGACTTGTCATATTAATTAACAAGTTTCAACAAATGTGAGTAGTAATTGTATTGTGACTTCATTATCAAAACAATTGAATGACGTCATATTTCATAATCAGATGACGTCATATTTTAAAGCAGAATCCACGTGGACACAGATAATACCGCTTTTCATTAAATTATATTTTACTCGCCAGTGTAAAGACGAGTCTAGTCATACCTTATCATATACTAATATGGAGAATTAAAACGACCAATAATGGCCGCACTTTTAAGTTGTGATACCGTGTGTCTGTTTATTGTTTGTTTTTTTGTATGACAAATAATGTGTTAAAATGGAACACAAAATATACTACACTTTCAATCTGCATTGGCAGCCAATACTTTCTACGTTCAGATTACATATTCTATGCTGAATCTCTACAGTAACATCCTGTATTACCTTTGACTAGCAAACTGTTGGTTGAATAATTCTCGGACTTGAGCAAGACTATTTCAGGCTCTTATGGCAAGCCAAGTTGTCATTTATTCATGGAGCAATGTTGATCCAGTACTTAACCAAATTATATAAGATATCTAATTTAATTATATAAGATATCTTATATACTTTATGAGATATCTTATATACTTTATAAGATATCTTATATAATAAATGAGATATCTTATATATTTTATAAGATATCTTATATACCTTTCTTTATAAGATATCTCATAAAAGATATAAGATATCTTATAAAGAAAATTAAATGAGATATCATATCTTTTATAAGATATCTTATATAATATATAAGATATCTTATATAATATATGAGATATCTTATATAATTTGGTTGAATAAATGACAACTTGGCTTGCCATAGGCTCTGTTTGGTGGGTTTTGTTGTTGGGTTTTTCTCCACACACGTACAGTCTAAGAACTGTTCTTATTTTTGTCTTTAGATTAAACGTAACAGTTTATTTAATTTATGTAAAATGCACCTCCTGTTAAGCGAACCAAGCGAAAACAGATTTTTCTATTTCCCGTATTCTTTGCTTAATCACCCGAGTTGCGACTGAACCTTTGGCGTTCAAAACATAATTTCGATTTTGTAAAGGATAGACCGAATATGACAAAATTGATCGTTTAAACTAGACTGAAAAATTAATAACTATTAGCTCAGATGTTGGTTAAAATTAAGCTTATGACTGCAACGAATTTCAATTCCTTGCTAGATTTCTTTTAGAAAACACATGTAGCGCAATGACATGATAAGTCAAAAAAGTTCTGAAGTAAGGGGTAGGGTTCGGGGTAGGAATGAAGTGGTAATAGTTATCTCGCTCCATGACATAAATTTTAAGTTTAATAATAAGTCTAAATGAAAAAAAAATCACTGGGTATTACAGTAAGAAATACAACACACCGTACTACAAACAGTATACGTCAGTCTTCACTGTAAATTCAAGGAGATGTCACAGTTTACATAAAAAGAAATCCGATCACCTGCCATTCAAACTTTATATTGTTATCTTTCTTTAACATACCCTAATTAAACATTTCAACAGTGTACACCAAATAGGCTACAATCAGGAACGAAAATGAGCATTTAGCAAGTTTAGAGGTAACAAGAAGGTAAGGGAAGATAATCCATGTTACAGAGTAGTGGAAGCTACAGGGGAGTAAGGGTAGTGGTGGGGGTTACAGGGGAGTTTAGGTAAGTATGCATGGAGGTTACAGGGTAAGGGTGGTGAAAACAGGGGAGTAAGGAAAGAAGAGGAAGGTTAAAGGGGAGTAAGGGTAGAGGGGAATGTTACATGGACGTAAGGGTAGGGGTGGAGATTACAGGGGAGTTAAGGTAAGTATGCATGGAGGTTACAGGGAAAGGGTGGTGGTAACAGGGGAGAAAGGGTAGGGGTGGAGATCACAGGGGAGTAAGATTAGGGGTGGAGATCACAGGGGAGTGAGTGTAGGGGTGAAGGCTACAGGGGAGTAAGGGTAGGGGTGGAGGTTCCAGGGAAGTAAGGGTAGGGGTGGAGGTTACAGGGGAGTAAGGGTAGGGGTGGAGATTACAGGGGAGTAATAGTAGGGTGGAGATTACAGGGGATAAATGTAGTGGTTGGGGCTACAGGGGAGTAAGGGTAGGGGTTGAGATTACAGGGGAGTAAGAGTAGGGTGGAGATTACAGGGGAGTAAGGGTAGGGGTGCAGGTTCCAGTAAAGTAAGGGTAGGGGTGGAGGTTCCAGGGAAGTAAGGGTAGGGGTGGAGGTTCCAGCGAAGTAAGGGTAGGGGTGGAGGTTCCAGGGGAGTAAGAGTAGTGGTGGAGATTGCAGGGGAATAAGGGTATGGGTGGAGATTACAAGGGAATAAGGGTAGTGGTGTAGGCTACAGGGGAGTAAGAGTAGGGTGGAGGTTACAGGGGAGTATGGGTAGGGGTGGAGATTACAGAAAAGTAAGCAAATGGATGGAGGTTACAGGGTAGTAAGGATACGGATGGAGTTTACAGGGTAATAAAGATATGGATGGAGGTTACAGGGGAGTAAGGATATGGATGGAGGTTTCAGGGGAGTAAGGATATGGATGGAGGTTACAGGGGAGTAAGGATATGGATGGAGGCTACAGGGGAGCAAGGATATTGATGGAGGTTACAGGGGAGTAAGGGAAGGGGTAAAGGTTACAGGAGTGTAAAGGTAGGGTTGAGGTTACAGGGGAGCAAGGGTAGTGGTGGAGGCCACAGGGGAATAAGGGTAGGGGTTGAGATAACATGGGAGTAAGGGTAGGGGTGGAGGTTACAGGGGTGTAAGGGTAGGGGTGGAGGTTAAGGGAGTACGGGTAGTGGTAGAGGCTACAGGGAATAAGAGTAGGAGTAGAGGTTACTGGAGGGTAAGAGTAGGGTGGAGGTTACATGTGAGTAAGGGTAGCGGTTGAGGTCACAGGGAGTAATGGTAGTGGTGGAGGTCAAAGGGAGTAAGGGTAGGGGTAGAGGTTACTAAGAGTAGGGTGGAGGTTACATGGGAGTAAGGGTAGGGGTGGAGGTTACATGGGAGTAAGGGTAGGGATGGAGGTCACAGGGAATAAGGGTAGGGGTGGAGGTTCCAGGGGGTAAGGGTAGGGGTGGAGGTTACATGTGAGTAAGGGTAGGGGTAAAGGTTACAGGAGTGTAAAGGTAGGGTTGAGGTTACAGGGGAGCAAGGGTAGTGGTGGAGGCCACAGGGGAATAAGGGTAGGGGTTGAGATAACATGGGAGTAAGGGTAGGGGTGGAGGTTACAGGGGTCTAAGGGTAGGGGTGGAGGTTAAGGGAGTACGGGTAGTGGTAGAGGCTGCAGGGAATAAGAGTAGGAGTAGAGGTTACTGGAGGGTAAGAGTAGGGTGGAGGTTACATGTGAGTAAGGGTAGGGGTTGAGGTCACAGGGAGTAATGGTAGTGGTGGAGGTCACAGGGAGTAAGGGTAGGGGTAGAGGTTACTAAGAGTAGGGTGTAGGTTACATGGGAGTAAGGGTAGGGGTGGATGTTACATGGGAGTAAGGGTAGGGATGGAGGTCACAGGGAATAAGGGTAGGGGTGGAGGTTCCAGGGAATAAGGGTTGGGGTGGAGGTCACAGGGAGTAAGGGTAGGGGTAGAGGTTACTAAGAGTAGGGTGGAGGTTACATGTGAGTAAGGGTAGGGTGGAGGTCACAGGGAGTAAGGGTAGGGGTTGAAGCTAAAGGGAATAGGGTAGGGGTAGAGGTTACTGGAGAGTAATAGTAGGGTGGAGGTTACATGTGAGTAAGGGTAGGGTGGAGGTCACAGGGAGTAAGTGTAGGGGTAGAGGTTACTAAGAGTAGGGTGGAGGTTACAAGGGAGTAAGGGTAGGGAATGAGGTCACAGGGGAATAAGGATAGGGGTTGAGATAACATGGGAGTAAGGGTAGGGGTAGAGGTTACTAGAGAGTAATAGTAGGGAGGAAGTTACATGTGAGTAAGGAGGTTACTAAGAGTAGGGTGGAGTAAGGGTAGGGGGGAGGTCACAGGGAGTAAGTGTAGGGGTAGAGGTTACTAAGAGTAGGGTGGAGGTTACATGTGAGTAAGAGTAGGGAGGAGGTTACATGTGGGTAAGGGTAGGGGTGGAGGTTACATGGGATTAAGGGTAGTGGTGGAGGTCCCAGGGAGTAAGGGTAGGGGTAGAGGTTACTAAGCGTAGGGTGGAGGTTACATGGGAGTAAGGGTAGGGGTGGAGGTCACATTGAGTAATGGTAGTGGTAGAGGATACAGGGAATAAGGTAGGGGTAGAGGTTACTGGAGAGTAAGAGTAGGGAGGAGGTTACATGTGAGTAAGGGTTGGGGTAGAGGTTACTAAGAGTAGGGTGGAGGTTACATGGGAGTAAGGGTAGGGGTGGAGGTCACAGGGAGTAAGGGTAGTGGTAGAGGCTACAGAGAATAAGGGTAGGGGTAGAGGTTACTGGAGAGTAAGAGTAGGGAGGAGGTTACATGTGAGTAAGAGTAGGGAGGAGGTTACATGTGAGTAAGGGTAGGGGTAGAGGTAACTAAGAGTAGGGAGGAGGTTACATGTGAGTAAGGGGAGGGGTAGAGGTTACTAAGAGTAGGGTGGAGGTTACATGTGAGTAAGGGTAGGGGTGGAGGTTACATGGGAGTAAGGGTAGGGGTGGAGGTCACAGGGAATAAGGGTAGGGGTGGCGGTCACAGGGAGTACGGGTAGGGGTTGAGATTACATGGGAGTAAGATTAGGTTACAGGGGAGTTAGAGTAGGGATGGAGGTTACAGGGGAGTAAGAATAGGGGTGGAGGTTACAGGGGAGTAAGAATAGGGGTGGAGGTTACAGGAGAGTAAGAGTAGGGATGGAGGTTACAGGGGAGTAAGAGTAGGGATGGAGGTTACAGGGGAGTAAGAGTAGGGATGGAGGTTACAGGGGAGTTAAAATAGGGGTGGAGGTTACAGGGGAGTAAGAGTAGGGATGGAGGTTACAGGGGAGTAAGAGTAGGTTTGAGATTACATGGGAGTAAGAATAGGGGTGGAGGTTACAGGGGAGTAAGAGTAGGGTGGAGGTTACAGGGGAGTTAAAATAGGGGTGGAGGTTACATGGGAGTAAGATCAGGGGTGGAGGTTACAGGGGAGTAAGAGTAGGGTGGAGGTTACAGGGGAGTAAGAGTAGTGATGGAGGTTACATGGGAGTTATAGTAGGGATGGAGGTTACAGGGGAGTAAGAGTAGGGATGGAGGTTACAGGGGAGTAAGAGTAGGGTGGGGGTTACAGGGGAGTAAGAGTAGGGTGGAGGTTACAGGGGAGTTAAAATAGGGGTGTAGGTTACATGGGAGTAAGATCAGGGGTGGAGGTGACAGGGGAGTAAGAGTAGGGTGGAGGTTACAGGGGAGGTAAAAGAGGGGTGGAGGTTACATGGGAGTAAGATCAGGGGTGGAGGTGACAGGGGAGTAAGAGTAGGGTGGAGGTTACAGGGGGGTAAGAGTAGGGGTGGAGGTTACAGGGGAGTAAGAGTAGTGTGGAGGTTACAGGGGAGTAAGAGTAGGGATGGAGGTTACAGGGGAATAAGGGTAGGGGTTGAGATTACACGGGAGTAAGGGTAGGGATGGAGGTTTCAGGGGAATACTGTCTTGATCGATGGCTACTGAGAATCGAGGACATGGACTAGAATGTCACTAACCCAAAGTATATTTTTCATGAAGGTACCAAGGGAATATCTTTGTGATTGTTTCTGAATATGAAAACATTCCGTGTAGAAAAGCACTTCACACAAGACATGCAGGGGTAGATATCTAGTTCTTTGCTTACATCATGGCTTTTTTAGTCTAGGAAATTTTATGTCAGCGTCTTAAAAGGAGTGAATGACTGTTTTTAATCTCTTATTTCAGTCAAAATATGGTCTTATTTTTTATTTGTTTATCTTTGAATTTTTATGAGAAACATCATAACACGTTAATGGAATGGATGATTTTCCTTCATTTTTTTCCATTAGCATAGACTTAATGCCACATACATGTAGTTGGTTGGTTGTATAGAGTTTAACGTACTAGCTTAGGTCACATGCGCCTCCATGCGTGTTGTGCATGCGTGCATGTGAGTATGTGTGATGGAGGCAGGGCATTTTGGTGTATTACGCCGACTTTAGAATGCTGTCTCACTGAAAAACCATGCCGAAGCATTCCGCCGGGCAAACTATACCAACAAAGTTTGAACCACAATATTCATGGTTTAAAACATAAATGGTCTATTAAGTTCAGATGAGGCTAGTTCAATGGTGTTCATCAATACACCAATGAATCCATTTCTGACATTTCAATTTCAACTGATATGTTACGTTACATTAGCAGCGTTGTATACTATCATCCAGCTGGGTACCGAACAGTCAGCATTCTTATAATACGACTGAAAAGCAGCAAGAGGATGCCGAAATGTCAACAAAACCATAAATCGAACACAAAATCGATAAATCTAGGACAAAAGTCTGTTCGAAGGAAAGATTTATATACCTGTGAGAAGGTACCAAAAAATATAAGACCAGGGGTTCCGGAAGGATGAGCTACTTTAGCTTCAACAACGAAACATTGTAAATCTAGGTCCTGATCCCAGTAATATCATCAAAGCTAGAACCGGGGTAGTGACCAGGAAATAACAAAGCAACCGTATGAGCAAAATAAAACGCATTGATTTCTATATCACACAAGGAAATAGATTTGTTCCCAATTAAATCATGATGGCGACCATAAAATTTCCCTAAGTCTGCACCAACCTGCATATCAGAATGAGTAAAACAATCCCGGAATGTTATCTTTGTCGGATACAAGTGAAATCCCGTGTACTGAATGCATTTTTTGCTTTAACTTAAATAAATCAATGAAAGTACCGTTGTAATTTTCCAGCAAAATGAGATAAATAACCATTTAATGCCAACATTCATATTAAATATGTCATAAAACGCTATGATGCCCAAAACACGAATTATGATATAATCAAGGTTACCAAGCAGAAGGCACTCTTCAGCTTTACACAGAGATAAATCTTTTTTAATGGAAAAAGGATTAAATTACGCCAGATGCGATGGCGAAATCATCCTTAAATCAGAAAAAATAATAAAGCTAAACCAAAACCAGAAGCAATTAAAACCCAGTTCGTGTAAATATCGATACCATTTAACATAAAACCACGATGGAACTCTTTTTTACGTGGAGGATATAGTCCAATCATCCTTAAATCAGCCCTAATCCTACATAACACAATGCATATAATTAGGCAGACCACTTCTTACTTCCTATATACTATGCGGCATGTCCCCAGTGTGATGTGCTAGACACAGTGCAGAAATCGATATTTAAATGGGAAGCAAGAAAATGAGACCACACATTTCCATACGTATATAGATTGGTGTGTCGGTATTATAAGAGGCAGGGGAGGGGGAGATTGTCGGGTTCCGAGCTGACAAATTGATGATAAAGAATTAAACAACAAATGCTGTTTCTCTCATTTTTCAAAGATTTTGCTGATTGATTTACAATTAAACGACGTTTTAATTGATTGTTATCGATTATTTCTTTAAGAACACCATTCTAATAATTCCTAATTTCACCATGCTTGTCCTTATGTTCTGTTATTGATGAAAGAAAATAGCGTATTTACTATGAATGTCCTTGCCAGCCAGGGAACGTCTAGACTCTAAATACTGCTGATTATGTTATGATACTAGGCGCACGCATCACACAGTTCTTGAAGTTAGCCTTAATTTACTTCAAACTACCTGTTTTAGCATTGTGAAGGTATCTTACATCCGAAATCGTCCCTCTCAAAAATTTAGATGGTAGGAGGTATTCACTTTAGATATCTTATACTGCGGCACTTTCTCCTCGGTCCCCCAAACCCTGTACCTATAGTGTTAATACAACCCATTCCTCGTTCTAAAATCCAATGCATGCCGGTGTTAATATTGGCTGGAGAGTCCCCCCGAGGCCCCCTACCAGGAGCAGCCGCCTACGTCAAACCAGACCATATAAGGGCAAGCAACATATGCAATCTCTGCAGATTTATTTCTGATACCACTTTTTATTTCTTTTCTACAAAAATGGCTTCCTGCATATATATTTCTGTGGCAAGCAGTTTTTTTTTTAAAGAAATGACAACTTTTCTGCTGTTTAATAGGTATTTTGGGGAAAATATACTAAACATGTGGTTGAATTTCCCATCAAAATGGTTTCACACTAGTCAGGGATGTGTAGTGCACATCTCTGTGTAGTGCACTACACATCCCTGCACTAGTTTACATAAATCGATTAAATATTGACAGCAAGCCGATGCGGTAGGTCAGTTACGTACGGGTTTACTAGCTCACTAAACACTGTCTCAGTATTAACAAAAAATAAGGATATATACGGTAGTTAACGGGTCAGGAGCCTATTGAACCCAAGTGTTATGTTGGTGGTCGCTTCACGTAAAGATATATGCTACCTTATGCTTGAGTCGTGTCAGTGTTACCTCTCTTCACTGTATTTTAAATCTAATCATTTAAATTTGCCCGCGTGCTAAAATTCATTTATTTGTTGTATAATTTTAGCATTAAAATCTTCAGGAGAACTTAGAAAGTCGCTAGAATGACATTTTTGTTATAAATCGGAGATGGTGACCTTGACCTTAGCCGTATAACCATGAAACGTGAACAGTCAGTCAAGGTATTGTTATATTTGATCATTGTATGAAGTTTGATCGAAATCCTTTTGGAAAAAAATCAGTTTTGTAATTGAGAAAATCTGGTATCGAGAGCATAAACCTTGGATATCGAAGATGTATTTTCCCTGTGTGACATGGACTAAGACGTTTTCTACTATACTCATTAGTGTGTCTAGCGTTTTTTACTTTCACTGTCAAGGTTTTCGCTTTGAACAAGAAATTGCTATAGGTTTTAACCTTAAATTTACGTGATGGGTGTCTACAATTAAGTGAAAGAAGCTCATCGGACGATGACCAAAGCTCAGTGGGAGAAGGTGGTTACCAAACTTATGTCGGCTTCCACGATGGTTTTTCTCGTCTGTGTCAGAGCCAGCATGGCGTTCTTTCTGCTGCTCCCTCTCTACCGCTTCTCCCAGTCATCTCATGGCTTTGGCATCCCAGTGAGTCGGTTGATGTCAGTGTCTTTCACACCGACTGGACAGGGGAAATCTCTACATACAACCTCCACTCGAAAGAGTCCTATTGACCATCCTCTGCTCCTGCAACTTTCCATCAATTAATCATCAAATTTGGTGTTCTTCCTTTGGTAGGCCTCCTTCCAGTCTTCCTTCCATGGTACGGCGAGGTAAATGGCGGTGATGTGTCTGAGTTTCTCTGGCGATACGCTGCGTCAGGCCTCAATGTTGTTTCCACAATGACTGGGAACATAAGAATCCCGTCAAAGTCTTACTTTTTGACCGATTCAAAATGGTGAGACTTCCTTTGACTTTCTTTCCTTAATCCCGGACGGTGCCTATTTACACCAAGTTTGCCTTTCCCTTTCTCGAGAAATCAACAAGACGTTGTTGTGCTAACATCTGTGGCTTCCATGCAAAAATGCTTCTTTACATCTTGTTAGATATTGTTTCCCACAGCTTTCAGCTATGCTTTTCAGTCGGTCCCCATCCTACCGATGCCGGTTAACAATCGATGGCAGCGTGTCATATAAGGAGGATAGCTGAAACTATATCCGGAAGGTTCCACCTACCACATTTAACATTTATTTTCTTTCAGTGCCATTTGTCTTGTCTCTTGTCTGTTTACCTTCGTCCATTACTGCAAATAGAAAAAGCCAATCCATTGTCTTCCGAAGCACGTATTTCTGATGATGAAATCGACTCTATAATTTCCCCTGCTTCCTCTTTTACTCATTGAACACGAACTCACTGTTCTGGCTTGTATCCACGCAAGGCTTCTTCATTTATTATTATCATTGTTATCGTAATTTGTCTTTGAAGACACGCAACAGCATTGTGTGAGTTTTGACTCCTCAACTATGGATGTTAATGTTAGCATTGGTAGCGTGTCATTTTGTGTGTCACCAAACCATTTCCCTGAACACTTGACGAGGCAGTCGGGGATTCGGGGCATCTCTTCTCTTAAAAATACAATTGTAGCAATTTCTCTGTTTAATATATCATTAGGGCATTGCTTTCCTATTACTAATTAATTATGATTGACTTTTTAATAAGAGCATTGTATAGCTAAAAATATCAATTGAATATTTATATGTAATTGAAACATAAATGGAATTATCTCCCCTATACTATCTGCTATATATAGACTGGGGATCTATGCTACTTATTATATATAATTTGCATCAATATTTTCTTACTAACCGTTTCATTCTTTGTCTTTGTCGTGCCAACTTAAGGAGATAACTTATATAGGCCTAGCCTGCTGTTCAATCCTGTTGTTTACTCAATAAAATGTGATGATTCAGTACAAACTACCATTGTTCATACCAGTAGTCATTTATCATGAATTGAAGGATTTGAACAAGACCAACGCGGTAAGACATATCTGGCTGATATATACATTATATATGCTTGGTTGTGGTAATTGTTATGGAAGCTAATAATAATTATCGAGGTTCTTATATACTACTTTATGACAACCTAGTTCGTAGGTCGTCTCAAAGCGGTTCACAAATTATTATCCGTGGTTATAGGGCCTTTGCAATCAGCCAATATCTTTCTCAACTTCCTTGGGAGCATACAAAAGGTGCTGCCATTTCGGCGCTAGCATTCAACGATTCTAGCACTGCCCAACCACGTACTCATTTACGGCTGAGTAGACTAGAACAAGCAGAGTAAAGTATCTTGCTCAAAGATTCAACACAGTGCCGTGTCGTGACGCGAACCCGAAACCCTTCGGTCACGAGCCCTGCGTCCTACCACTAAACTACCGTGCCTCCTATGGAATCGGTTTTGCTGGAATACGCCTAGTCTCGTTCAACCAGACGCTTGATCACTTGTAATTCAAGAGACTCTCTATTCGGCGTAGCTTGCGCAGGCAACAAGAGTATGGTTGAACGAGAATAGAATACGCCTGCCTCCATTAAGGTCTTCGACTTTCTCTCTCTCTCTTCTGCCCTGATGATGATTTTCATTTTATGATGAAAAGCATTGGCGAAATTATATATCCTGTCACTTTTCCCATTTAATTTTCTGGAAATCACACCATTTGTGAATATTTTCAAATCTGTCATTAGAAACTTGATATCGGTTAAAAATGAAGGGGTATCGTTCTTGATCATGGCGAAACGAAACACTAGCATCAAGATTAAAAAGAAATGGTTTGATTAATGCTAAAACGACGATTTACTCTGAAATAATGTTCGATCCGTGGATCTTTGACTTGCATTTTTTCTGTGCAATACATACATGTACTTCTAGTGTGTATTAGATGTCATGATAATGAGCCATCGAGTCATTTTCACGTAGGCTCCTTCTCAAATTTAATCGGAATCCGTTTACTTATTCTAAAAGGATAGTCTTTAAAGTTTAATCCTTATTTCTTTCACTTGAATCTCGCCCTCCTGTTCCCTGATGACCACTCTTTCCTGGCGCTTTCCATGGCAATGAGTCAATGTTGACCTTGGTGTGCGCGTTCGCCCGAGTGCCGAAGACAATGGGTTCTGTCCCCAGGGGAATGTCAATTAATTAAAAATGTTACAGTTGTTATTCCCTGCCAAACGTTCAGCATTTTGGGTAATGGCAATAACTGGCAATAACTGGTTCATCTGTTGTCAGTACAATGTTAAATTTTACAATGTGCCGAAGACAATGGGTTCTGTCCCCAATGTTACTGGGTATAAAACTGTGCTGGGTGCCTCGGTATCAGGCCCGCGCTATCGCAAGAAGTCAAATAAACTACCATACCACCCCCAGCACACATACACACATACATGCATACATACATACATGGAGGCACGTCCTTAAATTACCTTAGCTGTAAACAGGATACAAAACACTTTAATACCAATAACCAACTATAAACCAAGGAATGATTCACACAAAATTCCCGGCATCCGCACTGAAGAAGTCTTATAAGATTAATGTAATTTCCCAACCCCTCTTCCCCATAAAATTCAATTCCCTTGGCCTATTAATTATCGATACTTTTCATTTTATCTTAAAATGTCCCATGGTTAGTCTTTTAAAGGACGGCGGACGCTGTCCCATTGTACATAAACTCACTTGGTACCTCGGATTAAGTGAGCTTTAACGCTGCACTATTGTATAAGCTCACTTGGTACCTCGGGTTAAGTGAGCTTTAACGCTGCACTTTTGTATAAGCTCACTTGGTACCTCGGGTTAAGTGAGCTTTAACGCTGCACTATTGTATAAGCTCACTTGGTACCTCGGGTTTAGTGAGCTTTAACGCTGCACTTTTGTATAGTGAGCTAAAACGCTTCTTTTTGTATCAAAACTCACAGATACTTCGTGTCAGAGCTAAAACGAAAATGCCCAGTGATTCATTCCCACCTATGCATAACACATGGTAATGTGAAATGATGCCACATGCTCCCGGAACTGAATCACAGTGCATTTATATTGCTGTGAATGCATTAAAGCCGTCTTATGAACGCATCGGGATTTTGGAAGCTCTTTATAAAACAAGTCGACATGTAAAGGTATGGTGTCTATACATATAGTCGGTTGTTTCTTCACACCACACAGCAGTTCAAAGTGATGTCTAATTTCTGCTGTGGTTCTGCTACGATCGATACCAATTGTGCTTAAAAACTACACGACTTAAACTCTTCTCAAATGGACTTGAAACACAATTACCATGAAAACGATGCTTTTTTTGTAACAGGTTTTTGTTAATCGATACCATTTGTGTCTAACGATAGGAAAACTAGACATTGGTAAACACTTTTAAAATGGTCCCGAAACACACCATATCTATGTTTAAATGTCTTTGCCAATGACAGGATACTGGACAGATTGCGCAGGTCTGTGTGGTATCTTTGATTAGCGCCATATAACTTTACAAAACAATTACAGATCACGAGAAATGACATGTCTATAGGAAAAACACGAGTTCAATTGCTTAAGCCCACATACCTAACCTCCATTATCGATCCCCGTGCACAGCATGGAACTAAGGAGGATAACATGTAGAGGCTACGGTAAGTGACACCAAAGGGGCTGACATCACCACTAACATGGCATACAATGTACACTCATTTGCTGTATAATACAACACCATTCAACACCATTCTAATCTAACTCTCCAAAAAGAAACCGATAGTAGCCTCAAAATCATCGTCATACAGAGATTTTAAATGCATAATTTAACAAAATGGTAAACGTCAAAAGTGGTTTAGAATGAAAGTGATTCATTTTGTCGTATGGTTAAAATCAAGTCAGGCCATGGTGTTGTTTTTGTCATAATTTACACCTATTCAAAGTCCAAAATAGAATAGACGTATTCAAATGTATAAGACAGTTCCGGGCTCCTCTTGAATGACGGTAGTAAATCCATTCGGAACACCTCGCCCCGATTACAGTTCCTTCCATCGAAGACCAAATTGGCCAATGAGTTCCGAGTGGTGGTAAATCAAAACAATCAAGAAAATATCGTAATGTTAACAAAACTGTAATTTGAACTCATAAGAGATATTTACTCGGAGACCATTGGAAGCGAAGAATGAAAATAAGACCAGGTGTTCTGGAAGGGTAAGCGTCTTCTGTTTCATCGATGACACCCACCATGTAAATCAAGGTAAAATATAAGTAATTCCATATGTCCTTCACCGAAAACTGGTTAAATGACAACAAAACGCCAAGGCTCACTTCTTAGCAAAAACGTATCGACCTTCATATGTCGTGTTCTATATCGGTTTGGCTAGACGTCTACGCAACAGTTTAAGTCATGTGACGACAGGTGCCACGGAAGACACCACAGAAACACGGGCCATCAATGGGAGAAGATTGTTTAATGAAAACACCAAAAACGTCGATTATTACCATTCCATTAGTACTTCCGCTAAATAAGGTGTGAACTTTTGCCAGGTAAGTAAATTGACGTAACATATACACAGCTTGTCCGAGGACAGTACTGTGCTACTGGACCGAACAAAGAACACCGAGATTGAGACAACAGAACATGGCACACTTATCATCAAATTCCTACATATTTCCCAATTATCTCATGATTGTGCCCATAGCCTCTTGAAAAGCACTGCATTGTCAGTGTGTCCGTCAGCAGTGGACGTCAATCACAGATATCATGATATTCGAAGCAAGCCCCTGAATACCCGATACAGTGCGACATGCAAACATTGTAAGTTAGGTAAGCATGAATGTTACTTTTAAGAAAGGGGACGACTTTTTTTATATAAAATCCGAAATAGTCACACCTATTGTACAACTTAGAAATAAGCCGTCCCTTTGTCGTGTCGTGAATAAAGATGGGGGAAAATGGGTTCATACGATCGACGTAGTTACCACAGAAACCATATTGTCGATATGTCTGAAAGTGAAGGACATGACAAAGTTTTTGTCACCAGACCTGTTACGCTCTTATTTCAACCTCATATGGAGAAGAAAAAACCCCATTTGGCCAGAACAGGGGCACAGTTTGTTACCCTTGGAATGCCCTGTATACTGACTTACCAACGAATTCACCAAATCGTGTCAACCAGGAGCTCAATCATTCTCAGGATTTCATTAGCAGTATAGTTCGTTTTAGCCTTTACCGTACCTTTTACAAGATATGCTCTAACATATATACTACTTACATTCTGCTAAGGGTCACTTTTATTTTTGGGCATATGTGAAAATAAATATTTTATTTGGTTTATACTGAGACTATTGATTGTTCATTTCATTCATCAGCATGCAAAATTCCAAAAATCGTAATTACAGTCGGAAAATGAGCCACGGGAAAAGGGTTACCCTTAAAATTGGTTACAACGAGGTATTCACTAAAAAACTTAAATTGAACAAAACTAATCCTAAATAAACAGAAACTGTTTTGGTATCGAGTGTGATGCCCATGAGCATCAATTACAGCTTCACAACGTCTGTACATGTCCCGAATGAGATCGCGTATCCGGTTTTGTGGGATAGCGTTCCACTCAGCTACCAAAGCTGTTACCAGCTCCTGGAGCGTTCTTGACTGACCGTTTCTGGCCGAAAGAGCTGTCTGCACATGCTCGATGGGATTTAGATCCGGCGAGCGGGCTGGCCATTCCATTCGATGAATAGTCTCTTGCTGTAGATACTGCTCAGTCACCCTTGCTATATGTGGACTAGCATTACGGAAACAGATGCTTTGGGAGGGTTTCGGCTACGTTGTGGAATAGCTTACCATCTGCTATTAGGAAGTCGAATACCCTGGCCAAGTTCAAGAGGGACATAAAAACTCACCTCTTCACGTCTGCATTTTAGAATCTTTGCAAAGACGTCATGTAAATACCAACCTTTTATTTGTTCAATTATGTGCACATTGCTTGTTAAATGTATGAAAGTGATTGCAAGCCTTTGTTGTTTGTTTTCACAATTATGACCATTACTATTATCCATATGTTGTAAAGCGCCTTAGAGTAATTTTACAAATTATATATGAGGCTATATAAATGCTGTATATTATTATTATTATTATCGTCCATAAGGATGAAGTCAGGACCGATAGCGCCAGCGTAGGGTCTGACATTGGCATCAAGGATTTCACCGCAGTAAATCCGGGCGGTAACGGTACCATTATGGAAGAAATGGAGGTCAGTTTTCCCACGAAGGCTTTTGCCTTCCCACACCATCACTGAACCTCCGCTATGTCGGCCATGTTCCACAACGTTACCTGCCTTGAACCTTTCCCCAGGTTGTCTCCATACTCTAACGCGCCTGTCGGTGAAGTCGAGATAGTATCTGGACTCGTCAGTAGAAAAAACAGGTTCCCATTCCTGAAGAGTCCAAGTGCTGTGAGCTTGGGCCCAATCTAATCGGTCACTAACATGGCGGGCAGTTAAGGGAACTCGTATCGCTGGTCTACGCAACCTTAAACTAACATCATGAAGACGGTTCCTAACTGTCTGAGTGGCTACCCGGGTATCAGAAGCATTAAGGAGGTCATTTCGTAAAGCTGTGGCAGTCTGGAACCCGTGACGCCGTGCCTGTATCGGCAAACATCGGTCTTGGCGCTGCGTTGTAGCCCTAGAACGACCTCCAGCATGACGTCTTGAAGGGTTTCCGTTTGTTTGGAAACGATTCCACATTCTTGCCACCACACTTTGAGATACCCCAAGGCCTGATGCAACTTGACGTTGAGACATATTAGCTTACAGCATTCCGATGCCCCTATTCATTTCACCGTTGTCTGGTTCGTCTTTGTGCCATATTAAAACAAAAACAAGCAAAGAATATTCATCAAATTGATTTCCTTGAAAATTTGAACAACGCCCTGGCCTACGTAGCCTAGCTTACCTTTTGAAAGGGGTGTACACGTGGAAAGGTGTGCACTCTCTTTTATGGTTGACTGAACACACACACACAGGACGATTTGGAAGGCTCAAAACAGTATGGAAGGAAAACAATGTCCTTTCTAAGATTTTGTTTTTTTCTTCTTCAAAATATAGGCGATCCTTAGCAAACTGTGAGTAGTATATGGTTTACATCGATACAGTTATATCAGTGTCCGCCTCTCACAATAGGAGAACAAGTTCAGTTTGCCCCAAGGTAAAGTGGAGAAGTAAAATGTTGTGAGAGCGCATGCTCGAGATCGATCACGGATTTTTTGAATTCTTTAAAACCCACATTCCATTTATCTCACCTCTGGAGCATAGTACAACAAGACGACAGAAACCCTGATATAACGGTACTGATGATAGTAGTAAGAAGTTTAGATAATGGTTTGGTTAAGTAACTAGCAAAGCCAACGATAAAAAGGTGTTTTTAGGATACTAGTAAAGTTTCAAATCCAAAACATCAAAGTAGGCCAAAACCAAACTGACTCCTTATCATGAATGGGTATTCGGAGGGATTATAGTTATCAAGCGTGATAAGCTAGTGTATCGATTTTCAATAAAAATAGAGAATACATGTATAATTAGGGTTTCGTGGTTATCAATCGGCGATTAGTGCTGAAAACATGTGGACGAATGTAAGATATGGAAGCAAAGGATATATTTGCGATAATAAAAAATAGGCAAACGTTAGCGACGGGATAAGGGAAACAGTCCTAGTGTTCCGGAGAGCAATACAGAATAGCTGAGGCGAGCGCAAAGAAGAAACCATCATGGGTCTGTATTAGAATTGGATGTATGTAGAAGGTCACAGAACAATTTTAGTTCTTTTATCTAAAACTATAATTGATGCAATAAGAGACGATGCAGAGCAGCGCATAAAGGATGAACATTTGGAACCAAGAACAAATAGGTTTCGTAGCATTATCATTACGTCTGCACACGGAATATAACAGCAAATCGGACGTAATCACACTCAATAGCAGATCTAATGGCGCACCAGATAATACAGTTACCCTCCGTGTGACAGACTGTTATTGATTACCTATCGCGACCTACATCTCTCTGTGTATAGATATGCAAGTACAGCGTTAGCAAGAAAACCTCCGAGGACACTAACACGGACTTACCAGCTCCATTCTGTACCCCTCATCCTATACTACAACTATAGGACTGAGGATGGCTGGCTGGAGGGCCGCTTAAACGAATGCCCTTGCATAGGATTAATTTTCCCTGCATTAATATCAGTTATTATGTATTTAGTTCTTTAACAAAATTCTGCAGAAACTACTTTTTTTAACTGTCAAATGAACAGATTTGCAACTGTAGATGGAGTCACCATGGCTACTATCGCTGAAAAATCAATACAGTAAAGGCTAACGATGTAGGTATAGACGAGACACGGATTCGAGCGACGCATCTTATCACGAGCCCGGGAAGGGTTTTGTTTGTAAATTGTCACGTGACTTCATTTTAATTCCAACAATTTACCATACACATGACTTCCGCAGAAAACCGTATAAATAACAGCAAATGCTGCATACGGTGCCCACTTGTTTAGTTGTAAATCAATTCAAAGTGATATGAAATACATCGAAATGTAGCAATGTTTGGAGTTTTAATTAAAAAGGCAAAGACTTCAGACAGCGTTATGCCGGTACGTAACACTTTTTATAACCACATGTTCAAACATATAACATAAAAGCAAAGATGTTTGAAGTATTGATATATCACATCTCGACATGAAGCAATGTTAAAAATAGAGGAAACTAATTAAATTTACATTCCGGGATACAGGGGCATATGTATTAAGATAAAGGGTCGATGCACATCTAACATGCATGTCTCTGTAGCTGTACCTCTCTTAGGGATCCTATTGGTTTTAGAGTATTGATAACTTCCTCAAACAATGTCCCTTCCCAAGTCGTCGTCCAAATTCAATCAAGGAGACTCTTTCCACACAAAGTCTCACACACTCCAAATAGAGGACTTCTACCCAGTTCCACTCACTCAAAAACCCTCTGTCCCCAGTCTCGCCAATCACGATATGGAGTCATCTTTCCCCATACATTCTCAAAGAAACAATACGCAGTCTCGTCTATTCAAACAAGTAATCCTTCTTCTCCGTAGT
This sequence comes from Mizuhopecten yessoensis, assembly GCF_002113885.1. Lineage (NCBI taxonomy): Eukaryota > Metazoa > Mollusca > Bivalvia > Pectinida > Pectinidae > Mizuhopecten > Mizuhopecten yessoensis. The sequence continues at coordinate 504,938 of NW_018407390.1, read as the reverse complement.
CTCGTCTACCCAACAAAGACTCTTCCTTCTCAAGCCTACTCAATAAAGTATTCACTTCCCCAGTCTCTCCACTCAACAAAGACTCTTCCTTCTCACGCCTACTCAATAAAGTATTCACTTCCCCAGTCTCCCCACTCAACAAAGACGCTTCCTTCTCAAGCCTACTCAATAAAGTATTCACTTCCCCAGTCTCCCCACTCAACAAAGACTCTTCCTTCTCAAGCCAACTCAATAAAGTATTCACTTCCCCAGTCTCTCCACTCAATAAAGACTCTTCCTTCTCAAGCCTACTCAATAAAGCATTCACTTCCCCAGTCTCTCCACTCAACAAAGAATCTTCCTTCTTAAGCCTACTCGTTAAAGTATTCACTTCCCCAGTCTCTCCACTCAACAAAGACTCTTCCTTCTCACGCCTACTCAATAAAGTATTCACTTCCCCAGTCTCCCCACCCAACAAAGACGCTTCCTTCTCAAGCCTACTCAATAAAGTATTCATTTCCCCAGTCTCTCCACTCAACAAAGACTCTTCCTTCTCACGCCTACTCAATAAAGTATTCACTTCCCCAGTCCCCCCACTCAACAAAGACTATTCCTTCTCAAGCCAATTCAATAATGTATTCACTTCACCAGTCTCTCCACTCAACAAAGACTCTTCCTTCTCAAGCATACTCCATAAAGTATTCACTTTCCAAGTATCTCCACTCAACAAAGACTCTTCCTTCTCAAGCGAATTCAATAAAGTATTCACTTTCCCAGTCTCTCCACTCAACAAAGACTTTTCCTTCTCAAGCCAACTCAATAAAGTATTCACTTCCCCAGCCTCTCCAATCAACAAAGACTCTTCCTTCTCAAGCCTACTCATTAAAGTATTCACTTCCCCAGTCTCTCCACTCAACATAGACTCTTCCTTCTCACGCCTACTCAATAAAGTGTTCACTTCCCCAGTCTCCCCACTCAACAAAGACGCTTCCTTCTCATGCCTACTCAATAAAGTATTCACTTCCCCAGTCTCTCCACTCAGCAAAGACTCTTCCTTCTCAAGCCAATTCAATAATGTATTCACTTCACCAGTCTCTCCACTCAACAAAGACTCTTCCTTCCCAAGCCTACTCAATAAAGTATTCACTTTCCAAGTATCTCCACTCAACAAAGCCTCTTCCTTCTCAAGCCTACTCGATAAAGTATTCACTTCCCCAGTCTCTCCACTCAGCAAAGACTCTTCCTTCTCAAGGCTACTCAATAAAGTATTCACTTCCCCAGTCTCTCCTCTAAACAAAGCCTTTTCCTTCTCAAGCCAATTCAATAAAGTATTCACTTCCCCAGTCTTTCCACTCAACAAAGACTCTTCCTTCTCAAGGCAATTCAATAAAGTATCACTTTCCCAGTCTCTCCACTCAACAAAGACTTTTCCTTCTCAAGCCAACTCAATAAAGTATTCACTTTCCCAGTCTCTCCACTCAACAAAGACTCTTCCTTCTCAAGACTACTCATTAAAGTATTCACTTCTCTAGTCTCTCCAATCAACAAAGACTCTTCCTTCTCAAGCCTACTCAATAAAGTATTCACTTCCCCAGTCCCCCCACTCAACAAAGACTCTTCCTTCTCAAGCATACTCAATAAAGTATTCACTTCCCCAGTCCCCCCACTCAACAAAGACTCTTCCTTCTCAAGTCAATTCAATAAAAGATTCACTTCCCCAGTCTCTCCACTCAACAAAGCCTCTCCCTTCTCAAGCCAACTCAATAAAGAATTCACTTCCCCAGTCTCTCCACTCAACAAAGACTCTCCCTTCTCAAGCCAACTCAATAAAGTATTCACTTTCCCAGTCACTCCACTCAACAAAGACTCTTCCTTCTCAAGTCAATTCAATAAAATATTCACTTCCCCAGTCTCTCGACTCAACAAAGACTCTCCCTTCTCAAGCCAACTCAATAAAGAATTCACTTCCCCAGTCTCTCCACTCAACAAAGACTTTTCCTTCTCAAGCCTACTCAATAAAGTATTCACTTCCCCAGTCCCCCCACTCAACAAAGACTCTTCCTTCTCAAGTCAATTCAATAAAATATTCACTTCCCCAGTCTCTCCACTCAACAAAGACTCTCCCTTCTCAAGCCAACTCAATAAAGTATTCACTTCCCCAGTCTCTCCACTCAACAAAGACTCTTCCTTCTTAAGCCTACTCGTTAAAGTATTCACTTCCCCAGTCTCTCCACTCAATAAAGACTCTCCCTTCTCAAGCCTACTCAATAAAGTATTCACTTCCCCAGTCTCTCCACTCAATAAAGACTCTCCCTTCTCAAGCCTACTCAATAAAGTATTCACTTTCCCAGTCTCTCCACTCAACAAAGACTCTTCTTTCTCAAGCCTACTCATAAAGTATTCACTTCCCCAGTCTCTCCACTCAACAAAGACTTTTCCTTCTCAAGCCTACTCAATAAAGTATTCCCTTCCCCAGTCTCTCCACTCAACAAAGCCTCTCCCTTCTCAAGCCTACTCAATAAAGTATTCCCTTCCCCAGTCTCTCCACTCAACAAAGACTTTTCCTTCTCAAGCCTACTCAATAAAGTATTCCCTTCCCCAGTCTCTCCACTCAACAAAGACTCCCCCTTCTCAAGCCTACTCAATAAAGTATTCACTTCCCCAGTCTCTCCACTCAACAAAGAATCTTCCTTCTCAAGCATACTCAATAAAGTATTCACTTTCCCAGTATCTCCACTCAACAAAGACTCTTCCTTCTCAAGCCAATACAATAAAGTATTCACTTTCCCAGTCTCTCCACTCAACAAAGACTCTTCATTCTCAAGCCTACTCAATAAATTATTCACTTTCCCAGTCTCTCCACTCAACAAAGACTCTTCATTCTCAAGCCTACTCAATAAATTATTCACTTTCCCAGTCTCTCCACTCAACAAAGACTCTTCATTCTCAAGCCTACTCAATAAATTATTCACTTTCCCAGTCTCTCCACTCAACAAAGACTTTTCCTTCTCAAGCCAACGCAATAAAGGATTCACTTCCCCAGTCTCTCCACTCAACAAAGACCTTTCCTTCTCAAGCCAACTCAATAAAGTATTCACTTTCCCAGGCTCTCCACTCAACAAAGACTCTTCCTTCTCAAGCCAATACAATAAAGTATTCACTTTCCCAGTCTCTCCACTCAACAAAGACTTTTCCTTCTCAAGCCAACGCAATAAAGAATTCACTTCCCCAGTCTCTCCACTCAATAAAGACTCTACCTTCTCAAGCCTACTCAATAAAGTATTCACTTCCCCAGTATCTCCACTCAACAAAGAATCTTCCTTCTCAAGCATACTCAATAAAGTATTCACTTTCCCAGTATCTCCACTCAACAAAGACTCTTCCTTCTCAAGCATACTCAATAAAGTATTCTCTTTCCCAGTATCTCCACTCAACAAAGCCTCTTCCTTCTCAAGCCTACTCGATAAAGTATTCACTTCCCCAGTCTCTCCCCTCAACAAAGACTCTTCCTTCTCAAGCCTACTCATTAAAGTATTCACTTCCCCAGTCTCTCCACTCAACAAAGACTTTTCTTTTTCAAGCCAACTCAATAAAGTATTCACTTTCCCAGTCTCTCCACTCAACAAAGACTCTTCATTCTCAAGCCTACTCAATAAATTATTCACTTTCCCAGTCTCTCCACTCAACAAAGACTCTTCATTCTCAAGCCTACTCAATAAATTATTCACTTTCCCAGTCTCTCCACTCAACAAAGACTCTTCATTCTCAAGCCTACTCAATAAAGTATTCACTTTCACAGTCTCTCCACTCAACAAAGACTCTTCCTTCTCTCCACTCAATAAAGACTCTCCCTTCTCAAGCCTACTCAATAAAGTATTCACTTTCACAGTCTCTCCACTCAACAAAGACTCTTCCTTCTCAAGTCAATTCAATAAAGTATTCACTTCCCCAGTCTCTCCACCCAACAAAGACTTTTCCTTCTCAAGCCAACTCAATAAAGTATTCCCTTCCCCAGTCTCTCCAATCAACAAAGACTCTTCCTTCTCAAGCCTACTCATTAAAGTATTCACTTCCCCAGTCTCTCCACTCAACAAAGACTTTTCTTTTTCAAGCCAACTCAATAAAGTATTCACTTTCCCAGTCTCTCCACTCAACAAAGACTTTTCCTTCTCAAGCCAACTCAATAAAGTATTCACTTTCCCAGTCTCTCCGCTCAACAAAGACTCTTCCTTCTCAAGCCTACTCAATAAAGTATTCACTTTCCAAGTCTCTCTACTCAACAAAGAATCCCCCTTCTCCAGTCATACATACCTCCTTTCCCAGTCTCCTCTACTAAAACGAAAACTCTTCTTTCTCAGTCTCCCCGATACAACAAAGAATCCTCATTCACACACATTATGTGAAACTTCCCTCAGAAACCAATACCCCAAATATGTGTACCTCCTCTCCAAAACCCACCCCAAGGTATTCGTAGCATCTAGACTAGCAAACCAAGACATCGATTGTGTGTACCTTCCTTCAAAAAGCAATAATTCAAGAACCATTCATATTTCCTTTAGATAGTGCAACTGGCATATCTGTAAGAACTTGTAATAGATCAATGGAAATCTTGCCAAACTAATACCTAGTTGTTATCCAAGAGGCTTACCAAACATATACTAACCGCAATCATCACCAACACTCAACATTACTAGTTATTTATCAGCTCACAACTGTTAACTGACTGATCTAACAGAGTTGAATGTTTCTCGCCTAAAACCCTATTCCCCATGAAATCAAGACGTGTAAAGCACTTTCCGTCTCAAAGCCCCCGATATTCCAATGCATACCATTACAAATGTCTAACGAAAGTCTCCGCGCATGTTAAATACTTTCTCTCCTCCATTAAACGTTATATAACATTGCCAGTTGATGTAATGGTTTTGTTTGTATTTTTGTACATTGCTGTAAAGGTAATGTACAGCTACACCCACACGACCGACAACCACCTCCAGTAATCTCGTTCGGTGTCATCTGTTCGATCAATACCCATCAAAGACATACGTGCTGTAACAGCTAATGGCTGCAAATCAGACAGTTATTACTTCAGGTTTTCAGATACACTGATAAACTGCAGGCTGCTTTTGTAAGCTCTGCAGCAAACAAATCTATACTCCACAATAAATACTGGTAAGTCCCTCTTCCAAATTGTAATCAGTGGGCCGATTATTTGTTTTAGGGTTTTAAATAACGTCAGAACGTACATAGATCATGTTCAATGGCGTAACTATGATTAAACATCAGATATGGTAATCCCTTGTTTATCACGTAGCCCATATAACGAAGCAAACATAATGAGTTTTTCTCTGTACCAATCGCATAGATAAACTTTCCAATCAGAATACGATTTGACGAAAAACATGACATCATTTCATTTCAAAATATTTTATTATACGGATCGTATATGTAAAAGGAATTGTGTAACAGACAAAGCCTATGGACGCCCTCTCCTTAAATGACGTTATATGTAAGTGTGACAGCATGCCGTGGGATCGAGGAGCTATAGCCAACAAAGGATACGGGATAGATATATAAACCTTAAATTAAATACTAAAATATTTGTTTCGCAGATCACAATGTCCTTTTTGTAAGCATTGCTGATTAACTGATGTTGGTGTTATACACAAGAATTATATATCTGTCTAATAAAATCATACTTGAAACAACATACAGTAATCAGAAGTTGTATTCTAGGAGGAGCAAGCGAACAAGGGTGACGACAGAACATCTCGGCTGATCGGCAAGCTAGTCGGTAGACCCATTAAATATCTATTCAAATACTGGTCTTTGCCAACATGTAGTATCAGTACTGGTCTGTGCATACTTCTTTGGTCTAGACTAACTTTGTTGTGTTCTCACTACCATCCTTAGTACCATTGGATCAGGGTTATAGTCATACTGTAACACTGTATAGTCGAGAGGTGGAGTTGGGTAAATTTTGAGGATTTTCAATGGATCTTTTGATCACTTTTGGACATCCTCATCTCTGGGATGTTTCTTTTATCGGAACTTTTGGCTAGTCGACCCTTTGCGCTACGATACCTCATACCAGGCTGGCGGAACCTCACTGTTCTCTAATTATGAGAGCTTTTCCCAGGAAGGGCGATCGGCGGTCTAGATATTTGGTTGTTAATTGTTTAGGAGCATGTTTTGTGGGGGGTCCAGCGGAGGCCAAAGTGGAATAATTGAGTTTCTGGTCGACAATATCTTTTTTGAGTTCAGTGGCAAGATTTTCAGGCAGGCTGTGGGTATTCCTATCGAAACTTACTGTACTTCTGTTTAAGTTTTCAAAAGAAGCATAATTCGAAGATGGGTTTTCAAGGATTTGTAACAAAGACCTGGCAGAATCCTCCAGTTCCGCATGCGGTTGTATCCATGGTTGGCCGTCTTTAAATGACTGTAGATTTGTTGACTACATCGATCGTGTATGCCCTCATTGGCCCGAAGTCCAGGACATTACAGACTTTTTCCTCGATCTTTGCTCGAAGCGTGACCAACGAGAACAGGTTGCTGCTAAGCTGTACGACAGATATGATAATTGCGACATTCAGATCGTGAACTTTCCCTTTCACGTTAGTAATATCCATGCATTCCCTACCTACTATATTTTCATGTCGCAGTTGATTCCATGTTCAAGAGCTTGTTCCGAGTGTTATGAGATTCGTGATGGATGTCAACTGCTGACGGAGGGGTTTCCATAGATGCAGGCTGATGAAGTATATGGGTGAGTTTCATGGTCGGCGTGGTGTGGTCTCTTGGGGAGGTGCAACGTTTCTTTATGTGGTTGAGAGGCAGAAGACGCTTAGCCTTCCCATACAAATCAAACGCATAATGTACAAGGTAGCATATCCTGACATCTGGTTTCCTAGATGATGATTTTTCACATCACCTTGATTCAGCTTTAAGAGGGAGGCGCACATAATAACTTATGCACGTATTGGTGGCCCAATGTGTGCTTAGACCACGATAACAGAACAGCATAAATATAGACGGAACATCAAGCAGTATCTTTGTGGTATCCTCGAATTTCCAGAGGATTTATTCTTTAAAGTTCTCGGCACCTTTGGATGAAGTCACGACACAATCGATAGGCTAGATGTACCGCTACCTTGTCAATGATACACTTAAGACTCATTTAATCATTTTATTTGAATCAAAAGATCCACGCGCTGTCATTGACTAGCTTTGAAAATCATGTGTCGCTTGTTTGTAGTCTTCATAGCACAGGTACAAGACAGGCCATTGGTCTTTTTTTAAAACCTGAAACCAATCAAACCGCGTGTCTTTGATAGTATCACAGCATATTCAACGGGTGCAGAGAACGCCTAACCCCTCAAATTTGCAGAATGGCCTCGTGGATACACCCTTATTTGCTGCAAGTGGACTTTTTAATAGAAGAGGAATGGTGTGTATACTGATAAGGTCGCAGCGACCTGTATTGTGACCTTTAGCCTACTTAAAGTAAAACGGATCATTTTGAGACCACAGCGCTATAGCACAACCAAATCGATGTCACCTTAATTTGACCTTCTACTTACTGTATGATAAAATGTTTTTAGGGCTAGAAGTGTTGATAAATGTGTCAGATATGATTCTTGTTAGAGGTCAAAAATCTAAGTTGCATGTGATGATGTGACCTTATTTTGGTACCCTCCTTCTGCCCGACATGTAACCACTGGTCACCTATTTCTGGTTAAGAACACTCATTTATTTAACTCACCGCTAAGTGTGATCACCCTCACGTAAAACATCATACCATAAAACAAATGACCTTTTCCCCGATGATGAAAGTGAAAACTCCAGTAACCTTGTTTTCGTACGCAACTCCGTCCACCCTATCCCGATTTGATGACTGATGACCTATACAGCGAAAGAAATGCTCCAGAGCATGATTTTCTTAACTGAGGTTAAAAGATCAATATGCAGATTGCCGTAACACTATGTCCTCAGTTTGATGACTATATCAAATAATAAAGGTAAGACATTTTGAGCAATTTATCCTTGAATGAGATTAGAGGTCAAAATAAAGTTTGTCATGACTTCGTCTTGGTACTAAATGTATATCAGAAGTAGTACATTAACAATGCTTTGGAAACAAGTTTTCTTTGATTAAACTTGGAGGTTAAAATTGATGGGACATACAGATTTTATATCGCACAGAAGAATCCAAGGTAACAATGATACAGGTATCCCAAAACTACGTATCCAAGCTAACAATGAAACAGGTATCCCAAACCTATGTATCCAAGGTTACAATGATATAGGTATCCCAAACCTATGTATCCAAGTTAACAATGAAACAGGTATCACGAACATATGTATCCAAGGTTACAATGATACAGGTATCCAAACACTATGTATCCAAGGTTACAATGATATAGGTATCCCAAACATACGTATCCAAGTTAACAATGAAACAGGTATCCCAAACCTATGTATCCAAGTTAACAATGACACAGGTTTCACGAACATATGTATGCAAGGTTACAATGATAAAGGTATCCCAAACCTAAGTATCCAAGGTAACAATGATACAGGTATCCAAACCCTATGTATCCAAGGTTACAATGATATAGGTATCCCAAACCAATGTATCCAAGGTTACAATGATACAGGTATCCCAAACCTAGGTATCATAGGTTACAATGATACAGGTATCCCAAACTTAGGTATCATAGGTTACAATGATACAGGTATCCAAACCCTATGTATCCAAGGTTTCAATGATACAGGTATCCAAAACCAATGTATCCAAGGTTACAATGATACAGATATCCTAAACTTATGTATCCAAGGTAACGATGATACATGTATCCTTAAGCTATGTATCCAAGGTTACAATGATACAGGTATCATAAAGCTATGTATCGAAGGTTACAATGATATAGGTATCCTAACCCTACATATCCAAGGTAACAATGATACAGGTATCCTTAACTTATGTATCGAAGGTTTCAATGATACAGGTATCCCGAACCTAGGTATCATAGGTTTCAATGATACAGGTATCCCAAACCTATGTATCCAAGGTTACAACGATACAGGTATCCCAAACCAATCTATCCAATGTTACAATGATACAGGTATCCCAAACCTATGTATCAATGAAACAGGTATCCTTAACTTATGTATCTAAGGTTACAATGACACAGGTATCCTTAACTTATGTATCCAAGGTTACAATGATACAGGTATCTGAAACCTACATATCCAAGGTTACAATGATACAGGTATCCCAAACCTATGTATCCAAGGTTACAATGATACAGGTATCCTAAAGTTATGTATCCAAGGTTACAATGATACAGGTATCCTAACTTATGTATCCAAGGTTACAATGACACAGGTATCCTAAACTTATGTATCCAAGGTTACAATGAAACAGGTATCCTAAACCTGTATATCCAAGGTTACAATGAAACAGATATCCCAAACCTATGTATCCAAGGTTACAATGATACAGGTATCCTAAAGCTATGTATCGAAGGTTACAATGATATAGGTATCCTAACCCTACATATCCAAGGTAACAATGATACAGGTATCCTAAAGTTATGTATCCAAGGTTACAATGAAACAGGTATCCTAAACCTGTATATCCAAGGTTACAATGAAACAGATATACCAAACCTATGTATCCAAGGTTACAATGATACAGGTATCCTAAACCTATGTATCCAAGGTAACAATGATACAGGTATCCTAAATCTACGAATGATTTTAAATGAAAACAAAAACACTGGTTACAATTCATGCAATTGCAATGTATATGTAACATTGATGATTTGGTGACACATATAAAGACGACAACAAACAGAAGTATACATATTTGGACGCTTCTTATTTACAATGTACAAAGTAAACAATAAATAAAACATGTATAAAATAATAGACCATAATGGCCAGCATGTGTCCACAATGATTAAAAGGTAAACAATGATATTTAACTCAAGATACTTTAAACCAAATATACAGAATGTAAAGTACACCAAACTTTTGTTTGTGATATTAAATTCTTAAGTGAACTTGCTGGTTTGAAATGTAACCCCAAGTTTATACATACAGAACATAAGCAGTACCAATATTTATTGAACATATTACAACTCTTTGATGAAATACTTGTATCTTTTATATTCAATTTGAGGCAACAGATTTTGACACGTTGATAATGATCCTGGCAGAGCAAACAGTTAATATTGTGCAGAAAAAAGATTCCCTCGTGTTTGTTTTCAACAATTAATTGAAAATGGTTTATTTCAAACACTGATATAGATTTGTAGACGATAAGCCAGACCTAAATTAACACTAAAAGTATCAAGACACCAGATCTGGACGTTTAACATACAGACCTGAATTTGTGGTCTATCACTACACATTGGTCCTACATAACTTCTGATGAGAAAATACACTTCATTTTGTGCAGTGTTAATTTGTAAAATGCTAAGTTTGCATTTTTTTTTAGAGATTGAATGGTCTGTTGCATTGATTGATAAGCAACATTCACTGTTGCAGTTTCTGTTGAGTTCAGAGTCACCTTGCCATATTAATAACATTTCAACTAAAATAACCCTGTATACTGTTAATATAACACAGTACATATAACCCAGAACACAGTAAATATAACCCTTTATACAGTAAATATAAACTGTATAAAGTAAATACACTTTATAAAGTCATAAGAACAGCAGCTCCCTCCAATCCCCCCAATTATCTGATTGTTCATTAAACAAAATCGATCTTCTATACCCCTTATTAATTTATCTATTCATAGAAAGTCATTTGTCAAGAAACCTATCCTGCTATGAATACCTGGTACTTCTTGTGGACATCTGTGTGGGCTTAAATTATTATTTCCTGCGCAGAAATACACTTACTTAAACACTGTTTTAATATATGATTTATAATTGAGTATAAACAATAGAATTCTTTGTCATCAGTGATACTTAAAACATGTCTCATTGCAAAATCAGGTCTCAGAAATGTTTGGCGTTAACCATTTCAGTAGGTAAAATATTACAAGAATAAAAATTACACCCGACAAATTTTATAAAGTGAAGAAGAGCAATTTTCAAACCATTATTTTAAGAGATCTGAAATTGTTTAAACATGTAAAATATTAAAACTGAAGAAATGGAATAAGTTAAAATTTTACTTCATATAAGCATCTTTTGTGGGAGAGATGGTGGAACAGGTGATGACTGGGGCAGAAATAGGTGGCGGATATGCTTGTCCCAGCTCATAATCAACGCCAATCTTGTCCCTATCTTTCTGCCTGAATTCTATTAGTGTATATACTTCCATCCCATAACCTGCCCATCTACTTCTGTCCCTGTCAAATATCACATGTGCCCCATTCCCCTATGTGTCAAAAGGTGCTGGTATAGGTTTAATTCTTGTGAAAATCGGGTTCATAATGTGTGGTGTTTATCATAACAGATATTGACAAGCACACATGTACACTATGTCTACACAAAATGTAAATATTACACACACTTCATCTGCTGCCTTTCACATTAGTCAACATAGTTAAATTACATGATCAGGTGACATTTAACAATGAAATGATCTTACTGCAAAAATACCTTCTATTTCTATCAGTTCTGATTCAAATGCAGTAAAAAATGGCACAATACAATACATTTAATTCAAGATCAATGATTTTACGAACTGTACCACAGACCAAAATCAAATCACGAAACGGTACAGCAGGACCTATTGTCAACAGCACAAATATTGTTTTCCCCAAAATGTCTAGAATAACAAAATTCATGCATTTATAAAACAAGAATCCTTACTTCCAATTTAATCCTTACTCCCAATTCTATATCAATACGGCCAGGACCACAAACAAAACTTCACTGGTATGTTTTAATCCTGTATTATATCCTATTAAATATGGTCAACCTCTTAAATTCCAATCCAGTTGTCCCAATATCTAGCCAGTGTTTGAAGAGGACAGATTGTCCCCCTTAAAATATACATTAACACGATTGTCCCCCTTAAAGCCAGAATTAAAAGTTTTAAGTGACAAATTTGCCTTTTTGTATGCAAATTTGTTCCAGTAATATAGCTGTTTGACAATATAGCCACTTCTGTCGAGGACGAAGGTGGCTGGATTATCTACTGAGAACAGGGGTGGTTGGATTATCTACTGAGAACAGGGGTGGTTGGATTATCTACTGAGAACAGGGGTGGTTGGATATCTACTGAGAACAGGGTTGACTGGATATCTACTGAGAACAGGGTTGGCTGGATATTTACTGAGAACATGGTTGGCTGGAGTATCTACAGAGAAGCAGGTGGCTTAACACAGACCATTGTTTTACAGATATGTATACAATTGTATACACTGTACAGTGAAATCCAGTTTAACAAAACTTTGCAAATCAATTCCAACTCTTACTCAAACAGATAATTATGGCTTAAACTGCCTAAGCCAAGTTTTTTTTATGAACAGATATTGAATACCTAGAAAACATGAATACTTGTTCCTGACCCAGGTTAAAGTTAAGTTGGTAGTACGAAGCACTAAAACATGTATTCGGTAAATATCTGCGTGCGCTTATGACCAGTACTGTTAAGTTTTTAACCAATGTTGAAAAACTGACATCTGAACGTTTTTTTTACACAAAGTACAAAACAGAAACAAGAAAGCTGATAGGGGCAGAGTGTAGGGGCAGAGTGTTCCCAAAACAAATCTCCTGTGTAGCAATTGGGGATGTGCTTGTGAAATGTTTACTATTGCATTTAAAGTTGGACGTTGTACTTCTATTTTAGTATGTGACCTTCAACTTTGAAAAACACTCAAAATTTAGCACAACTCATGCACCAACTAAAAAGGGCAGTGTATACACAATAATGAATATTTTCATGTTACATGATCAGTAAAATATCTTTAAAACGTGAACATATTTTTCTCTTCTTCTTCATGTTTCTTTTCTTTTGAAGATAATCAGAATTTCAAAACCTTAGAACATGATTCTTCATGATCACATTTTTGTAAAAAATACTGATCTATTCGTGTTAATGCATAAATCAAATAGCCAGCAAGTATATCATAATAAAAAAAAAAAAAACATTGTCAGGTCAATAAACATTGTAGTTACATGGACAGGACACTGCCACTCTTTTTTAACTTAAATACAAATGAACTTTCACAGGTAAAATCCCTCTGTGAGTACATTAGCCAGACACATACTTCCTGAGGTGGAGAGACTATACCTATTGTATTATTGCAATAAAACCTGCAGTTTAATGCTACACACTGATAAACAGAGTTGTTCACTGCACAGGTGTCTTAATGTTTTAGAAGTGAAACCCATCTAAGCCAAAGCATTACATTTGTATTAATTTGAAACATAAAGTTGGGGCTTACACAGGTTTAACTGAGAAAGAAATGTAGAGTGGAGCTTAGTTGAAGGTCTGATGTATAGGTTTCTGTCTTACACAGGGTCCTGTCTAGACAGGCCACGGTACAATGTCATTATCTAACAAAGAGCAGATCATACTCACTGCTACAGAAGTGTTACCAGTAAATGTTAGTTTACGTGAAGAAGCCAAATGTTTTTATTTTTAATAAAACTGATAAAAACTTGTTTAATATTGGAAACCTTCATCACCTGAGTTCAGCATTGGTATAAACCAAATGGGGAGATATTTATAGGAAAAACATACCAGTTAACCTTGGTGTACTGTTACAGATAGAGGCTATGGCATAAATTAACTGTAATTATTGCCAATCTTCAAGCTCATAATGTGTAATTCAATCAACAAGATTGGAAAAATGATGAACAGCAACTTATATTAGCTTTTTCTCACATACTAGTAGCCTTTATGTACATTTTGCTGTTAGTGTGAACTAAAAATCAAGATGACGTCAATATACTTTTGAAAATATCAGGATTGGTGACTTCATTGTATAAATAAATCACAATCTCTGTTTTCAGATAAGCATGTCTAACGTCAACACATGAAATTGTCACAAATAAATCAGGGTGTGAAAATAAATTGAAGTGTGAAAAGGAATGAACTACCCAGGTCCAAAGTGATTTTTTTTCATAAACAGGCGTTACATAACCAAAACAAATTTGTCCTCAGAAAAGTCTATATTGGAAATATGGCTGTCTAACTTGTTACAGAAAACATTGAATTATATATTGGTACTTAATCATGTCCTGCATACATGCAAGTATAAACATGTGTTGTGAACATGAACAGTCCACATTTATGTTTGTATGTTAACGCTGGCAAACATGTACATATACACATGCCTAGGTATAGAACATGTACATATACACATGCCTAGGTATGGAACATGTACATATACACATGCCTAGGTATAGAACATGTACATATACACATGCCTAGGTATGGAACATGTACATATACACATGCCTAGGTATGGAACATGTACATATACACATGCCTAGGTATGGAACATGTACATATACACATGCCTAGGTATGGAACATGTACATATACACATGCCTAGGTATGGAACATGTACATATACACATGCCTAGGTATGGAACATGTACATATACACATGCCTAGGTATGGAACATGTACATATACACATGCCTAGGTATGGAACATGTACATATACACATGCCTAGGTATGGAACATGTACATATACACATGCCTAGGTATGGAACATGTACATATACACATGCCTAGGTATGGAACATGTACATATACACATGCCTAGGTATGGAACATGTACATATACACATGCCTAGGTATGGAACATGTACATATACACATGCCTAGGTATGGAACATGTACATATACACATGCCTAGGTATGGAACATGTACATATACACATGCCTAGGTATAGAACATGTACATATACACATGCCTAGGTATGGAACATGTACATATACACATGCCTAGGTATAGAACATGTACATATACACATGCCTAGGTATGGAACATGTACATATACACATGCCTAGGTATAGAACATGTACATATACACATGCCTAGGTATGGAACATGTACATATACACATGCCTAGGTATAGAACATGTACAGTCCACATTTATGTTTGTATGTTAACGCAGGCAAACATGTACATATACACATGCCTAGGTATAGAACATGTACATATACACATGCCTAGCTAGGTATGGAACATGTGCATAGGTAAAGTTCATATACACGTGGAGAACCAAAAAGCCCAGACTTGGTTGTACTCTATTGTTTTATTTGTTCAATATGGTTTTCTGTAACAACATTTTTTATTGTTTTTCTGTTGTTTTTTTTCTCTCCCCCTACAGTGTCGCTCCACAGGACTTTCTGTTTCTGTAATAACAACTCTCCGTCCTGTTTGCCAATGTACATTACATTTAGATCCATTTCTGCCACTGTTTCACTTTATAAAGTAAATCTACATCTTTTGCTGCCATTTTCCCACCTCCATCCTTCAATACCCATATATTGACAGAATATGATGTGTCTATATTTCACAATGACCTCGAAACGATTAGGTCAAACACCCATCTAGATACATATGTACTAGAAAAACAGAAATTGTTAGGCTGGACAGTTTTGTTTAAACATCAGGATTTTACACTTTTAAAATGTTGTCACTGTTGAAAAATGTCCATACACAAACTTTGAAGGATTTCCATACACAAACTTTTCAACTAACTGGATGTAGCCAAATGATAATCTGTTGTGCCTATATGTTCATAGAACTCTAAAATAATTTCACAATTATTGACATGTACCATGAAATTATGAAAAACATTTCTCTCAATTGGTTTCAACCTTAGTCATTTATCTGTGAATTTACAGTAGATAGTTTAAAACTTCACCACAATGAATTATACAACCTGAATTTTCTGTACGTAATCATAACGACAAAATTATTTGTATTTCACGCTAAGTTTGTATCACACGTTATGTGTAAATTGCTGTTCCCATGAAAGCTTGACTTGAGATCGATGCTTAACACAAATTTACCCCCAAAAAAGGAAAACCTTTAAAAATATAAGTAATACATAATTGTATTTTGAAAATTGACCAAAACACCAAAAAATATCCACGAAGGCATCAGTTTTGTGTGATCAACAACTTGAGATTTTCAATCTTACAAAGAGCTGGATTTTCCTCCATCTCGATGAAATTTTGAAGGATACATTGTGTTTTCTCAAATAATGTTCAAAACTGATTTGAACTTTGAAACCTCAGACTTTTTATTAAGACCTATGAAAGCTATTTAACAGAATGAGCCTAGCTTGGTTAAAGTCTATTTGAATTTGATACATGTACCCAGTATACACCAGTCTTAAAATACTATGGTAATGCTGTATTTAATACAGTATTCACCATTTGTGAGTTTCTGAAGCACACAAACTTGTACTACCACATCCAACATAGGGCTACATAGAGTGCACTGTTACTGCTTAACATTCCCAATACACAATCTGTACTGGAAAAGTGCCATGTTGAGTAAGTAAACGGTCTTGGTGATCAAGAGAACCCCGACAAACAAATCCTCCTTCAGTATAGCCGTGTTGTCAATCCTGGTTTAACTTGCTGCGGCACAGCGGTCAAATTTGGTTAAACTCTACGCTACAGAGCTATCCATGGTTTGATGCAGCTGTATTGTCCGTCCAGGTTTAATGTTATGCAGTTGCATCACCTGAATAAACTTCGCCCAGCTGTGTCACCAGTCTTCACTCCTCACTGAACTTAATGCAGCTGCCACATCGGTCCTGAATGAACTTTGTGTCCCGAGTCCTGGTTGAGTTTTACACTGCAACGTGTCGTAGTTCATGGTTGATATCATACAAATATCCATGTCTTTCCTGATGTTCACAGCATGTTACTGGAGCCCACCGTCGTGTTTAGATGGAACGGACAAGGCCCCTCAGTCCACTGAAACATTCAAATATCAAAACTTGCATGAAAAATTAACATCTGACAGCATGACCAGCATAAATTCACAGAAGCCTTGGCAAATCATATCGTTATTGAACTTTCTCCGTCTTATTTTCAGTATTAATAACAATAGATTATCTTTTTAATTCTAAACGATCACCAACATTAATTTCAGTGTGCATGCTTGCAAATTTAAAAAAAAATGTTTTTTTATATTAGAGCTTGGATGATAAACCAATATGATGATACATGTCAATTCTCTGTGTGCTATGTGTATATACACAGGACATTGGTATCATTTATATTGCTATGGTTGACAAATCATGCTCATGTATATTTGTTCATATTAGGCAATATATATTCAAACTTATATTTCTATTACTTCTCAACAGCTATAATATTCTACATCATTTAAAGTACCTTCATTCCCC
>NW_018407390.1:435753-487563 GCF_002113885.1 Mizuhopecten yessoensis | reverse complement strand
CCCCCCCGTTTTATGGTACTTTTCCTGAGAGCTTATCTAAATTTATTAACAATCCCTATGTCACTGCAAGTGAAACACAAGGAATTCCACTAGTTTTTCATATACACAGTGATCTCCCCTTGTTTTTATTTGGGATATAACTGTAGGACTGGTCCAGGGAACTAGCACTGATCAGGCAGTGCGGTTGGTAAGAGCGACCATATTTTAAGGTCCAGAGTTCGAATCCTACTCTGGCCAAGATGCAGATTTGTTTTGTTTATTTCATCTTTGCTAGTATTTTTATTCCAGCAAAGTTCGAAAAGGTATGGATTTCTTTTCAGAATTGATTTGATAAAGTTAAATAATGTGTTGCTAGTGAAAAAGGTTTTAATTCATAGCTACAATTTTTGGCAGTAGTACAGGGATCCTTTATGCACAGGAATAGATTTAAAGAACCCATCCAAAAAAGTGACATCAAATTAATGAATCTTCAATAGGTGCAAAGCATACCTGTATTAAGCCATGTTCTGGGAGTTGTGATGACTGAAAGTGATCCTTTAACAGGGACTGTGAAAAGCTGGTGTGCATTTTAAAACCTTCGGCCTCATTGACCTTGTCTCCACAGAGACGGTACAAGTCTGTAACAAGGAAATTTCATGGACGATGTAAACACACACAAACTTAGGTTTTCAAAATAAAAGGTTTTTTATTCTTACTACTCAGCACATTAATTTAATTAATACACTAAATCTGAGAAACACGGTGAATCTTTTCACAGTCAAAAAGCAAAATACATTCATTTTTCATAACTAAATATGCTTTCTATACAGTGTGTTGGGTAGTAGGACCATTCCAAACTCTTATACAGAGATTAGAAAACAGGTGCAACTTAATTTTCTGTGACACATGTAGCTTACCTTTGAGGAGGGAGGACGCCCAAAGCTGGACGTGAACATCAGGTATCTTTCCTGCGAGCTGCATGGCTGGTGTGACCATATTTAGAGCTTCCTGTAAACAAACAGTTATCAAGTGAGTAAGCCAAACATAAAATTTCTGAAGGCTGAAATTAGACCCTGGCACAAGCTCACCAACCTTTCGGACCAGGCCTACTGAAAATGTTTAACACTCTTTGTTGTGTGATTATGGATAATTTTAGATTATAAAGGCATCATAAAGCGCTTTAGAGTGGCTTATGTTAGCTAGATGGAGCGCTATATCAAATGTTGTATATTATTATTATTATCATAAAGGATAAGACATTGAGACTGGGGTACACCATGATAACCCTTACAATAGTTGCAGGTAAAACTACACGAGAGCACACAGCTTACCAGACCTGTGTAGCTCAGTAGTGAGGACTTACAGTGTTGTTGCCTAGAGACAGAAATATATGCCCAAGCAGCACCAGGGAACATGATGTCAGCCGGTTCAGGTCCTCGGCATTTGCCATTTTAAGAGTTTCTCTGAGGTAGCGCCTGTATTAGAAAACATTTTATTTAAATTATTTGCATAATTTAATCTTGCTAACATAACCTTTTACTTGCCTTTATTAAGATTCATTAATAGACAAGTACCAGTAATAGTGTTGCTGGGTTAACACATTTTTTAAATGTTTTATTTTTGCAAATATATCTCAATCAGAGAGACTCAACTACACAGGATATACAGGAAAGACCAGGTATAAGATAGAAACTCTTAACACATGTCTATTGTCTAATACCCATAATTTGACAACGTAGACTATGATCGCTTAGCCTTAAGACTAACAACATATACTGTACTCACTTAGCCTTACAATTTGACACGGGGCTAACAACATATACTGTACTCACTTAGCCTTACAATTTGACACACAGCTAACAACATATACAGTACTCACTTAGCCTTACAATTTGACACGCGGCTAACAACATATACTGTACTCACTTAGCCTTACAATTTGACACGTGGCTAGCAACATATACAGTACTCACTTGGCCTCGCTGTACCGAGCTTGGAAGAAAGCCTGGAGACCACGCACATAAAATGAGGATGCTTTCAAACTATGGGAGCTGTAACAAATAGATTAAAATATCCGTCTCACTAAATTTTCCTATGAAGCTGGTCCTATAACTTAAATGTTAACAATGCTAAATTACTGTAAATTATTATGTTTAGTCTTAAAATGTTAGTGATTTTTTTCTCACTGTTTCTAAGATGCTTTTTGGTCTGGACAGTGATATCCTAATAAGTCTTCTAAATTTAGGAAGTTTCCCATAACATTTTATCAAAACAGCACTTTTTTTAAACAGATTTGTTTGCATTACACTGTTACCCCAGGTTTATCAATAGTTAATGAATAAGCCTCTTTAGATATTTTTGTAACATATGTGAGTAACTTACTGAGTTGACAATTTCTCTGGTTCAAGTTTTTCAAGGATGCTGACCAGTTCTCCTTGTCGGTTTGTTCTCAGGTAAACTATTGCTAAATTGAGGTGAACAAAAGATTCCAACTCCATTGCTTTTGAAAACTGTAAAAGATGAACATGATAAATAAAAGTTAAACTCCCGTTACTGCTCTGCTGGGAAACTTTTAGGTACGAAGACAGGTAAACCTTTCTATTTTCCATATTTGGAATTATTATTTAATCCTTTCACCACTGTAAACCAAAGTGGACACATCCAGATCAATGCATGGTAGAGTCTACTAAAGTTACATCGGGATGAAAGGGTTAACTAGGTTTTAAGGTCCAGCACATTATACGTGCATTGAAATTAGGCAAAGAAATCTTGCATGGTAGACAACAAATTCTAATGTAGGTTAGAGGATTTTTTATAGTTTTTTTGCTTTATGGAAATATCAGTTGTTAATTATATAAGTAGATAATAAAACTATGTTTTGCAGTATTTGTTTAAAGATGATATACCTTAACGGCAGTTTTGAACTGTGCCTCGGCAGCCTCCATACAGTTCATGGACATGGCATATAATCCCTGAAAAAGAATGTAAAATTAACAGTAACAGATAATGCTAATACTTCAGTGTTTGGCAGTGCAGTGAAGTTGCTAAGTGTAACAACAGTCAACAAAGGAGGCATATCAATACTCAGAAAGCAGAATTTATTGAATACATTATTAATGTTCTTTCAAATGTCTATTTCCATTCTACATGCATGTTGGCTAACTTCCCTTTCACTTATTAAGTAGGAAAATATACAAGTGCAAAAATAAACTG
This sequence comes from Mizuhopecten yessoensis, assembly GCF_002113885.1. Taxonomy (NCBI): domain Eukaryota; kingdom Metazoa; phylum Mollusca; class Bivalvia; order Pectinida; family Pectinidae; genus Mizuhopecten; species Mizuhopecten yessoensis. Next base: position 484,371 of record NW_018407390.1, on the reverse strand, counting down.
ACACACTATAAATTACACTGAAACAGTATTATAACATAAATATATTTTATACTGCAACACTGAATAAGACAAAGGTACTTTAAATGGGTGAGCTGAAAATCTTAAAAAGTTAATATCAATACCACAATGAAGTGAAAAGATTTAAAAAGATGACTTATATTTTCGTAATTCTCATATTACAAGTTGCTAGCTGTAATGGCACTTACATTTTTGACAACAAGAAAATAAATCACTGGTTTACACAATTGACTTACCAGCAGTGTATGAATCTGTGCAGAGTGTGTGCTAAAAAGTCGAGGCTGCTGCTGACACACATGGCATGCTTGGAAAATCTGTGGGAAAAGTACACAACATTTTGACTTCAGTTATACACAAATTTGCTTTTCACACTTTTATTTTAAAAGATCATTGTCACTGTAAGCTACCAAGGATTTCACATATAGTTTTAAGTTTTTTCTTTTTGTTAGATTTGTTTGGTACTACATGTTCATGCTTTTGCCATACTTTTCGTCAGTCTCTACTTAATCATCCTGTGCCTGCTGTTCCTTCAGACCTACTTGCCAGCAGAAAATACCTGTTCATATTATCACAGAGAAGTCTGCTAAACTGAGATTTGTTGCCATGCTGATCAATGTGTGCAATGTCAAGAAAACATCATCATCAAAATGTTACACAGAGTATGTGTGTATTGAGAATAAGCATTGTTGATAAATCCATTTCAGCTTGGATGGGTTAGAAATATAAGTGAACGTTTTCATTTTTATAGATATTAAAATAGGAAAAGAGGAACACAGTTATTTTGATCAATTTTGAAGGTGGTCCGGACTCTACTCACTTCCTGGATAGCCATGGTTTTGTTGCCCATTATCAGTCGACACATAATGATGTGCTCCAGCAGCATCAGCTGGAACTGTGACAAAAGTGGATGGGCATCCAACACTGGAAGTAAATTTAACTACTAGTATTGGTAACTGCTCAGCAATTTAAAATCGAGGAAAACAAAAACGTTTCCAAAGCGGCTGACTGATCAAAGTTCAATTAAAATCATAGTTACAATTCAGTTAAAAGTGACAACAAAAACGTGTCTTATTACATTTAGTTATTTAAAAGTTACCTTACTTACTTTTTAATTTTTCTATTTGCATAAGAGCTTTGTCTGTGTATTTTTGTGCCTTGTCCATGTATCCTGCCTGCATGGAGTGCATTACTGTCACCTGTGGGAGGCAAACAAATCAATCTTACCATCATTTCATTCAAATCAACTTGTTCAACATATCTTCATTATTTGCATTACTGCATTCAACTGGAAAAGCTGTGTCAATAGTAGCAATAAGATATTTCACAATATGTGAGGGGACACAATTCTTTATAACGTTCCTCTTTGCCAAAATATTGCTAGAATTCTGAGCTTGGCAGTCATAAGTTGGCACTATTTACAGCCATTATAAATTGTACACTAAATTGCTTACATTTAGATTGGTAACATTCACGATATGGAACTTTGTGATAACAGTGTTAATTGTTCCTGGTTTTCTTTAATACTTTTTCAACATGTATGTTTCTATAACTCACTGTTATCACTGTCTCTATAAAAGACTGTCATTGTTTCTCTAAGTGACAAAGCACATGTTTCTCTCACTGTCAAGGTCAATAACAAAAGTCTGAAATAAAAACTTTGGAAGGGATGTGAACTATGCCCTGCAAGGAGTAATTTCAAGACTGGCATTACCTACTTTTTTCACGTCCTCATGTCCTAAACGACCTTAGCTGTTGATAGGATGTTAAACCCTATACAACTGACTTAGTTCCATTATGTATTGCACTAGGATTCTATATTTAGGATATCTTGGGTACTTACCAAGTATACCAGTACACACATGTGTTCAATAGGGAGCCAATGAAACATGTCTACTTGGTTACTGGAGGTGTGTTCTGTAAACAGGGCCAGAAAACATGTAATATTACAAATACAGATCAACATAATCCACAGATAACACCAGTGACATCTGTTAGCATTATTTCCTTAAAATACAAAACAATGGAATATTTATCTCTGAAAACTAACCGGTATCAATTAATTCATTCTTGTGTATATTTCAAATGCGTCTAAAAATTCATCAACAACACCTTTAACAGGTTTCTTAATGTAGAGCTCTTCTGGAGAGAAGCTGCCCATTACAGAAAGATAGCGTATACAACTTCTTACAGAATATATTACAGGCCGAAACATGTCACCACTGTGGATAGAGTAAAGGAATTAACATTTCGAACAAGATCCAGTGGTGTTGTTGCTATCCCTTCTTTTTGAGTTTTGTTGTTTTGACAGTATATTACAGTTGATTTACACATCTGCAATTGTTTTTTACTACAGCAATTTAACATTTTCTAGTCGTCCTCCATTAACATCAACATCTATAATTATAAGGACACTCGACAGTTGAGTAAAGGAGGAAGAGCTCCTCTACCAATCCAAGAGACTTTTAAATGAGCTCCTACCTTCATCTGTGTGTAACTGTGTTATGGTCTGTATAATTTGCTGAAGATTTTTTAGGGCTGGTTTCACACTCTTTACCTGAAATGGTATTTAGGGGAAATTCAGCTTTCACCAATAAATATTGTATTACATGAGAAATGTTTACAGAAAATTTATCATTTTCTGCAACAAAAAATATAACAGGCATAAACAGTTTCATTGTCTGACAGTGTATTTTGTTGATGAATGGGAAAGACATGCACATGTTCATCGCTAATATTGATAATTTTACATATATTTTGTAAATCTGAACAAGTGGTTATTACTTGAATTGTTATGTTCAACAATGAATAATTCTTCAAACTGGTTTGCATTCCCTGATGGCTAAATGCTCAAAATAATGACAAAGGACAGTAGAAAACTCAGACAACATGAAACAATTCTGATTTAAAGATAAGCTAAGCTATAGTTTACCTGGCCAGCCATGAGATAATGACACACTTGTAGGACGAGGAAAAAAACCTTTAGTGACTCTTTTTGAACAGGCGGACCATTGTATGTTTCTATCATTTGACCGGCAGTACTAAGAGTGGTGTGGACATCTGCTGTCTTTTTGTCTATCAGGTACAGCTACAGGTAAATCACAGAATATCAAATACAGCAACAGGTACATCATATCATTACATACAGTTACAGGTAAATCACAGATTGTTAAATACAGCAACAAGTACATCAGATCGGGATAGGCAAATTACAAATGTACAATTATTTTAATACAACAGCAATTAAAACTTTTCTAATTTGTGTCAGTACAGGTAGATCACTGATAAAACAGCAAAGTTAAAAATCCCAAAAGAACTTATTTTCTATCAGAAAGTTTTAATACATGTACTATTATTTGTGTCGATTTGATACAATTATATTCTAATATTACTGCCACAACAATTATTTACCTGTAAATCTGTGATTTACCTAAATTACCCTGATAAACTAACTAAACATCAAAATGTTGTGCAACTCTGACTTACCATGCCTTTGCTGAGAACAAAAAGGAGTTTTGTATATTCTGAATGAGCTGTAGCTGAGAACTCGGCACCTGCTGATAGTAACTGACATGCTGTCACAAAATCCTTTTCTATTGAATGGATTTGCTGAAAATGAAATAAGACACATCTAAAACTGATCATGACCTTAGAACTGATAAAATTAGTTACATTTGTTTTGGGTTTTATATCTTAACAATTGCTCAGGCCATATGATGATGGTTGGAAGTTATATACAAATGTGATAATACCAATCTGAGTCACATGTATAATATAAGATGTATACACCAAATTCTAATCTCAGGTCATTCAGGTTTTTGAAAATAACTTCATGACAAACTTTTAGTTTGAAAATTATTATATAGACCCTACTAAATGTATCAACAATGTGTTACAGTCAGTCTGCCTCAGAATAATGTCACCTAGTAATTTCATTTCTTATTAAATTATAGATACTTCAACTCAAACTCAGCATCCGACAGACTACAAATAATCAAGCTACATGTGGTCTCGTACATAGTGACATGAAAATGTGGAAAAATACATCCAGTGAATGGAATGTTTTGTGTTCCTACTTGTGATGATTCTGATAAATGAAAAGAATGATCTGTTTTCTTTTTTACAGTATCAACAGAATTACTTCTTTACAGTCAAATACGAACAGTTCCAATTTGAAATCTGTAATTATTTCTGTCATACTGCTAGTGTTATTGAGGACCAAAGAATAATGTATGGGTCAAGGTTTCAAACCACAACATATAACAAGAGGCCCAGAGGGCCCGTATCGCTCACCTGAATACGTTTAAAATAATTGGTATGAAGTAAATATATAGCACTCCATGGTAGGTGCTGTAAATATATAGCACTCCATCATAGGTAGGGGGGAAAGAGTCATACCCATCAATTATATAAAATTGAGACCCCTTGGCCCAAGGATGCTCCAGACTAAATAAGGATACAATCCCTTAATCCTGATGGTCGAAGAAGGATTTTACCTCTATTTCTCCTATTAGGCCCTGTCCTTCTGCCCCCTGGGAGACCACACCCACTGCTTATACAAAATTGAATTCCCTTGGCCCAGGGATGCTCCAGACTAAACTAGAATAAAATCCCTTAATCCCTATGGTAGAAGAAGGATTTTAAAGGTTTTACCTCTATTTTCCCTATTGGGCCCCGACCCTCAGGTCCCAGGGGGGCCACACCCACTGTTTATACAAAATTGGTTCCCCTTTACCCAAAGATGCTCCACACCAAATATGGACCAAATCCTTTCATTCCTACAGAATACGAAGGATTTTAAAGAATATGCTATATTTCTCCTATCGGGCCCCGCCCCTCAGGTCCCAGGGGGGCCACACCTACTGTTTATACAAAACTGGTTCCCCTTTACCAAAAGATGTTCAACACCAAATATGGACCAAATCCTTTCATTCCTACAGAATACGAAGGATTTTAAAGTATAATTTGCTATGTTTCCCCTATTTGGCCCTGCCTCTCAGCCCCTAGGGGGGCCAGACCCACCAATTAAACAAAATTGTTTCCCCTTCACCCAAGAATGCTTCAGACCCAATATGGACCAAATCCTTTCATTCCTACATAAAAAGAAGGATTTTAAAGAATTTGCTATGTTTCCCCTATTGGGCCCTGCCCCTCAGGTCCCAGGGGGGCCAGATCCACGGTTTATACAAAACTGGTTCCCCTTCACACAAGGACGCTTCAGACCAAATATGGAACAAATCCTTTCATTCCTACGGTAGAAGAAGGATTTTAAAGGTTTTACCTCTATTTCCCCTATTTGGCCCCACCATGCCCGCCCCTCTGCCCCCAGGGGGGCCAAAAAAATGAGTCCCCTTGGCCTAAGGATGCTCCAGACCAAATTTAGTCAAAATCTACTTGGCCGTTCAGGACTAGTAGCGTTTTAAAGGAAAAGTTGACGGACGGACGACGGACGCTGCGGTATGGCATAAGCTCACCATGGTCCTTTGGACCAGGTGAGCTAAAAAGTATTTGCATTTCGGTACACATTAAAGTAAGGACTAGTTACTTACCGCCAGCTGAAAAAGAAGTCTACAATGCCAATACGGTGCCTGTTGGGATATTTCGACTGCTTTCACCAGGATCTGTCTCGCATGCTGTAGTTGATTCTGAAGAAAAAAGTTTTTATCTCGATCCTTGAAGCTTTGAAAGTTTTTACTACCAAGAGATTGATGCATAAATTGGAGTACATGTACTTGTTTTTTAAAATTAAACAAACAAATAATAAATTTAGACTCCGTGCAAGATTTGAATTTTGAGAGTCAAAACATGACAAATAGACTTGTCCTTTAAAACAAAGTTCAATGCTCCTATTGAGGAAGCAAATACTTTCAAGGGTTTACTGAGTGCTATTCAAAATAATTTTGATTACAAACTGTGGAGCATGTATCTAAACAGATCATCTTACCTGATCCTGGAACATCTGTGCCAATACACATGCAGCTTCGAACTTGACATCGTCACTCGCTGGCATCTTGAATTATGTTAAGGAACAGATTTGTTTGACCTACTCTGATAAAATATTTTATTGAGAGAAAAATTGCTCACATCAGTAGCATCCAGATAATAGTTTCATTTATGAAACTACATGTATAATACAAGTTTTTGGCTCAAGTTTGACTAACTAGTAACTACATGTATTAAAGTTTTCCTATCTAACAAATTAAACAAAGAGGCCCAGAGGGCCTGTATAGCTCACCTGAATATTTAAGCAGTCATAGCAAATATTCTCCTTAAATATATTATATTGTACTACAAATTTGTCACTCGCAAACTTTGTCAGCTCCATCTGTTGAAACTACCAGTCAAATATTATTATAAGATTTTATGCTTTTTGGCCATCGTTCTTCTTCAAATATTAAAATTTTATGCCTTTCGATTTTTCAGAAGAAGTCGCTCGATGTTTTTGACATATTTGACACCTGTGACCTTGAAGAAGGTCAAAGTCAATTTCATTCTCAAACTTTGTCTGGCTCTTTCCCAGGAAGCCACCAGCCAAATATTAAGGTTATATACCTTTTAGTTCTTCAGAAGTAGTCGTTTGAAGCGTTTGACATATTTTTCCCCACTGACCTTTATAGGAGGTCAAGGTAATTTTCATTCTCAAACTTTGTCAGGCTCTATATCCCAGGAATCCATCAGCCAAATAAAAAGATTCTATACCTTTTGGTTCTTCAGGAGAAGTCGTTTGAAGTGTTTGACATATTTGACCCCTGTGACCTTGAAATCAGGTCAAGGTCATTTTCACAAACTTTGTTGGGCTCCGACCGAGGAAGCTTTCAGCCAAATATCATGACTCTAGGCCAGTCCGTTCTTCAGAAGAAGTTGTTTAAAGGAAAAGTTGACGGACGACAGACACCGCCCCATCACATAAGCTCACTTGCCCTTCAGGCAGGTGAGCTAATAAAATCAGCTTTAAAATGCCTTTGGTCAGTCTTTACTTCATCCAATAGTTTTCACAATTTTGGGGTCTGGAACATTGATTTAGTTTTTGAAAGTATTTAATTTCATAATCCAACATAATTGTATTGTATATATAATTTCTAAGGGATAAAAAAAAAAGGCAATTTAAAACTGAAGGAAATCAGATATGATTGATACTACATCCACTACTGCAACAATAAATGAAATTTCTGTTCTGGTAGAAAATTTCCTAAGAAAGGAAGAGTTATGTCCCTTTGACTATTTTTTATGTTCATTCTAGAGATTTGTGTGTTTATTACTAGGTATATTGCAATGGTTTTTTTTGGCTTTACTGTAACCATGTCAGTATCATATTTTTTTTTTCTAGTGATATAGTTTTTATATTTTACACTCCTTCATTATTAATGTCAATCTCACAATTACATACACCTACATTTAGTAGAATTATTTGTTTACCAACAAGGGTTAAAAAACAGCTGAGATGAAAGATAAAAATATTGCTAATTAAGGTTAGTAATGTTTATTCTTTGATACCCTTAAAATAAATAGAATAATCAAATATAAATTATATTATGATAACATGCATACAAAAGTAACTTTACTATTAGAATTAAAGTAATAGACAAAACAAGAGATCCCAGAGGGATCTTGGCGCCTACCATTGTGTCATCTTCATTAGTTCTGTCAGTTCGATCTTTTCTCTTCTTTTCTCCATAATTTATCGAGTCATGTAACCAGTAAATGCACCTTTGATCTAAACTTAATACTGCTGTGTATAAAAGACAACCATCAAAGTGAGTTTGTCATTTCACATATTTACTAGAACAGTACTTAATGTGAAAGAAATAGAATTGTTCATTGCAATATGAGAAAGATCTGTTTAGTTCCACCGTTAGCCATTTTGTTCACTTAATATAACATGCACAACGAGGTATCAAGGGGAACCTACATATCAAGTTTGAGAAAGATCCCTCAAGTTAATCCTGAGAAATCGTACCAACAAAATGTCAAAAATTGAAGATGGTTGTCAGCTGGTAATTTTGTTTATCTGATCAGTTTCAAAAGTGAACATGAACAATAAAGGATAGTTGGGAACCTCCATATAGAATTTAAGAAAGAACCTTCCAGTACTTCCTGGGAAATAGCACTAACAAACCTCAACTGTCAAAATCAAAGATTTGTTCATCCGATCAGTCTCATAAGAAAATATGCATAACTTCATACCAAGGGAAACCTACATAATTTTTTTAAGAAAGATCTCTCCAGTACTTCCTGAGTAACAGCCATAACAAACCTTCACTGTCAAAATCCAAGACGGCTGCCTGTCTGCCATTTTTCTTTTATCTGATCAGTCTCAAAGGTAAATATGCACATCTAAGGACCTTACATATAAGATTTGAGAAAGATCTCTCCACTACTTATTGAGAAACGGCGATAACAAACATTCACTTTAAAAATTCAAGATTGCTGCCTGGCGGCCATTTTATCTGATCAGTCTCAAAAGTTAACCTGTACAACGACATACCTAGGTAAGCCTACATATAAAATTTGAGAAAGATCCCTTTAGTACTTCCTGAGAAATAGTGATAACAAACCTTCCCTATCAAAATCCAAGATGGTGGCCTGTCGGCCATTTTGTTTATCCGATCAGTCTCAAAAGTTGCCCTGCACAAATAAGGACCAAGGGGAACCTACAGTACAGTATTTTAGAAAGATCCCTTTGGTACTTCCTGAGAAATAGCGATCACAAGAATTGTTTAAGGATGGACGACGGACGAACCACGGACACAGATGAAGGTGGGCTAAAAATAAAAGAATAATAGCAAGTTGTGGTCTTAACATAATTTTAGTAATGAAGATGAAATTATGTTTGTTGCATTAATCTCCAATTTCAAGAATTCAAGAAAAAGAAGTTAAGTTACACGACAATTGAATGATGTCTACCTAGTATTTTTTATGTTGAATGTTATTTATATTGTACCCATTATTCTCGTCTGATAAAAGGTTTCAAATAAGCTTAATACACATTGAATATATCTTCCAGATATCGTGATACATACTGTATCATGACCCAAATATTGTGATACGTATTGTAATTCGTATCGCAGCATTACTCACGATACACACCCCTAATGTGTGTTTGTGTTGTTTTAGATCTGCTTCACTACCGATTTGTTTGGTTATCCAGCAGACAGTGTGTGCTGTACAGACTAGAAAGAAATGATATGGTCCAGTATATGGATCCTGACAGGAGTTACTGTGTTCCTGTCACCAATTAACAAAGAAAACTTTCTGTGTGTCTTTCTTATTTTTTTTAGATCGGGCACATTAACTTATAAGTAAAATCGTCATCTGTGTAATCTTAAGTCATGTGTAATGGTTGAAATAAGTAATCACTACCTTTGACCGGAAAAATCTGAAATCATGTTAGGTTACTTCCCCTTGACCAAATAATATCAGAACGAACATAAATACTTCCCCAATTTTTCGCTTTATTTACACCAGTTTCTCTGACTTTTTTTCTGCTTTCAACACAAATACCAACACAATTGTGTGAGCCATTGATAATCTCAGGTTAACGGCCGCTATGTGAAGTCAAGCGGTCAGCTGTTGACAATAAGGACGACTGTGTTCATTGTTGCATCAATTTCAAAAAGGATACAGAAACAGACAGCGTCCACTGCAAGTAGAGACAGAAAACAATCATGTAATGCAAGTAACATTCAGTTAACTGATATATCATTATTTCAGTCATTAAAGCTAAAGCGAATACCAATGTCATCCAAAGTTATGGTTATACTTACTGCTTGTTCTAAATGCGTTCTGGCCAAGTCGGTGTTTTTTGTATGGGCTAACAAAATATTACCGAGTTGAAGGTGTGTTCTGGCTTCGATTTTGGGTGGCGGTTTGAAGTTGAACATGGACTGAAGGCAATGGATACAAAGTCTAATATTTGGAGGGTTTGATGTCCTAAATGTCTCTGCTAATCCTAGTAATGAGGCATACCATGGATCATACACAGTCGATCCGGTCGCCATTTTGATCAGTTCCCGCTGCCAATCCGCGAAGATGATAATTCCGCACAAAATGTTTACATTTAGTTTAAAAATTGTGAATGTCATCCTTTTAATAAAAACCGGCGAAGTATTTTACAGAAAATTGGAATTCGATAATCATTATTGTCAACGTATTTTATTATTAGATTTTTATCAGGAAATACTTTTATTGTTTAACCTGACGTATGCTACGTAACTTTTTACGCAGTCATTTTTGGTAGGTGTTAGGGGCGTGAACTTTTAGTCACAACGGGCACCTGCTAAAGTGCATTATGCAGACGATTCTGTCAGTGTTGCCTATTTGAAAAAGTTAAGTTAGAAAACGATAATAATCACAGTGGCTATGAAATCATCTGCATACATTTATATAAAACATTCTACAGATCCACATATTTATAAACAATGCATACTGCATAATAAGTCTGTATCCGACCGACACAATCCATTCCACAGTTATTGATTATTTTAGAGACCCACTAATAATCAATGAAATGTATCTATTACAGATTTAAGAAGGCTCGAGCTAAGCTCTTGACTTGTATTTTATCGTAGTAACTGACTCTTTAGTTCTAAACAGAATCGGTCAGTCATTTATCTAAACCTAATAATAATTGTGGCTTAGTAAGAATTGTATAGTCCATATATGATTTCATTGACAGCAAATACATATTTCGGTTTGACGCCTATTTTGATGGATGTTGATTAATTAATGTTTATTTTGATACAATAATTTCGTTATGTAATTTGTCACTGATATACCATATGCATATGGATGATGCAGTAAGAATTTTAGTGGCTTGGTCTCTGACCTCCCAAATGTAATTCTTTCTGACCCTTTATTCATATTATAGTTGGTCATTGACGAATTGTCAATAATAACTAGGATGATATTTGAAAACCGATTTCATACCTCCAAAAAGTGCGCTGTGCCTATAATTTTCTGTCGTATTTAGCCATTATCTAATGTCTTATGTGTATCGTCTCAACATGAATGCGTTTCTAACATAAATCCAAATACTAAAACCAAGTTGAAGTTATTGTTAAAACGCCGACTTGTGCACATGACCCAATGGTTTTCTCTTCTTTCCCAATTAACTTTTTTACCCACCATTTGATTAGAAATTAGAGTAAGACAGTTCATTTATAAATATTCCCCAGAATATCCCCCTAGAAAGTGACACGGTATATTATATAATTTTACAAATGTCCGGTAACAAACCGTTTCTGCACGGCTAGGAACGGCTAGATGTGTGATACTGATAGACGAATATTAATATAATAGGAACGAAATGTACAGTATAATGTTATCTTGCTAGATCTGACACGTTTTGAAGCTAAACAAATGCATAAATATGATTACGACTGAACTGGTGGGTTAAGGATCCCCGTCCCTCCGCCTAAAAATGTAATGAGGCATTGTGGGTTTTTTTCTAGGGCATTGCTATTGCATAACCATATCATTTCTGAACAATAACCCATACATATCTTGAAGTAGTTTCCTCAGATTTTTTGGGATATTATGAAATTTCGTTTTAATTTTTTTTTTTTTTTCCAGCGGAACAAAATGAAACATTTTTTTTTTTTATTATGGTTTATTAGAAATAAAACACATAAAAAATAATAACAATGTAAATATTGATGAACAAAACACAAAAAAACTGAGGAATTTTCCAACAATAATACTAAAACAAACAAAAATGCCCGTTACATGAATCAATAAAATTCCGGGTGCCAATGCAACACGTTTAGAACAACGAAAAAAAATATAGGTGACAAAAAATAAATATCTTGCGGACTTACTTATTATACAAAAAATTATAAAGATACAAAAAAACTGAACAAAAAAGAGAGACAAACTGTACCAATAATAATTCTAAATCCCAAAAAGTCATATACAATTTACAACATATAATATAGCACTACTTATATACGAATATAATACAGTAAGCATTACCAACCATTCAAATTACTTAAAATGTAATAACCAATATAAAACAAAACTGCACATTGTGTATGAATAACATCATAACAAACAATGTACTTTACTGTGTCATAGCAAAAATGTCACAATGAACAACAACAAAATTTCATATATTTTACACAACAATAATCTACATAGATTTTAAACGCAAGGGACACAACTCTGTAGTCGAAACGTTATTCAAACGAAATATATCCAAGGGAAGATAACAACATTGTCGAAATGGTAATCAGGGGCAAGTGACTCTAACACTGAAAAACGACAGTGGAAATCTTTAGCGTTTTGCTCTGGCTGGGACGGGGATCCTTAACTAGGGTTCGGACAGTTACGGAATAGGAGTCTATAGTGATGTCACCAGATTTATTTTTTAAAATTAATGTAGGTTATATATTGTACCACATATCCAAAACGGGACTAGAAATTGTTGAGCACACATATCAAATTTCTTCCAGCTAGACAGATACAGTTCTCTATAAAATTCAAGATAATGCGATGGGTTTATTGGCTCTGCTTCATATCGTAAATATCAAGGTAAGTATAACTCCAACCTAATAAGATGTCCTGCTTTATAAACCTCCTTACACAGAACATTTTATTAAATAATAACTCGTCTTCGTCTTTATTCGACAGCCTGCTCCAGTAAAATCTGAGGCAACGACATCTGAAAATTGCAATACATGGATCTTATTTTAATGTTAACATGATAAGCAAAAAATCACACATAACGTGTTAAGGAGAGTAATTTTTAAAAACTGAGAAGAAGAGGAAAGGAGAGGGAAGAAAGTATAAAGTACGAGGAACGAAAACTCTTCTACACCGTATATTACAGAATGGGAGTCGTTAATTGTGTCGCATGTCAGAGAGGACAGAAGATGGTTGGGACGCTTGTCAGAGGAAAGGGAGTCGGTTGTAACACGTGTCAGAGAGGACGGGAGCTAGGTGACACATGTCAGACAGGACGGAAGTCGGTTGTGACACATGTCAGAGAGGAAGGGAGCCGGTTGTGACACATGTCAGAAAGGACAGGAGATGGTTGTAACACATGTCAGAGAGGAAGGGAGCCGGTTGTGACACATGTCAGAGAAGAAGGGAGCCGGTTGTGACGCATGTCAGGGGAAAGGGAGCCGACTGTAACACATGTCAGAGGGGTCGGGAGCTGGTTGTGACACATATCAGAGAGAACGTAATCTGGTTTTGTGACCCGTGAATCGAATGCCAAAATTGATTGTAAAACATGTAGGGGAGACTGGAATTAGTTGCGACACACGCTTGAAGTGAATACAAGAGTCGGTTGTAACATAAGAAGGGGACTGGAATTAATTGTAACTCGTGTAGGGGAGACTGGAGTTAGTTATATCACGTGTAAAAGAGACTGGAGTAAGGTGTAACATGTGTAGGGGAGACTGGAATTAGTTGTAACACGTGTACTTAACACTGGGGTTGGTTGGATGTAACAAGTGTAGGGGAGACTGTAGTTGGTTGTAACACGCAAATGGTTATTATAATACGTGTAGGGGAGACCGGAGTCGGTTGTAACACGTGTTTTTGGAGACTGGTGTTGGATGTAACACATGTAGGTGAGACTGGATTTGGTTGTTACACGTGTAGGGGGTGCAAAACGTATAGTGGAGACTGTAAATGGTAGTCAATTTAAAGCGTGTAAGGGAGACAGGAGTTGGTTGTAACACGTGTAGGGGAGACAGGAGTTAGTTGTAACACGTGTAGGGGAGACAGGAGTTAGTTGTAACACGTGAAGGGGAGAAAGGAGTTAGTTGTAACACATGAAGGGGAGACATGAGTTGGTTGTAACACGTGAAGGAGAGACAGGAGTTAGTTGTAACACGTGTAGGGGAGACAGGAGTAAGTTGTAACACGTGAAGGGGAGACAGGAGCTAGTTGTAACACGTGTAGGGGAGACAGGAGCTAGTTGTAACACGTGAAGGGGAGACAGGAGTTAGTTGTAACACGTGTAGGGGAGACAGGAGTTAGTTGTAACACGTGTAGGGGAGACAGGAGTTAGTTGTAACACGTGAAAGGGTCACGGGAGTTGTTTGTATCATGTGTAGGGGAGACTGCAGTTGGTTGTAAAACATGTAGTGGAGTCTGTAGTTGGTTATATCACGTGTAAAAGAGACTGCATTTGGTTGTATAATGTGTAGGGGAGACTGCAGTTGGTTGGATCATGTGTAGGGGAGACTGCAGTTGGTTGTATCATGTGAAGCGGAGACTGCAGTTGGTTGTATCACGTGTAAAGGAGACTGAAGTTGGTTGTAACACGTGCAGGGGAGACTTGAGCTGATTGTTACACGTGTAACGAACACGGGAGTTGGATGTAATACGTGTAGGGGGAGACTAGTTGGTTGTAACACGTGTAGGGGAGACGAGAGTTGGTTGTAACACGTGTAGGAGATACTGGAGTTGGTTGTAACACGTGTATGGGATACTGTAGTTGGTTGTAACACGTGTAGGTGATACTCTGGTTGATTAAAACACGTGTAGGTGATACTGGGGTTGATTAAAACACGTGTAGGGGAGACTGGAATTGGTTGTAACACGTGTATGGGAAACCTTAAGTAGTTTATGATTTTTTTTACATGATGGCGTGCCATACTGGCAGTTCCAGCAATGTTATCATAAAGCTCACAGGAAGTAGTACACTGCTGGCACGAGTTCAATTAATTCTTTTAACAGTCAGTGGGAGAGGCGTAAACCATTCTCAAGTACTGGCCGCAGAACTACCTTTTAGACTAACAATTGATAAATATATTTGCTGTAAATATCTATGTTACTAGTCATTTTACATTCAATTTTCAACCTTTCTTCAATAATGGCGGATTCATCACCCAGAACGTGATAGATAGTGATTATATTATGTAGATCGATTTTATTATCAGTTGCGTCGTCTGTCAAGCCACCGAGCGTGAACAAGGGGAGAAAACTCTGGTAGATATGAGAATGTGAATAGTAGTGCGAATGCTTGAGCGGAGCGAGTAACACGTACATCATGACGGCTGCAGATTACTTGCAGTTGGTACTATCACATGTAATTGCAGGTATAATTGGAATCCTGTGTGTTTTGTCCCTATTATGGAGGTGCGTCCGACATCCATTCAAGTTTCTAAATGAGGAAACAAATAGGAAAAAGAGGGACATTATGCCTGCTTGTCTGAACGACCCGACTCTAGGAACTCACGGCTTTATACATTTGGAGGTGAGTTGGTTACTTGGTTTGAAATGAAAGTAGATCAGTACAGGTACGTTATGTTTGGGATTTTACTGATATATTATACTAATTCTATACAGAATCTACATGAAATGATATTAGTTAGCATGTGCTTTTTTTTAAAATACTTTGCATAGCAATTTTCTTGTACAATGGACTTTGATTCCTACCCGTGAAATGTGTAGTCACTCAGAGACGTATATACTACTGGCTTTATACAACGGTCCGAATACCGTCAGTGGATTAGCTAGACATGCTGGCTCGTGTCCTTGTGCCATGTTAAGTTATTTAAACATATAATCATGGTCAACATATGTTCAGTACCCTTTCAATGCACATTTGTTATCATTATTGAGAATATCATAAATGCTAAATATCTACACTTGAAAATGACCCTGTTCCATTGATAGTCCGTTCTTATGTAGGTCTGCAACAAAGTAATAGAAGAAATCATAAAAATGCTCCATCTGGTGTTAAAATAATGTTTTATTCAAATAAATTAATTATTGAGTTACGCTACTCAGGTTTGAGGTACTGACAAAAAATTAACATATTTACAAAAAAACACCATAAAAACATTGTCTGTTAAATATACTTATATTCTCGTGGTATAAGATTTTTGTTATTAATTTGTTTGAATTTGTTACAAGAAACTACAAAAGTATCATCTTATAAAATGAGGAAAAGGGTAATGTATTAATTTTCAAAAGAATTAAGTTAAATAGATATGTGGGACATACTCAAACAATGGTCACAAAGGTAGAACTGTTTCAGAATGGCAGACTAGTACCCCCACCGGGAAGGTATTGTCAACTCCCATTTGTGTACTAAATTCATATCCTTCAATGCAAGTTATATATATATATATAAAGTATCATTCAAAATTGTACAGTATTTTGAGAGAAGATATATGCTAACATTCTTTTAAACAAAGGGGCATAACTCCATAAATAAGGGAGGTAGCTCTATTTTATATATTCAATTCAAATCCCCTCAGTGCAAGTTTTATGTGAACCACAAGTTTTATTAAAATCAGTGCATAATTGCTTTAGGAAGGTGTAGTTTGCAAAATATTTTTAAAGAAAGGGGCATAACTCCATGAATAGGGAAGGTTCCCCCAATCTATATACATACTTTATTCACATCTACCTCAATGCAAAGGTTCTTTGGTGCAAGTTTTATCTAAACCTGCTTTTGGAGGACCCAACACCATTATACCTCCCTGCTGTCAATTTCTTTGAGGATGGTATACTATATGCTGTATTTTGATACTAGCTAGGCTCCCAAAACATTGGGGTAGGTAGGTAGGCAAATTGTTTATTTTATTAAATTTATTTTATGAGGGTATCTAAAATAAGTGGAAAACAACAAGGGTAGACACTGAAATCTACATATAGGCTAGGTATGGAATGCCTAACTATTCGTAAATTGAGGGTTCACATAGTTTCAAATGCCAGTTGTTGGCTTTATGAGATACAAACTGTACTGTATGTAACTAGAGTTTCCTGTTCAGCAGCGCCTATGATGACTAGGATTCCAACATTTAGACAGTACGCCAGACAATGTTAAAAGTCCGGTGTCCAGCTCTTACTATACTCTATAGTAGTTCACCAAGTCTTCAGTAGGGTTTTAATGCCAAGTGTGGCATGGACAATATCTTATTTGAAGATTTCTGGCTTGTTGCATAGATATTATGAGTAAACATACAGAAGGTACTTACGCAATTTACAAAAGGATTGATTTGTATTCCACATTATCCACCTTGAAAATGGATGTTTGGGTAGGGATATGAAACATTACCCATGTCCTTTACATATCAGGCATATACATCTGTCTACTGACCCCCGCCCCCCACCACCCCGATTTAACCTATGTTAAACAATATTAAGTGGCCAGATATGGACCAAAGTCTCCTACCAGGTTTTCTTATACAGGACACAGAGTAGACCATTTCTTCTTAACCAAGTCACTGAAGCGTTAACTCCGCATCCGTAGTTACCTTGTAGCACTTGCATCGTTACTCAGATGTGGACTGAATGAATTTCTTAATGTAAGGGAACATTAAGGAAGTAACTTAAGTGTAAAATGTGCATCATCTTCAGCATCCCTGACATGTGTTCATCAGAACGACCCTAGCTGTTTAATTGTTTCAAGTAGTATACGACCACGTAGCAATTACAGTTACCCAGAAATGGACTTAACAATTTTTCTTCATATGCATGGATGGACAGAGATTTTTTCTTTAATGTGCATGGATGAACAGACACACAAATCCGTTTCTATGTTTGTATGTAGATAAAAAGACTTTGATTGACACAAGTAGCTATTTAAATGATTTTATCTGTTTGAATTAAAGTGGCATAGACTTCGACTATCATCACAAAAACTTGTATATACCACATGGCTATCTGTACTATTTTACCGGTACACTGTATTGCTGTATTTCCTGTTTAAAATAGCTTCTCTGCTTTAGATAAGGGATCAACGTGTAGGTCTGAATTAATACATAGTTAGATTTTTTGTTTCTGATGTATACATGAATATCAATATAATTATGATATATCTTGAATATTAGGAACTTCTTTTCAATATCTATTTGTGTGTTCATTTATATATGTTTGCGATCTGTCTCTTCTGCAATCATTTGTTTGTCATCCATAAAACCATCATTGACAATTTTAATATCCCGTTAATAGTCCTATTAAATCCTTAGTGTTTTGATATAGGACCTGTTGGTAGCTGGGATGGAAGGCTATCATAGTGTTTTGATATAGGACCTGTTGGTAGCTGGGATAGAAGGCTATCATAGTGTTTTGATATAGGACCTGTTGGTAGCTGGGATAGAAGGCTATCATAGTGTTTTGATATAGGACCTGTTGGTAGCTGGGATAGAAGGCTATCATAGTGTTTTGATATAGGACCTGTTGGTAGCTGGGATAGAAGGCTATCATAGTGTTTTGATATAGGACCTGTTGGTAGCTGGGATAGAAGGCTATCATAGTGTTTTGATATAGGACCTGTTGGTAGCTGGGATAGAAGGCTATCAAGGTCGTTCGAATTAGATGACTTGACCTTCTTTCAGGGTCACACGGGTCACACATGTGAATCTTTTAAATAACCTTTTCTTAAGTTTCATAAGGCCAAGGGTCAAGCTACTGTCAGGCAAATTATCAAGCAAACTTTGTAGAAATGCGTCTTCCATCATGGGAATTTTCCTCTATCCCTGGGACGGGGGTTGCAATAATTATGGTGGCCAGGTTAGTTGTTTTTTTAGGTTTTCTTAAGATCTCCTTTTGCTGGTACAAAAAGTTTACATTTCCCCATTTACAGACGAGGCATACTAACAACAATAATTGAAGAAAATTGATAACTTTATTACATTGATGTACGTTCAAGTTTGATATGACAGGTGACTGTCAAGGCTCCTGGGCATCCTGTGTTATTTTCCTACCTGTGGTTGAGATATTTAGACTTTATAGTTTCTGTACTTGCATACATGTAACTATGTATATAAATATGATAAGCATCCATGATATAGCAACAAGATTGCTTCCTGATTTTAGTTGAACTCGCATGATTGTTTTTTTAATGGAAATATCTGTACAGTGATAAGGAATGAGAGGTTGCCGAGTCCTACTGTGAGGCAGTGGGGAATTTGGCAGTGTGTTAAAGTAGAGGGAATAGAACTGTTAAGATATGTCGCTATAGGGCACAGTTCTTCTTATCTCCTTCTCTAGAGTCATCTAGCCAAGTATTCATATCCTGGTGGCATTCAAGTACATGTAATAAACCTGAAACTTTAAACGTGCTATGTTTTCAGAAATCTTCGCCGTGTCTGAATTAATAGGGTTGTACTCAGAAATTAGTGTTCATACTGACAAGGTTCCACTGTACACAAACCATAGTGTCCAGACGAGCAAGGTTCAACTGTACAGAAACAATAGTGTCCAGACTAGCAAGGTTCCACTGTACACAAACCATAGTGTCCAGACGAGCAAGGTTCAACTGTACAGAACCAATAGTGTCCAGACTACCAAGGTTCCACTGTCCACAAACCATAGTGTCCAGACGAGCAAGGTTCAACTGTACAGAAACCATAGTGTCCAGACTAGCAAGGTTCAACTGTACAGAAACAATAGTGTCAAGACTAGCAAGGTTCCACTGTACACAACCCATAGTGTCCAGACTAGCAACATTCCATTGTATACAAACCATAGTGTCCAGACTAGTAAGGTTCCATTGTACCCAAACCATAGTGTCAAGACTAACAAGGTTCCATTGTACACAAACCATAGTGTCCAGACTAAGGAGGTTCCATTGAACACAAACCATAGAGTCCAGACTAACAATGTTCCATTGTACACAAACCATAGTGTCCAGACTAATAAGGTTCAATTGTACACAAACTATAGTATCGAGACTAACAAGGTTCCACTATACACAAACCATAGTGTCCAGCCTAAGGAGGTTCCATTGTTCACAAACCATAGTGTCCAAACTAACAAGTTTCTATTGTACACAAACCATAGTTTCCAGACTAAGGAGGTTTCATTGTACACAAACCACATAGTGTCCAGACTAAGGAGGTTTCATTGAACAAAAACCATAGTGTCCAGACTGACAATGTTCCATTTTACACAAACCATAGTGTACAGACTAAGGAGGTTCCATTGTACGTAAACTATAGTGTCCAGAATAACAAGGTTCCATTGTACACAAACCATAGTGTCCAGACTAAGGAGGTTTCATTGTACACAAACCATAGTGTCCAAACTAACAAGTTTCCATTGTACACAAACCATAGTGTCCAGACTAAGGAGGTTCTATTGTACACAAACCATAGTGTCCAGACTAAGGAGGTTTCATTGTACACAAACCATAGTGTCCGAACTAACAAGTTTCCATTGTACACAAACCATAGTGTCCAGACTAATAAGGTTCCATCGTACACAAACTATAGTGTCCAGACTAATAAGGTTCCATTGTACACAAACCATAGTGTCCAAACTAACAAGTTTCCATTGTACACAAACTATAGTGTCCAGACTAACAAGTTTCCATCGTACACAAACCATAGTGTCCAGACTAACAATGTTCCATTGTACACAAACCATAGTGTCCAGACTAATAAGGTTCCATTGTACACAAACTATAGTGTCCAGACTAACAAGGTTCCATTGTACACAAACCATAGTGTCCAGACTAAGAAGGTTCCATTGTACACAAACCATAGAGTCCAGACTAACAATGTTCCATTGTACACAAACCATAGTGTCCAGACTAATAAGGTTCCATTGTACACAAACTATAGTGTCCAGACTAACAAGGTTCCATTGTACACAAACCATAGTGTCCAGACTAACAATGTTCCATTTTACACAAACCATAGTGTCCAGACTAACAAGGTTCCACTATACACAAACCATAGTGTCCAGACTAAGGAGGTTCCATTGTTCACAAACCATAGTGTCCAGACTAACAATGTTCCATTGTACACAAACCATAGTGTCCAGACTAATAAGGTTCCATTGTACACAAACTATAGTGTCCAGACTAACAAGGTTCCATTGTACACAAACCATAGTGTCCAGACTAACAATGTTCCATTGTACACAAACCATAGTGTCCAGACTAACAAGGTTCCATTGTACACAAACCATAGTGTCCAGACTAACAAGGTTCCATTGTACACAAACCATAGTGTCCAGACTAACAAGGTTCCATTGTACACAAACCATAGTGTCCAGACTAACAAGGTTCCATTGTACACAAACCATAGTGTCCAGACTAACAAGGTTCCATTGTACACAAACCATAGTGTCCAGACTAACAAGGTTCCATTGTACACAAACCATAGTGTCCAGACTAACAAGGTTCCATTGTACACAAACCATAGTGTCCAGACTAACAAGGTTCCATTGTACACAAACCATAGTGTCCAGACTAACAAGGTTCCATTGTACACAAACCATAGTGTCCAGACTAACAAGGTTCCATTGTACACAAACCATAGTGTCCAGACTAACAAGGTTCCATTGTACACAAACCATAGTGTCCAGACTAACAAGGTTCCATTGTACACAAACCATAGTGTCCAGACTAACAAGGTTCCATTGTACACAAACTATAGTGTCCAGACTAACAAGGTTCCATTGTACACAAACCATAGTGTCCAGACTAACAATGTTCCATTGTACACAAACCATAGCATCCAGACTAATAAGGTTCCATTGTACACAATTACTATAGTGTCCAGACTAGCAAGTTTCCATTGTACATAAACCATAGTGTCCAGATTAAGGTGGCTCAATTGTACACAAACCATAGTTTCCAGACTAACAATGTTCCATTGTACCCAAACCATAGTGTCCAGACTAACAATGTTCAATTGTACACAAACCATAGTTTCCAGACTAACAATGCTCCATTGTACACAAACCATAGTTTCCAGACTAACAATGTTCCATTGTACCCAAACCATAGTGTCCAGACTAAGGAGGGTCCATTGTACACAAACCATAGCGTCCAGACTAATAAGGTTCCATTGTACACATGAACTGTAGTGTCCAGACTAGCAAGATTCCATTGTACACAAACCATAGTTTCCAGACTAACAAATTTCCATTGTAAACAGAAATTATAGTGTCCAGATTAAGGAGGTTCTATTGTATACAAACTATAGTGTCCAGACTAAGGAGGCTCCATTGTACACAAACCATAGCGTCCAGACTAACAAGGTTCCATTGTACACAGAAATTATAGTGTCCAGATTAAGGAGGCTCCATTGTACACAAACCATAGTGTCCATACTAACAAGGTTCCATTGTACACAGAAATTATAGTGTCCAGATCAAGGAGGTTCCAGTGTATACAGAAACTATAGTGTCCACACTAAGGAGGTTACACTGCATTTGAACTTGGTTTACTTTCGTTTTCCCACAGCATGTGAAGCTGCACTACGTTTCCAATGGCGACGAGAAGAAACCTTTGATGCTGCTGATCCATGGCTTTCCAGAGTTCTGGTACTCATGGAGGTTCCAGCTTCGAGCCTTCGCTGGAGATTACAGGTCTGAAATCAATTTGCATGATACAAAAGAATTTGAGACGAAAGGTTACTTATAAGAGATGTATTTATCAGAATAAGTGCTTCTCCACCTATTTTGGAAAATAATCAGACAGCTTGATTGGGGTAATTTGCCCTGATTAAAAAACATGTGCCTTCAGAAAGGCAGGGATTATTAGGGAGTTTTGAGTCCTTATGGATGGATATGTGATACTGTTGAAATGTAATCATATATCATACAGTTGATGTGTAAAACAGTTGACATGTAATATATACTTCATTCATTTTACAACAGTAATGAAACATTTTTTTTCTAATTAACTTATATTAATGTGTCTTGTTTGCCAAGATGAAAGCGCATATAGGGTTAAAGGGTTTTAATGTGAGAGGGAACTGGGGTACCTACAGAAAACCCCTGTGGTTTGGGTAGGTGACCCATATTCCTTTTCACGTCTGATGTGGGAATCAAACTCAAGCCGTCTTTATGAAATGCAAGTGCGCTATCGACTACCACCCTAATACAATTGATATGTAACATAGTTGACATATAACACAGTCAATATCTAAAACAACTGTAATACAGTTGATCAGAATTATTCTGAAAATATAAACACATTGTACACCCAGAGTTATTATCGAGCGGTGCTAGATGATAGAAATATCTCCATACAGTTTTTTGATGCTAGCTATACCTCCATTTATGAGACCATAAACACCAAATAAACAAGATAAATAAACATGAATTGCTTGAATTACAAACTTAATTTTAATGTACTGTCTGCAAAAATGCCTATGTAGTATATTACTGTGAAAAATGTTTACTGAAGAAAAATGTTAAACTTAAAATACAAAGTTTTGAGCTTCAGAATAAGACGATATTTCAACATTTCCTTCAACATTTAGTTCCGTGTATTAAAATGAAAATGAAAGAAATATGATTAACATATTATATCAATGTTTCGTAAAATAAAAACTATCTTTAAAATATGCACCCGTATAGGAAAGGATCAGTGTCTGTCATTATTAACTAAATGTTGTTTTTGACTAATTCATTCCATTCTTTTAATTCATTTGATAATAAGGAATATTTTTTTGCAACTACCTGTACCAGGATATTGTGACATTTAAAATGATGTCATTTGAAACATTTTTCAAATAGAACAATTCCAACATCTGGAGAATGTTTTTCAGCTTTTGAATCATCAGTTTAAACAATTGTAAGAAAAATAAAGAGATGGATTTTCAAGTTAATTTGCACAGAGATAACTATTCACATCAATGTGAACAACTTGGAATGTAAGAAAACACATACTGCTGTATTTCCGGGAGTTTTTCTCTCTAAAGTTTGAAGTGGAAAAACAAATGTGGATGAGATGGGAACCATATGACTACATCTGTCAGGAATGTAGGAGGTTGGATTTGATTAGTCCCTTGTGATGAGAGCCCTGTAGGTAGAGTGTCTATCTATATTGTGGGGGCTTATGACTTGATTCTTAGTCTGGCCTTCTTTTTAGATTTTCTAATTTTCTAAGTTACCCTGTAAATACCAAGAAGAGTTGGGTTTTAGAGGATAATGTGTTTTAATAGACTTCCAGGCCTAACTTCCAAACAAACATCATATATTATGTGGGTCTGACCGAACTGAAGACTGCTGAAAATAATTTTAGGTGTTCATACCGCAATTTCATAAAGGTTTCTTAACTTTGATTTTCCGTAGGAAAATATTACTGAAATTAAGGAAATTTCCTTAGCTCCAAGTGTTTCTTTATCCCAAAATACTTTCAAATGGAAAAACCTAGATTAATGAATTTCCTTAGGCAAGGAATGTTTAATGAAAGATTAATGAATTTCCTTAGGTAAGGAATGTTTAATGAACTTTAATGAATTTCCTTAGGCAAGGAATGTTCATGCAACTGGGGCAGGCATTATCTATTTTCTGATAGGTTCTGTGCCAAGTGTGCTTTTTAGGATGAGTACAGTATGTGATACCATTACTAGGGAGCCTATGTATTCTACACCATTACACACTGCTACTGAGCAATCGCACATGCAAATTGAATCTAATGAAAAAGCACTTAAAATAGGCTAAAAATAGTTAAAATAAACTCTGCTATTGAACATTGACAACATGTGTGTAAAGTGTTTTCTTTTTATTAACACAAAGCTTTGTTAAAAATATTTTTATAAAAGTCTTCATTTGTGATGTTGTCATATAAAAAAATCATGTGTATTAAGAATTTGTTTGTCATCCAACATTTGAGACAAGACTAATGCTATAAACAGAAATACAGTCCATAGAGAGCTGTATTTCTGGTAATGTTACAATGGTATGCTTGCATTTATTGATTGGAATGGAAATAGGGAGCATGCACTTACAGATAACATTGGCTGTATGAAAATGTAGATGATCACAATATCCTATTTCCTGCCTTAAGGATTCCTGTCCCTCTGCAGGCAAAATACTAGAGAGTTTCACTGTGGTTTTCGTATAAAGTAACCTCCCTTAATTTCATTTTGGATATTACTGTAACGCAGTTGGACCATAGTATTTCCGTTGACCGGATAGCTCAGCTGGTTAGAATGACAGTATAAAAATCTGAGGTCCAGGGTTCGAATCCCAGTCTATAATTCTGATGCTACTCAATTAAGAAAATCCATGATATAATGTTAAACTTTATATAACTATATTCTGCAAATTCTCCACTGCATTACTGCAGTGTCTGCCACTGTATTGTTGTATGTTTACTGATGAGCTGAAAAACTGAATGAATTAAGGTGTATAAAAGGAAGTGGGAGTTCTGATTGGATGTAAAATCGGGTGTAGAATGGGTGGGAATGCATGAGTAGTGTGAAAAAGGGATTAAGGAAGCAGCTGTGAGATTGGAGGAGTGTAGGGATTGGGTTCACAGTGGGATGGGGAGAGATTGGAGGAGTGTAGGGATTGGGTTCACAGTGGGATGGGGAGAGATTGGAGGAGTGTAGGGATTGGGTTCACAGTGGGATGGGGAGAGATTGGAGGAGTGTAGGGATTGGGTTCACAGTGGGATGGGGAGAGATTGGAGGAGTGTAGGGATTGGGTTCACAGTGGGATGGGGAGAGATTGGAGGAGTGTAGGGATTGGGTTCACAGTGGGATGGGGAGAGATTGGAGGAGTGTAGGGATTGGGTTCACAGTGGGATGGGGAGAGATTGGAGGAGTGTAGGGATTGGGTTCACAGTGGGATGGGGAGAGATTGGAGGAGTGTAGGGATTGGGTTCACAGTGGGATGGGGAGAGATTGGAGGAGTGTAGGGATTGGGTTCACAGTGGGATGGGGAGAGATTGGAGGAGTGTAGGGATTGGGTTCACAGTGGGATGGGGCGAGATTGGAGGAGTGTATGGGTTGGGTTCACAGTGGGATGGGTAGAGATTGGAGGAGTGCAGGTATTGGGTTCACAGTGGGATGGGGCGAGATTGGAGGAGTGTAGGGATTAGGTTTACAGTGGGATTTGGAGTAACATGGATGAGATGTAGGAATAATATAATATAAGTATCAACAGTTGAAAACAAAACATGTTCTGGAACCTGGATTGACCATCTCCATACCCCTTAAGGTTGAGATAGCCAAAGGTAAAACAGACAACCTATAGTCTGGTTGATAAGAGTGAAAATGTAGTCGTCCATATTTATGAACAGATAGGTATTTATACAGGGTCGGGTACAAGTGGTCTGCTCTGAAGTGACCTGTTCAAGGTAATGTTTGTTTGACAGACCAGCAGGTTTCTGTATATAGATAACAACATCACCATATCCCAATATCACGACTCAGCTTGTTTATCATACATGTACTTTTATTTGGGGGACTTTCCCGTTGGGTAACTATCTTCTTTGATTAAGGTCACAGATGGTTAATTGTTACATAATTTGTAAACTGCCTATCTTATACCTGTAATGGAAGTTGTCTGTAGGAAACATGAACATTATATTCTATTAAATTTCAACATTATGAAAGACATAACCACCCCATATCTATTCCCCAAACAAAAATTGTCACAATGTATTCCCTTTGATAGGACTCAAACTGCAAGTCCTAAGACTCAAAGAGATAATGACAAGGAGGCCCTCTCATAGGACTCAAAGCTGAAGGTCCTCTGTCTGAGTGGGCTGCTTAGAATAGTTGGAAACGTCCCAAAAGGTCAAATATTATTTTTGGCACAGTGCACATGTTTTAAAAGAGTTTTGGGTGTTAATGGAAACTTTATACTTCAAACAAACAATTGGAAGTCAGGGTATTGGTGAGAATTTTCAGTTGACTTTGTGCTTCACCCCCCACCCCCACGTCACCAACCCCCAATTCAATCCTGGAAACTAACCCTTGTTGGAAGGGGATCTCTGAATATTAGGCACTTAAGGCATCTGTGAAGCAGCACTATTATCTTGATTATCACAAGTAGACATAAACAGACGAACCACCTAAAACCTCACTAGTTCATGACCTGTTGACCATTATTTCACCGGGGGTGGACAGTGCAGCAGCTGGTATGGATTAAGCATCTGTTCAGTACACGCTAATCAGCCTACCACAGACTTCATATTATGACGGTACATGTACTACTGTTTTTTGAAAGGCATACATTCATGTAGTTGTTCAGTCTTTCCACTTGTGGACCATCACCAATTCATTTTAATACGCCCGTCAAATTTGACATAAGTATTATGGTATGGGGTTGTCCGGCCAGCCGGCGTAAACTTTTGTTTGTCCGGCAATCTCCTCCTACATTTTTCAAACGATATCTTTGAAACTTGGTATACATTATATTCATAATTATAATTTTAATTTGACAATTTTTGCAAGAGTTATTGCCCTTTGTTCATTTCAGTGTTTGATTTTTTGTCGGGAGATCTTCTTCTAAATTTTTTGATGCATTTCTTTGAAACTTAGTAGGCTAAATAATTATGATATGTTGTTGTGTTTCCTTGAAAAGAATTTTGATTCAACAATTTTTGTAAAAGTTATTGCCCTTTATTTATTCCTCCTACATTTTTCAACGGATCTCTTTCAAACTTGGTTACATTATAATCATGATATGAAGTTGTGTCTCCCTTAAAAGAATTTTGATTCGACAATTTTTGCAAAAGTTTTTTGTCCAGAGATTTTCTCCTACATTTTTTATAGCATATCAGCTAACCACTCTTAGAATGATGCAGATATTATTTCAATCTAAGAAAGTATATAACACTATATTGCATTTGACGGGCGTATATTGTTCCGGCCCGCGGTACTCTTGTTATCATCTCACCTGCCACAAAGTGTATGTGCATTATCTACTGTCATCTGTCTGTCATCATTTCCTTATATCCATGTCTTTCACCTTCTTTCAGTGTCACAGTTGTCAAATACAAATAACAGGATATTTCAGCAAGGATGACATTTGTTTTCGATTTCACGGTCAATAACAAATCGAGAAAAGATGATCGGTTGTTTGCAACCAAAAATTACCTTAACCTACTTTCAGGGACACAGAGGACAAATATGTCCAAACTTTTGATGAATGGAAATATCTAGAATCAGGATATTTAGCTGGTAGCTTCTTTTGATGAAGTCTTCAAACGTTTTTGATCAAAAACGACTTTGACCTGGTCACAAATGTCAAATATGTCAAAAACTTCAAACAACTTCTGAAGAAGAACTGACAGGCCTAAAGTCTTAATATTGGCTTAGATATTATAGGGAAATTTCCTTAGAAACTCNACACCTCACACACATATATTTTTCTTGTTAACTGCTGACAAAGACAAAGACCAGTCCTATTGTTGTAGGCAACTATGAATATGTATGTTGATTTTTTTTTCTCCAATTTTAAAGTCCTTTTATTTAGTCTGTTTATTTCGTCTTTACACAATTGATTTATGCATGTACATCACCAGTCATAAAGGAACAATTGATAATGCATTCATGTCGAAATCAACAATAATTTTTCAAAACAACCAACACAAGTTTTAATGCCAATATTCAGCAATACTGTTATTTTACATGGCACGTACATGCTGATTTATAACTAGGTAAATACATAAACAGTTGTTTAATTTTATTTGGCGTTTATGCATGTTGAACTTAACTTTAACGATAACTGAATAAATGATGCTGTCTATTATTAAAAGAATAGAGAAAATGTTTTGATGCTGATGGTATTGTTTCAATTATGTATGAACAGGGTTGTGGCTTTGGACCTAAGAGGATACTCAGAGTCAGAAAAACCAAACGGCTACAACAGCTACACAATAGAAAATCTGGTGGGGGACATTAAACAGTTGATTCCAGCTCTGGGTAAGTGTAACATAAATTGTTCTCACCAGCAGCATTATATCCCCCACTCCTCAAGCCTTCAGTCGTCAATAACAGTGTCTTATAAGCTTAATATAAAAGTGCAGTATTTAGATGGAAATATATGTTGCTAAAAACATCTATAGAATGTAATATAATGATTTGTCAAAAACAAAAAATTGAAATTTTAACAGTATTTAAAATGTTAACAAACCCTGCTTATGAAAAAAATATAACTTGGAAAGGTGAAGTAGTTAGGTGTTAAGCTAACAAATTGTAGACTCTTGGTGCCTCTCGTCACATGTGATGAAGTAAATTCTCTACAATATTGATGACTTTTATCCTTAGCGTGCATGCCCATGTACTCACTGATTGGTCTATTGATATAGCTTGTGTCACTCTAAGTTAGAGTGAAAAAAATATGAAATATTCTCAAACAGTGTTTGATGAAATGAGGTATAATTATCCTTGACAACTGGTTTGTTTTCATCCAGAAATCTCTGGGTAAAAGATAGTATTTTCAAAATATTACCAATTCATAATGAATTCATTCAGATGATAGGAATGAAAGAAACATACCCAGTCATGTGGGATAGAGAAATTCCACCCTCAGGATTTTCACATTGGTGCAAATCCCTTGGCAAGCTGCACCCACTTTAAAATATCCTTATAATCTTGTCTCTAGGGTAGGTTATTTCCATGTAAGCTGTTTGGCATGGACCATTTTCTAAGATGAGTGTACATTGCACACACACCTGATTGTGTATGGTTTGTCCTCAAATTTATCCTAGGTTTACTCAGAGATTCTTACATTTATCGTACGCTGCAATCAATATTGATCTCAAATTCATAAAAACAAAATATCCTTGCATGCTGAGCAGTTCAGACCTATATTTTATTATATAAGAAAATTTGTTTTATCTCTACCACCAAATACTGGGTACATTAGTTTTTCAGTGATTTAAATGTTAATCTCTTACAGTTGTCAAGTTCAACATCAGTTTCCTTCATCAAAGGGGGAAATCTGTTTTTTTTTCGCATGGGTTCTAAGTTGCCAATCTCACATACTGTTTTCCTTCAGGCACACATTTGAATTTAATATTAGAAAGGGCATTTTGTTAACATTTAATGGGAAAATGAATTGCAAAATGTTGCTTACTAAAAGGTAGGTCACAGTGACCTATATTGTTATCTTTGATTCTATTGTTGAACATTGTTTTCTGGATCATTTTGTACCATTTGTGGCACTTCTCTCTGTTCTACATTTCTACATCAAAATTCAAGAATATTTACAACAGCCATATGTTGTAGAGTACAGTATAGGGGTGATTGCAGAATTACTCACATAGTTTATCTCCATTGTAAACAGGTTCAGTTTTGTATACAAATTCATCAGTTGTGATCAGGCTGCAGTCTTTGTCATTCCATGGGAGTGATGCCAACACTGCACCTACCATAATGACCCTGCATTACACAACATGGCGATGCAGAGATTATGTAATTGCCAAGATGTTTGCGCCTGAATTCTGTGTTTTTAATCTGTAATTGTGCGATTTACATTGACTATCATGATCATTTGATGTATAATTACTGTCAGTACACACTATGTACAAGAAATTCTATCCCTTGGAGGTGAGTTTTGGTTGCCATTAATTATATAATAAGTCAAGGAAATCATGAAACAGCCAAAATACCGAAGTACAAATTTCAGCTTTCAATGAAAGAAGTATTTTACTTGTGGAATGATCCATATCAGGTAATGATATTTAAATGTACTGAATAGGATCATTATTTGTACCATTAATTTAGTAACTAAATTGTTTCATGGTCTTAGGGCTGGTATGTTAGATGTAAGTTGTAATATAATTTATATACAAATAAACTAATATGTATGTGTCAAGATAAGGAGATGGGGGATGAAGGTCCTGTAGTTAGGTGTATTGATAAACACAGTGATGTAACTACGTCTTCACTAATTAGTGGGGACAGTTCATTTCCTGCCCATGTCACAATGAAGCTCTTCAGGTTACCAGAGTATTCTGGCACAGATATAGGACTGGGAGCTAGACAGATCCTGCTACAGAGGACACTAATGCTTCAGAAGTCATCGAAGCAGATTGAGTTGTGTGTTGGGATCTTAGGAAGAGAGAGTTATTTATGTAATAGCATGTGAAGATGATTCATAATGCTGCATGGATAAATAGAAAATGGCCTTTGCTTTGAGAAAAGTCTAACTATGTTTCAAAAAATGATAGATTAACAATGATGTATCCTATAAAGGATCTCTTGTACAAAAATCCTGGATTTATTTATTGCATCAAGGACATTTGGATGCAAAGAACCCTATTGATTTTGGGAATGGTGCTTAAGAGGTCAAGGTCACCATTGCTAAAAATAGAATTTTACTTTGTTGGACTTGTCCGGAAGATGACTTGACAAACAAAGTTTTAACTTGGTGTGTGGGCTGCCCTTGTGGATGCAAAAACTCTATTGATTTTGTGCTTGGTGTGCCAAAGGTCAAGGTTTTCATTGCTAAAAATAAAATTCTGTTTTCCAGACCATAATTTGAAAACAAATGATCATATGAATTAAGTTCAAACTGGGTGTATGGGTTGCTCTAGCGGATGCAAAGAACCCTATTTGTGTGGTCAGCCTTAGGACAAGGTAACTGTGTTGCTAAAAATAGAACTTTGTTGTGTTTGTCCCCAACATAAGACAAATTCGTACTGGGTGTAGTGGGTGCCCTAGTGATTGCAAAATTCTATTGAATTAAGGGGCGGGCAGTCGGGGAGTCAAGGCCAGCATTGCTGAAAGATGGAATTTTACTACTCCAAACGATAACTTAAAAACTGTCTGTCATACAAAGTTCAAACTTGCTGTATAGGTAGCCCTACCATATATATATAATCCACTGGTCTTAGAGAAACATGTTAATGGATGGTTGTACAAAGTCTGCATGTCATACACAGAGAATGGGTAGCATGTCCACATAGAGCTTTTGTTAAACAGATTATACAGATTTGTATAGAAGTTTCCTGTTTGTACTCAAATCCATGAGGGGACAATAGCAGATCCTGCACATGTTTTGATTTTTTATAGGGGAGGGGGGGGGGTGTCTCTCTCTCTCTCGTTTTACATAAACTGCCTAGCAGATTATTCAAACTCAAAGTACATGCAGATGCAGTTTTTAAAGATATATATATATATACTGCATTACCAGAAAATAAATGGTCATTACTAAATAACTAGCTATAGTGCTGTTCATTGCTTATTAAACAAGAACACAATTTGCAAGCTTATGTAGTTCATGTTTGCATACAGTACATGATCTAGTGTCGGTAACAACTATGGCTGACATGTGTTGTAGGACATCGGAGTGCTGTAGTTGTCGGCCATGACTGGGGTGGTGCTATCGCCTGGGGGTTTGCCATGAAGTACCAGGATATGGTGGACAAGCTGATCATCATGAATTGTCCGCACCCGGCCACCTTTAGGCCCTTCCTCAGAGGAAACTTCAAACAGCTTAAAAAATCATGGTTTGTTAGTTTTGTTAAATTGACATTTGACAGTTATGTTAAGGTTAAGGGTACCAATAAGGCTATATGTATATATAGTAACTACAAGGTAACAAAGACTAGGAGAAGGTAAAAGTTTATACTGTTTAATGCAGACCAACTGTCCTCAGTTCCTTGGAATTTCAGGTAAGCGATTGTGTCACCTTATTTCCCCTCCTAAAAAAATTGAGAGATGTTTGTACAGGTTTATGTGTTATTATTTTATAAGTTATGGCAAGGTAGTTAGGTTTTGATAGATTTTCCTTTTCAGGTACATATATACCGTATGTTTTAATTAATTTTGCCTTTGTCGGTATATGTTCTTATTATTTTGCCAATGATACACCTTTGTCGGTATATGTTCTGATTATTTTGCCAAAATGGTATATGTTTTGATTAATTTTGCATTTGTCGGTATATGTTCTGATTATTTTGCCTATAATAGTATATGTTCTGATTATTTTGCCTGTAATGGTATATGTATTGATTAATTTTGCATTTGTCGGTATATGTTCTGATTATTTTGCCTGTAATGGTATATGTTTTGATTAATTTTGCATTTGTCGGTATATGTTCTGATTATTTTGTCTTTGTAGGTACATGTTTTTCTTCCAAGTGCCCTATCTACCTGAGCACATGATGTCCAGAAATGATTATAGGGCAATAAAGGAAATGTTTACCAGCAAGCATGCAGGTCTTAGGGTTGGAACAATGACGGATGAGGATGTTGAGGCATACAAGTATGCTTTTTCTCATCCAGGTAAGTAAAGTATACATTCTGAATATTTTTCATTGATATAAGTACTATTTTTCTCTAACTCAGGTAAGTTAAGTATACATTCTGAATAATTTTCATTGATATAAGTACTGCTCTTCACTAACTCAGGTAAGTAAAGTATACATTCTGAATATTTTTCATTGATATAAGTAGTACTCTTCTCTAACTCAGGTAGGTAAAGTATACATTATAAATTTCTCTCATAGAGGAAAGTACTGCAGATATGCATATGTTCTCCCTCCAGTGAGTGTATACATGTCTATCGTCTATCATTTAGTGAACTACATAAACTAAATCTTTACTTGACCAGTGGGTAAGGTATTACAGTTATCATTCAGGTAATTCATACAAATATGAATCTCTTGTTCAAGAAATTATGTAATAGGACGCATTTTCATACAATACATCTAATCTTTGAGAATTTATGCTAGGTATAAGTATGGACCTGTAATTACATGCTAAGAGGGAGGACCAAAATTGGATCACTTTTTAGCCCACCATTATCTGATTTTGGGCTATTTAAATCACCCTTCGTTTCCCTTGGTCTGTAATTGTGCATGTTTACTTTTGAGACTGATCGCAGAAACAAAATAGCTGGCAGGCAGCCATCTTGGTTTTTGACAGCGAATGTTTGTTATAGCTATTTCTCAGAAAGTACTGGAGGAATCTTTTTCAAACTTGATAGGTATGTTCCCCTTGGTATGTTATTGTGCATGTTTTATTTGAGAGTGATCATAAAATCAAGATGGCCACAGGAAGAACTTAATTGGCATCTTTCTGATATAGCAATGACCAGTTCTATTTACATATGTGAAACCACAAACTCAGTGTGAAGGATGTCTTTTATACACACCAGTATGAAGTTTAGATCAAAGTTACCTGAAGGTGCATTTACTGTTTACATGACTTGATCAAACAGACAAGAGAAAAGTAGAGAAAAGATCACTGACACAGACCTTATAAAGATGGTACAATGGTGATATGGGCACCAATTGCAAGATCCCTCAGGGATCTCTTGTTGAAAATTGGGTTTCTTCCATGTTTTCTTTTTTATCCCCCGCTTTCACCGAAACGGGTGATATTAATTTGGGTTTGTCTGTCTGTCTGTCTGTCGTTTTGTCTGTCTGTCACTCTTCGTTTCCGTTCAATAATTACAACAAATATTAACAAATTTTCTTCAAGCTTGGTCACAGGGTTAAATACCTTATGGGCTCAGCCAAGTACGATGACCACTTTTAGCGGACCCCATTTGCCGGAGTTATGGCCCCTTGAATTACGAAAAACGTCATTATCTGCTGCGTTTCGTTTCCGTGCAATAACTACTACAAATGTTAACCGATTTTCTTCAAACTTGGTACCAGGGTTAAATGTCTTAAGGACTCGACCAAGTTTGATGACCCTTGAATAACGAAAAACATCATTTTCTTCCGTTTCTGTTTATTAACTCTCGCAAATAGTATCCGATTGTCTTCAAATTTAGTAACAGGGTTCAACGCATTAAGGGCTCGGCCAAGTTTGACAATGACTTAATCAGACTCCATTTGGCAGAGTCATTATCTGCAGTTTCCGCTTAATATCTCTAGCAAATATTAGATAAGGCTTTTTTTTCTTCAAGTTTCAAGCTATACATTATGTCTCAACAGCACGATACTCACATGTTTAAACCTAACCTCAATAATGTTTACTTACAATATGTCCTGAAAGCGGGGGATATAAATTCTTAGAATTTGCTTGTTTACTAAGAGGTCGTATCCCCCTCCCAGCCGACCAGTCAGTGGTATATTGTGGTACCAAATTCTGTCTGTCCATTTGTATCTGTCTGTCCTAGATGCAATTGTCTCCCCTTTTCAGGGAATAATACCTCTTTTTCTTTTCAGTTAAGAACAGCATGTGAAATCCAACCAGACAGTTTTAGGCAATTTCACTTTGAATTTGGTACACAGTATCAGTATAACATGAGAATGTGCACCTCCCTTTTTCATGCAGATTTCACCCTTTTCAGGGAGTTATGCACCCTTGCTTTTCAGTTAAGGAAAGCTTGTGAAATCAACAGTTTGAGGTGGATTCACTTCAAATTTGGTAAACTGTGTTTTTATGACATGAGGGTGTGCACCTGCCTTTATCATACAGTTCCCCCCCCCCCCCCCCCCCCCCCTGTTCATGGAGTTATGCCCCTTATAGATCACTTGTAATAATTGTACTGTATTGTCAAACTGTTTAAGTCAGTCGTGAATATTATTTACAGGTGGCTTAACTGGCCCGTTGAACTTCTATCGGTCGGCAATGAAGAATTCAAGCATGTTGGTAACAAATGTCCCAAAGATTCAAAAGCCTACTTTGATTATATGGGGATGTCAGGATTTGGCCCTGTGTGAAGAGCTCCCAAGTCTGGCAAAGGACCATGTCACAAACCTCACCATCAGGTTTGTTCAGGATGCAAGCCACTGGGTGCAAATGGACACACCTGATATTGTCAACGAACACATGCAAGATTTCCTCAATGGCATTAACTAATTAGAAAGATATTGTTAACCTGTATCTTCACTTTATATAAATCAAAAATTAACTAATTTCTTTAAATTATTTTCTATATAAACAATGTATTATGTAGAAAAAGACCAAGCTATCACCTAAAACACACCAGTTGAACAGTATGACAGATTTTGTTTGATGAAGGTTTCTTTCTCATTATGAGAAAGCAAGGTACAAAAATGTATTTGTTTAGATAAAAATTTCCTTCACCAGCTGTCTGTGAGGCAGTACTATAGAACCTTGTATACGTGAACTGTCAACATTTGGTAAGCAGGGCCCAGCTGTTCAAAGTCTGGTTAGTTTATTTGTTGTAAACACAAATTTCCAATGTGTGATGTTTGAGAAATGTTCAAATATTTACAAATATATTTTGTTCATTAGAAAGGTTAAAAAGAACACCACTTGTTTTAAAGCTCAGGGTTAACATTGAGGTTGTTAATATAGGTTTTAGTAATATTTCATCACATTTATCTTATCCCAAACCTCACAAGCTTTTCCAATCTCATTGAAAGTTGTATATTTTGATCTTTAATATGATGGATTTGTTATATTAACACAGTGTAGTAGGTAATATAAATCCCACAGGTGATGTGTGCCCTGGTATCTTGTAGGGCAACCAGATGACCACTTAATAACATTTCACACAGTGCGCTACCGTGGTAGCACATTGTGTGAAATGTTGAAGATTTTGAGTACCGGAAGTACTTTATATACATACAAGTGATATACACTCTTCATAAACAGGCAAAGGATTGTCTATTGTATACATGTACGCAAGGTTTATAAGTATTCCGATCAAGGTTGATGACATCATAGATGATTCATACGTGCTAAAAGAGGTTTGACTAAGAGTGAAACCAGAAAGACATGTTTTTAAAAATCAGGATTTAATTTGTATCTGCCACTTGACTGATCTTTCGGAGCAGATTTAGGGTCTTAAAGTTTATCTATAGTGTGAAAGTTAAAACTGTGTTAATTTGTATAAATATGGTACTTAGTTAAAAGTCCCTGGTGTGTTTATTGGTGAAAATATGGTACTCACTAAGTGGATACTGTCATCCAAAGGGTCAAGAATGTAATGAATGTTATAGGGAAATGATGAGGCAGATTGAGCACTTGATTATGGAGGAGTTGTACTTGAAAGGTGTATATAATGTATACGTACATGTGTCGTCATAAGACAAGTAATTGTTCTACATGTGTCATCATAAGACAAGTAATTGTTCGTGTAACAGTTGTGTAATCATCAAATGAATTCTTTAGGTGTGTGAAATAAAAATAAAAATTCAATACACATGTAGCACTTTTTTGGCACTTCAAATGAGTTTAAAATTAAATTCTTATTATTATTTTTCATATCATCTAGAATATATTTTCTATTATTTTTTAATTTTTTAATTTGAACTTGACTCTGGATAAAACTACTGAGACCTGTTATGTAGCTAGAGATACGTTCTGATTTCAGTGTAATTTTATTGGAGTTGTAGTCTATGTCACAGTAATGAACTATGTCTAGTCCCTTGTTACTGATCAGCGAGGAAGACCATTCCCTTAAGCTCGGTCATTAAGTACTGGAGTAGTAATCTGTAGTCCCAGGATAAACTTCACACCCAGATATGCTAAAGTCAGAATAATCAGGATAAGTAAAGAAAACCCCAGAAATGTGAGTTTAGTAAGAGCCATTTCAATTAATTTTCAAAACCAGCATGACTTTTAACGTCAATTGAATTTGTGATGGGACCTATGAGTCGTTATGAGTGGAAATGGTCTAGTGACTTAGGTTTATGTTGTTGGTTAAATTATGAAACTCAAACAACAGACCTTCACCCTAGGTGTCGTTTCTAAGGACAGACTAGTATAGGTAACAAATAATTCAGCATTTAAAACCATATCATTATTATCTGTACAATGTATTATAATACTGTAAGCATACATATCTATTATCTAAGCGCTTTTTGCACTTTTAATTATTGTGCTAAATTATGACTGCACTTATAGAAGTTTCTATATATATACATCCTTTTGCATATAGTGTGTATGTGCCAAGCCATCAATGCTTAATTAATCTGTTAAAATTCAATAATGTGCTAAAAATTAAGTGCACTGAATTAAGTACATTTACAGTATTCAAACTTGAGTTTTATTTACCAAGGTGGATATTTGAAAAAGCAATCAGTTTGAAATGTTACAAGTATTAGATTATGTATGCTGTGCATGCTCAGAGTAAATTTAGATGTTGTGAATTCAGTGTAAAAAGGTCTTCATTTCACAATGGCATCAGATTTTTAAAAAAACCCATAATATGTCTATTACCTTGTTATGTTACCTACAACATGGCCAAAAAACTTAAAGGAATATCTACTATCATGACCCTGATACCTATATCCTACTTCAGGGGTCTTGACCTTGACAACTTAATCCTACTTTACAGCTCTGAATCCTAGAACTAAATTTGTTATGGACCTGTGCTTATTCTTGTCGATTGTGATATTTGTGATATTTTAGATATGGCAACTGGAGACTTATATGGACAATTGTAATAATGTTGTTTTGTAACATGTAGCTATGGCCAAAAAGATTTGGAATCAAATTTCCCGATTGCATGTATGGTAAATTTGTGGAAAATATTTAAATATATATATATCTATATGTGTGGCAAACAACATGATTGTACACACTTTATGAGTTTGTATTGTAATTCTATAACATCACATTTCATACTATGTTACTGTTGAACTTGTTAAAATTATTTTGATGTATTGTTTGTCAAGCAATCCTGTCCCGGCGTATGTTGATTTATAGACATTTATGAGTGAATTTCTATAATTTATGGCAAGTCTTTTTCTCCTAAAGTTTCTATTTTACAAAGAGTTCATATCATTTAATTCATAATCAAAAAATGTTTTATCTGCAAAAATGATTTCAGAATCTTTTAATTTAATTCATTAAACAGTGCTTGCAAAGAGAGTGTGTTGTCAGTATTTTGATTTATTAAGCCAACTACAGGTATTATCAGATTAGTGGCCAGGTGAGCTTATGCCCTGTGCAGCATTCATCGTCCAACTGGCGTCAACTTATTCCTTTTCTTTAAACAACTTCTTTTAAATAACTAAAATGGCCAGGGTGATGATAATTGGCACGTAGCATGCAGGGATTGAAGGGCTACCAAGTTTGTTCAAATGAATCACCTTCAACCATATTCAAGGTTGCATGAGTCAATTGTCTTTTAAAACATTTAAACAACTTATGAATAACCAAAATACCCAGGTTTATGATATTTAGTCAGTATCATGTAGGGATGAAGGGCTACCAAGTTTGTTCAAAAGAAATACTTCAACTGATATTCAAGGTCAAATGGGTCAACTATGTTAAAACTCAGCTTCTGAAGAACCCAAATTTGGGTGGTGATATTTGGCCAGTTAAGCCTGCTCAGATGAAGAGCTATCAAGTTTGTTCATGTGAATGACCTTAACCTACTTCCAAGGTCACATATGGTCAAATGTGTATAAACTTTTAAATAACCTTAACTCAATACACAAAATATTTAGAATAGTGATATTTGGCAAGTTGCATGACAGGATGAAGGGCTATTAAGATTGTTCTTTGCCATACCAGGCATTTTAAAATCTGTTCAGTTAAGGTTTGTTATCACTTTTTCTCAGAAGGTTTTTGAAGGATTTTCAGGCCTAGTACATGTATTGCAATCCCATTTGTCCATCATTGTCTGTCTTCCGTAAACAACTATTTCTTGCTTAATTTAATCCATAACCACTGAACTGATTCAAATGAAATTTTGCAGGACTGGGGGCCAATTTAAAGTTAGTGGTCAAACTGGCTGAAATTTCATCAATCTTCTTCTTCAAACTGAGACACAAAGGAATCAAATACTACTCATGGATGGAAAGTTCCTTGATGTGCTTTATCAAATTTGTCAATTTTACTACTCCCATGTAACCCACTCCCTCCTGGGGAGGGGAGGGGGTTAATTATAGTGTTTTGTTTATATTCAGTGGGAATTAGAACTTAAACTTGGTTGGATTATCATCATGGCCAAAAGGGGTCTAATAAGCCATAGATTCAGGAAATGTCTTCTTTAGACCCAGATATGCTGGAATCCAAAACTCTGTGTTGATGGAAAGTTTCTGACAATAACTTGGACTGCAAGGTGACTTTCTTGGATTTTGACTGTCCAACTTTGTTATTACTGTAACAGTCTGATTCTAGGGGTCTCTTTGTATAGATCACTCCAACGCTATCTTTGTTTCCATTCAGATTTATTCCGTATATATTAAACCCTAGAACAATAAATAGCATTGATATTCCGCATTTAAATATAAATAAAGCTTATACATTACAATGGAATTGTCCATATACAATAACGCAACAGGTTAACGCACCTGTCGCATGCTACTAGCTTTACACTTCACTATATAAATACTACCAAAACATTATACTGAATAACTCCGGCGTTATCACTACAATTAAATAGCCGAGCTTAACGCTTATCATACAACCAATGCGGTTCAGAGTATTTGACAAGTATCATAGTTAAAATTATACAGTTACATTAATAATAGTTTAACAACAATACAACTATTTGTACAAAATGGAATCACTTCAAAACCTACCTCTTCATAGACGAAGAGGGTCTAAATCCAGGGAGACAACCTGTACGTGAGAACGTGACCAAGTAGCCAATCTTGCGCATACAATACTACAAATAATAAAATAATGACAATTACTAAAGATGTACCAGTATCGAACGTTAACAAAAATGTTTAATACAATAGACATGATGTAAACCACTATTCAAGTTAACCAAAATCCTTGTTGATAAAAATAACGAATAGCACAAAATGGCGGGAAAGTCAAATTTCAAATAAACGTATTAATTGATTTGGACAATTTCAATTAATTTATAAAGTATATAACTTACATCAGAACTATATCAAAATGTTATCACATGTGATATAAATAATTTACAATCACTAAGATCTTATTAAAGTACTCACAATTTAATTAAATAATTAAAAATCAAAAATAGATTGACCCATGAATCTTGACAAACAGGTTTGCACAGGTGTCATTTGATATAAAGCAAAGTGTACATGTATATAGATACACTGTATAGTAAAAGAACAGCACTTAATACTCTGCTCTTAATGAAGAATTAAGTTTAAAAATAACCAGCTTTACAAGTAAAAGATATTACTGTCATTAAATAATGACACTGCTACATTACTATTTCTCAGAAAGTAATCAAGGGTTTTCCCTCATGTTACATGTTGGTTTCCATTGGTTGTGAGTTGTTTATATTCAATTTTGAGTCATGATTGCAAGAGTAAGATGAAGTTTATCACAAATTCTCAGAAATGAAGGTACAGATTTTCAAACTTCACAAGTATCTTCTTCCTATTTACTTGTTACGCATATTTCCTTTTCTACTCTCGATCAAAGAAACACGTGGCTGCCAGAAATCAGAAATCTTCTTCTTTTTCTAAATGTCACTACTCTATTCAATTAGTCAAAATACATCTTACTTCAGAATTTCAAACTTGACAGTATTATTTGTCTTTCCTTCTGTGGATCAGTTAATTTGTCTTTCCCTCTGTGGATCAGTTCACTTATCTTCCCCTCTGTGGATCAATTCATTTGTCTTTCCTCTTGTGGATCAGTTCACTTGTCTTTCCCTCTGTGGATCAGTTTGTCTTTCCCTCAGTGGATCAGTTGTTCTTTATCTCTGTGGATCAATTTGTCTTTCCCTCTATGTAACCGTTTGTCTTTCCCTCTGTGGATCAGTTTGTCTTTCCCTCTATTGATCAGTATGTCTTTCCCTCAGTGGATCAGTTGTTCTTTCCCTATGTGGATCAATTTGTCTTTCCCTCTGTGGATCAGTTCACTTGTCTTTCCCTCTGTGGATCAGTTTGTCTTCCCCTCTATGGATCAGTTTGACTTTCCCTCTATTGATCAGTATGTCTTTCCCTCTATGTACCCGTTTGTCTTTCCCTCTGTGGATCAGTTTGTCTTTCCCTCAATGGTTCAGTTTGTCTTTCCCTCTGTGGATCAGTTTGTCTTTGCCCCAGTAGATCAGTTTGTCTTTCCCTCAATGGATCAGTTTGTCTTTCCCTCTATGGATCAGTTTGCCTTTCCCTCTATGGATCAGTTTGTCTTTGCCCCAGTAGATCAGTTTGTCTTTCCCTCTATTGATCAGTTGTCTTTCCCTCTATCGATCAGTTTGTCTTTGCCCCAGTAGATCAGTTTGTCTTTCCCTCTATGGATCAGTTTGTTTTTCCCTCTGTGTATCAACTTTTCCTCAGCAGATCAGTACTGATTTTTTCAGTTTTGCACCATTATCAAATTTTCTTAGCTGCTATAAAACCCTTATCAAATCCAAATTCTGATTGGAAAAATAAGCCAAGATGTTTAGTGGGAAGATAAATGTTTAAAAGTATTTATTCAACAAAATAAAGCATTTACTCGCAGAATAATACATACTGAGTAAAACTTTATAACAGATACAATGTCAACTGTTTCAAAATAAGGAGGTGTAAGATGATTTTATCAATGAAATAAAACCTAAAATTACAAGTTTATCTAAACTATGTCACACAGCACGGTTCAATATATGAAAATTACATAAACCCGTAAAGTTGGTTGTTGAAATATAGTTTTTGTTAAATGCTTCATTAGATATTTGTACCATATAAATAATTTTAAATCAGAACACATCACAGATCAAAACTACTGTTTAAAATTGCATATAATATACATAAGGTACATGTACAGTATATAAAAGTTCCCTGAAGTGATATTTTAAAAGTAATAGTGTAGTTGTTACTTTTGTATATAATGTAAAACTAAAACTGGGTAGTTATAAATATACAGGCATCAACAGAATATACAGTCATCAACAAAATATACAGCTGGCCTCAACAGAATATACAGCTGGCATCAACAGAATATACAGCTGGCCTCAACAGAATATACATGTATAGTAAATTTGACAAAACGATGTAAAGTTAAAAATAATTCAACAATGAAAAATCACTGTAGTTGGCAAACTTATTACTGGCATTTATTGAAGTGATTTAAAATAAATAATGGATTGAAGGGACAATAATATTTTTTTCAACATGCTGCTTTGCACCGATATTGGTCCAATGCACATGTCACAAGATTTGGTATACCTAGGTCTGCTACATTTATGTAATCATTTTTTGTATGCTTGTTAAAAATTAAAAATACTTGTAATCTGTAATACTCCACCAATGTAAAAGTATGGTATCAGATAAACAAACTCCGCCCTTGTACAGTAGGTATCGGATGAACAAAGACCAACCTTGTAGAGATTGATGTTAATATAACAATCTACCCATGTACAGTTAACTCCACCCTTGTACAGTAGGTATCGGATGAACAAAGACCAACCTTGTAGAGATTCATGTCAATATAACAATCTAACCATGTACCGTTAACTCCGCCCTTGTACAGTAGGTATCAGATGAACTAAGACCAACCTTGTAGAGATTCATGTCAATATAACAATCTAACCATGTACCGTTAACTCCGCCCTTGTACAGTAGGTATCAGCTGAACAAAGACAAACCTTGTAGAGATTGATGTAAATATAACAATCTACCCATTTACAGTTAACTCCACCCTTGTACAGTAGGCATCAGATGAACAAAGACCAACCTTGTAGAAATTGATGTCAATATAACAATCTACCCGTGTACAGTTAACTCCACCCTTGGACAGTAGGTATCAGATGAACTAAGACCAACCTTGTAGAGATTCATGTCAATATAACAATCTACCCATGTACAGTTAACTCCACCCTTGTACAATAGGTATCGGATGAACAAAGACCAACCTTGTAGAGATTGATGTCAATATAACAATCTACCCATGTACAGTTAACTCCACCCGTATCGGATTAACAAAGACCAATTTTACCTTACAACTGGTAGAGAATGAGGTTAATAAAACAATCTACAGTAAACCAGTCGCTGAACTTTCTACCTGGACCCCACCCTCATAATTCCTTCCCGACTCCACTATATATCGTCTACTGGATAACTGAACTACATTGTAGTGATGCGAATGTAAAATCACTCAAAAAAACAAACCTCCTGTAAAAATCCATCCCTGAACAAATGTAACACCCCCCCCCCCTGAACCCCCTATATAAACTCATCCCTGACTACCTACAGAAAACCCTGCCTGAACTCCTTATATAAACCAATGCATGAACCCCCTATTAAAGACCCTCTCTGACCCCTTACAGAAACCCCTTCATTATGATGACCTCTAGATAAACCCCTTTCTGAGCTCCCTAATGTAATGCCCTGAACTCCCATTATAAATCCCTCCCTGTCACCTTCCTCCATATAAACCCCTCCATAAACTCTGTAAATGATTAACTGTATGTATATAAGCTGAAATATATAAAAAAATAAATATATTACAGTATTGTATTATCACAATGTACATATGTCAATTTCTAAATCTTGTGACCACAGATTGTTCACGGACAAATATTACATTTTCCACCAATGAAACGTGACTCTGAACATGGCATAACGACAGTTTTCTACTAATAGTTGACCGGGTGATCCTGGGATTTTTTCACACATGTAATTGCACTGTCCAAGGGAGTCGTGGGTTACAACAAATCCCTGCTCTTTGAGGTCAAAATTTATACAGTTCATGACGTCTTTCTCTTTGGTGGGGACATCCCATGGGCCCAGGGAAACATCAGCATGCTTGTTCTCTCGATTTTTTGGTTTGTAAGCACACACATGATTTTTATCAAAATTTGGTAATTTGTTTTTTTTTACTTTAGAAAACAATACAATGAAAATATCTGAAGTAGTATCAATGATCTTTTTGTTGGAGTCGGTGACAGTATCTATGATCTTCACCAGTACATCTTGGTAGCCAGGGAATTGTGTTCGATATGCGTCACGTTGAATTTTGGAAAGCATGCTAGGATAACGTTCCAATTGTTCTGACAATCCATGGAGTCCAAAGTAAACAGCGTCGCGGTAGACAGACTGGACGTGTTGTGCTGGCGGAAGCTCGCCATATCTTAGATAATTCAACACGTGTACAAAAGTGTCACCATCAGCATCGATGAAATATCGGCCATTTT
Source organism: Mizuhopecten yessoensis (assembly GCF_002113885.1). Classification (NCBI taxonomy): domain Eukaryota; kingdom Metazoa; phylum Mollusca; class Bivalvia; order Pectinida; family Pectinidae; genus Mizuhopecten; species Mizuhopecten yessoensis. Next base: position 439,752 of record NW_018407390.1, on the reverse strand, counting down.
TGTCCTTCTTGACATTATAGCTACCGCTAAACATGGCTGACAGCATAGTGCCTTCAGATTTGGTCAGGGTGAGGAGACTAGTTGTAAAATGTCTTCCACCAACATTCAACTCTACCACTGATGGAAACTGAAAACAGAGAATAACAGCAAAGTGATAATAATACACAACTTAATCTGAATTCCCCTCTGAAAATTATTGGACTTGAGCAGGGCTATATGTGATATAGGAGATTGAACAATGTCTCTGCCCTACCCTTGAAGATTTCAGGACTTGAGCAAGGCTACATTTGTATGTGCTGTAGGAGAAATTTTGTTGGAGATACTGGCTCCTTTCTCCTAAAACACTATAATAGCACTTCCCGTGATCATGTTCTTATAAAGTATACATGAGAAAATGTATATTATTTTTACTTAAGTCCTGCCGAAGTTAACTCAATCACCCCTGAAATTTCATAATGAGCTATTCCAACCTCTCAATTGGAGTGGTTCAGATGTGTTTTCAGGGCTGCACGAGTTAACATTATTATTCAAGCCCCCGTGTTTAACAAGACCCTACGTGCATATCGAATTGGAATCTAAAGCAAAATTGATATATGGGTGATTACTGCAGTATAACTTGTTTGCATTCATGTGTAACGCCCCAGTACACATACCATGTTGTGTGTGTCTGATTTCTAGGTCAGATTAACATTTTTAGACCAGACAGGTGTCCCGTGTGTAACTGGAAACTTTTCCAATCAGATCAATACAATAATCACTCAGAATCTGAAATCATCAAATATTATTTTTTATATGTAATGAGTCTTTCGTTATCAATGCATGAACGTATACAGACCTTATCAATTTCTTCAGTCATCTTGCAACGTCAGGTTGGCCTATGGTTTGTTTACAAACACGTTTGGTAGTAGTGCGCATGTGCAATGACATTGTTTGTGAAAAATTGCATAAGGCTCTCGCAGTTATTTCCCTTGGGCTATGGCAAACAAAATCCACTCTGGCATGGGAAGGAAAGGGAATGAAAATAGCCCATTTTTCCAGTCCAATTAAATAACTATTGTTACAATAATGAGAGAAACACTATATTTTAAATAGTAAAAAATGCTGTAAATAATCCAAAAAAACAAACGCATTTGTTTTTTATTATTAAAATCCAAGACTATACTTTGAGTTGAATAATCCTGAAATAGCTAACCAATATATATAATTAAGGATATACATTCTTTTATTCTAACTTTTTTTTTATTTTCTTTAATTGTGATATCTTTTAAATATCCAGTTTTCAGATCAATTTAACCCTTTGGTGATTAAAAGTACAACGTATTTAATTCTTCGTCCTCTATCTAGGTTGGCCTGGCTCTTAATTAATTCAAAACGCTCTTGATGACGATAATAGTAATTTTATCAACTCTATCATTAATGATTTATGTGACCTATTTATAAATGGCGCCAAATATGTATTTGGAACTAACCACGCTTAGCCAAATTATGTAAATAAACATATTATTAAATTAAAAAGAAAACTTGGTTTACGAGAGACTGTAAGTCTGCTCGCCAAAATTATAGAAAAGCCAAACGGTTATACAAAAAGTTTGGTAATGCTTACCTCAAAAGGAAATGTATGTAAAGGAACGGTTAAACCAAAAAATCACTTAATCGGTGTGTCATCAAGCATAAGTTAGAGATTAAAAATAAACTCCTGACACTAAGGTCAAGAAATCCAAAAGAATACTGGAAAATAATGAATACAGGTAAAATGTACGTGCAAGGCTGGTATTGAAGAATTTTTTTTTAGCTAATGTTTTAACACAAAAAAAGAAGGTGAAGATAATCATGTGTTTTCTATTGATGAGCTCACTGGGCTGTCAAAAGTGGAAGCTAATGTTTTTATAAATTAGCCAATACTGCCGAACGAAATAATCTTTCGCTGTATCTTTCTCGGTAATATACATCGTTGTAAGCTTTTTAGCTTTTGGAGATGTCTTGATTGTATTTCATTACTTATTTATAATGTCCAACCGGTTGCGCATAAAATGATAAAAGTAAATGTGTCAAAATGTTAAAGAATGATAAGGCTGTTAATTGGCGACGACATGCTATGTAACGAATATATTAAGTTAAGAAATGATTAATGATGCCATTATATGTTGAATTATTGAATTATATTTTTAACACTGGTCACGTGCCTGAGTCCTAGCTCCTGGGAAATATCATCCCCGTTTTTAAGAACAATGGTAGTTTGTATGATGCCACTATCTATCGTCCAATTACTTTGGTAAGCTGTCTATAGCTGTAATTAATGAAAAATTGAAAAAATATGCAGATAATGTAGAACTCATTCTCGAAAATCAAGTAGGATTTCGAAGAAATCACTCCACTATTGACAATATATTTTCACTTTATGCATTAATTTAATTATCTAAAAAAAAAAAAAAAAAAAACCCACCCCAATTATATTGTGCCTTTATAGATTTTGAAAAGGCTTTCGATAGTGTTTGGAGAAAAGGTATTTGGAATTATATAGGTGGAAAATGTTTTCGAATTATTACAAATGTGTACAATGGCATTAAGGCTAGAGTGATGAAAGATGACGTATTCTCGAATGTGTTCCCGTGTAGTTCTGGGATCAGGCAAGGCGATAATCTTTCCCCGTTTTTATTTTCACTTTTTTCTAAATAATTTAGAAGATTGTATGAAATGACGTGACTGTAAAGGTCTGTCTAATATAAACGACCAGCTAGAGGAGGAATTATATGTTTATCTGAAGCTAAATGTTATGCTATACGCTGATGACACTATACTACTAGTAGACGCGGCAGAGGATTTGCATATTCCAACCTATGGCACGTTACAGTCAATATCAGCAAAACTAAAATCATGGTATTTGGTAGAAAAATAATTCCTGATGACCTTAATTGTACATACAATGGTACTGTAATAGGAAAAGTTAAGGATTTCAAATATCTTGGGGTTTATTGTACTAAGACTGAGAATTCACGTCCCTGTGGTCGTATGTGTTTCCCACACCGCTGTGATATAGCAAATAATGGAGGACATATAGTCCAAGTGTTTTGTTTTGAACAGTTTTAATGGTTTTTCACATTGCAAATGATCTCAGATGGATTAAATTACAAAAAATAATCTATCGTTAACATCATTTGATTGGCTTGCATCATTTGACAGATATGTATTAAAACTACAGTACTTATATTAGTTGGAGGTAATTACAATGTACTAAGTAGGAAATACACACTATTATGTAAGTTTCTGTCTTATAATTAGAAATGAACTAATATGGTTTGAAGTAGACAGGCTACCAGCCCCTAAGTTTTTATGAAGAATATCTCGCTGCATTTTTACTACTAGCTTATCTCCCCCTAGTTTAGACCTTGTGGTCTGGTCAAATCTGGAAAAGCATTCCCCGGAATAGTGGTGAGTGCAGAAAGGTCAAGTTAGCCCATATAGCATTACTGAGATCATTCTGATTTGATTCGGTTATTAAGATGTGACTGGGATGTGGCCAGTACAAGTTTTATAACCCTGGGTTCACAGGTGGTTCCTTTACCTGTGTTCGTATGGTCTTGGCTACAAATACCAGGGCCTGGTTTTATTATGTTGGATATGTTCTGAACATGGATGAAGCTATGGCAAACCGTTTGGGTTTTCACCCATTAAACAGATATCTTCATTTATTGACAGAGAACAGATGTCCATAATTGAAAGAAAGATATCTTCATTTTAAATAGAGAATCTGTATTCATTTGTAAATGGACACATCTGTATTTAAAATACAGATATCTCTATTTGAAATGTAGATATTTGTATTTTAAATATTGACATTACAAAATTATGCATAATCTGTATTTATGTCATAATTAGAGATATCTGCATTTAAAATACAGATATCTCTATTTAAAATACAGATATATGTTATTCAAATGTGCAATAAATACATATATCTGTATTTAAATGGGTAAAATCTCCCGAACGGCTTGCCATATG
>NW_018407390.1:427702-431982 GCF_002113885.1 Mizuhopecten yessoensis | reverse complement strand
AGACGATACTGTACTGTGTATATTTCATTGTATACCAACAAAATGGGTTTTTTAAGAAATGGAAAAGTTCTATCAGAAAGGTGTGATATTTATTAATATATATATTAAGTAGCATAAATCTTCAAGATTATTTATGTTAGGATTAGTTCCCTTCAAAATACTTTCCTTTACCCGTGTTCGTATGTTCTTGGCTACACATACCAGGGCCTAGTTTTATTATGTTGGATATGTCCTGAACATGGATGAAGCTATGGCAAGCCGTTTGGGTTCTCACCCATTAAACAGATATCTGCATTTATTGACAGAAAACAGATGTCCATAATTGAAAGAAAGATATCTTCATTTTAAATAGAGAATCTGTATTTATTTGTAAATGGACACATCTGTATTTAAAATACAGATATCTCTATTTGAAATGTTGACAACTTAAAAAATACTAAAAACAAAATCGGCACCAGGTACGCTAGGTTGAAACCTCCAGATACGTAATGATTATCGGCTGTCGGTTATACCACGGACTTAGATAACACGGAATGAGATTAGGTTATCTAAGTCCGTGTTATAACTAAATAAACAAATAGAATTATAAAATAACATGAATTCGTTCAATTTTACACCTTGAAAAATCAATTAAAAATGTGAAATTAAAAAAACAAATGTTTTGATTATTAATGTGACGATTAAAGATATTTTTTTTCATTTCAAACGAAGCTTTTGTTCTAGAGAATTTCTTTTTAGTGTATTCGAGTTATCTTTCTTTGAACACTAAATCAAAATAGACACACGGAAATATATGACGGCTGTGGTGAATTTTGGTTAGAGTTATCTCCCTTAGACCGATAACCGCGCCGACAACATGGATGTGACATCTCGGCGCGGTCTCTTATACATCTAGAAATTGAACCAACAGCACGTTAGTGATTTTCCTCCTACTTGTCTTTGATTTCAGGAGCTGAGAGCAGTTACAACTACTTGTTGTGTGACGGTGTGTGAATAACACACACATAATTCACGACAATTGGTGTCAGAAGTGGGATATAACTTACGCTATTCGCTCTATTTTGACCATTTTTTTTTATATCTATTTACCTTGATGGTCCCCTCTCGCTCGCACGTGCGCTGGCCATTTTGTTGACCAGTGAGCGAATTACGTGTGAGAGACTTTGGGATAGTTCTAGTAGTTTATTATTGTTTATTCAATTATTTATGAGGGGTAATTCAGAGTCGGCGGAGTTTCACTGCCGTTCTGAAATTTACATTTAATTTAATTTAGTTTACTTGTTAGTTTAGTGGGCCGCCCATATTGGCGGAATACATACGACAGGCGAGACTTGGAGATATCGTTAGTATAGGATATTATTTTCATATTGTAGGGAAATTATTATATGTTTAGTTAAGTTATTATTACATTGGGTTAGAAATTAGTTATTTTAGGAATTAGAAATTATTTTGTAAACTGTAAATCGTAGTTGTAATCGTTGGAATTTTGTACGGGACGGTTGCAGGTGTCTACCATAGTTCGGTTGATATCTGTCCTTGTACATAATTTTGTAATTGTTTAATTAAGTGTGTTGACTTATTTCTTTCTTGGAACTTTATATTTTGTCATGGCTGTCATAAATATACGGACAGCTACAGAGGATGAGCTGTGCACGTTGGAGGGTTTAGGCCCTGTGACGGCACAGAAAATCTTGTGTATGAGAGATGAGGAGGGGCTCACTCTGCAGAAACTGGTGACTGTTTCCAGAGTGGGCATTGAAAAGTGGCAGAAATGGCTAGGTGATGGGGTCATCACGGGTATAATGGTCACTACCCCTGTAGAGACGCATTCACCGACCCGGTCGACCTCATCACAGGCAGACAGGCTAAGTAGACAAGAGGAGGAGGTAATGGACATGAGGCATCAGTTCAAGGAACTGCAGGTCCAGTTTAGGGAATTGATGGTAACATTGGAGACGGAGGCTCTTAAAATATCAGAGAGCCTGGCGGCTCGTGCTGCCTCGCCTCCGAAAAAGACCCCTACTCCTCGCACTATGCTACTGACTACACCTAGTGGTGGTCAGTATGTCAGCCAGGGGCCACAAACAAATAGCTGGTCACCCTGGGGGGGATAGAGGTACCACTCAATCTACCTCGACCTCCGTGCCACCTGAAAGTGTACCATACTCAGACCCCCAGGCAATGACTCCTAAACAGAACGAGTCCGGGTTTGACCCTATTTTACAAGCTATCTCGAAGGATGGGAGGTATGTAAGGGGTCAAGATCAGGGTTCACATGTGTCGACATGGACAGCTGGAGGTGCCAGTGCACCCATTGGAGTAGAAGTCCTCAGCAACATAAGATGTTCACTTACTCGGGTAAAGAGCGCTGGGAACCAGTCGCTCTTAAATTCACCAGGATAATAAAGGACAATAAATGGTCGGATCGTAAGACCAAACAACGGGTTTTCGATTGTCTGGTGGGGGATGCGTTGGAGTACGCCGATAAGCTTCCACGAACTCTTGGGTTCACAAAACTCAAGAAAAAGATGAAGGAACGGTTTAGCGACAAGGACGTCCCAGTGGTGGCCCGCAGAGAGCTAAACTTCACTAAACAAGAGGAGAGTGAGATTTTGGCAGAATTTGCTCAGCGGATTCAAACCATTACTGGAGATGGCTTTGCCCATGCAAACATCACCACGAGGAACCAGATCGCTACGGAGGCATTCATCAAAGGCTGTTGCGAGAAAATGGCGGCGCAGAGAGCCAGGGAAAGGAATCCTAAGACGGCTCACAAGGCTCTGAATATATAAAGGCCTCCGTAGCCAATCAGCGTGCTCTGTTTGGTTCTCGCGCGCCACATTACCCTAGTAGGCAGGTGCAGTTTGCAGAGGGCACTAAGTCGGGGGAGGATAAAGAAGAGGAAGTCCCTGTACAGTTCTCAAAAGATGAGCTACAGGAGCTAAAGAAATACCTAGCCCAGCTTAGTGCGGGCGGTGTGTCTGCCCGTCCGTACTCCCCTCCACCTCGGGGCGACTACCGATCTCCGGAACACGACCGAGGTTTTCCTCAAAACTATGGGGGAAACCGATCACCGGATTTTCGTGATAGGACACCGGTCCTTTATCCCTCATCAGATTATCGCGATATGGCTCAGTACCCTCGTCCCCCCCAGGACAACGGGCGTAATAGGTACGACGGTAGACCCCATAATAGGTCGCCGTACGCTGAACAAGGCCCTCCGCGAAACCGTAACTGGTCACCCAGATATTAGGGGGACTCTCCTGGCACGGGGTCACCAGGTCGAGGTCAAAATCAACCTGGCCGGGGTTCCTGGGAACCAGGGAGAGGCAACAACGGTCCTGACAGTTGGGGTAACGATAGAGGACGGAATACCCAGGCAGGCAGTAGTATCACCATACCACTCACTTTGAATGGAACTCCTATTCGAGCTGTCGTGGATACAGCAGCCACTATGTCGCTGATTAAGCGGGAGCTGGTATACAGGCTCGAGGGGCCAAATAAGGGGGAAATAAAAGACCTACATATCGGAATAGGGAACACTGAAGTACCTTGGACCGTATGTGAGGCCCCCATCATAGACGACATGTTGCTGGGGGTGGATTTCCTGTCAAGGAACAGCTGTGTCATCGACCTAGATGCGGGCATCCTGTTCATTGGTAACCAGGCAATACCTATTACACCGAGGTTAGAGGAGCAGAAGACATATTCTGCTGTCAAGATGGCCCAAAATGTAACCATGCCGCCAAACACTACAGGGCACTGTCCGGTGGACTGGGCTGGATCTAATGGGGTACGGCCACGTCATGTACTGGGCACGGTGAAACTGTTCCTGCTAAGGGTCCCCTATATGCTTAAGGGGTGGCCCGACCTTGTCAAAATCCATCAGAGAACAATCATCTCCAGCATCTTGAACAACACCAGACGATCTGCTACTTCAAGAAAGACCACCTCATGATACCTGCTCAGCAGCTTCCAACCTCAAGAGGGGGCCTTCATAAAGCGGGGAAGAGTGTGGTGAATTTTTGTTAGAGCTATCTCCCTTAGACCGATAACCGCGCCGACAACCTGGATGTGACATTTCGGCGCGGTCTCTTATACATCTAGAAATTGAACCAACAGGACGTTAGTGATTTTCCTCCACCTTGTCTTTGATTTCGGGAGCTGAGTGCAGTTACAACTACTTGTTGTGACGGTGTGTGAATAACACACACCGAATTCACGACACGGCTACTTCCGACGGGAGAAATTTGTTAAAAATTGTTTGTTTTGATTTTTTT
>NW_018407390.1:410015-416280 GCF_002113885.1 Mizuhopecten yessoensis | reverse complement strand
GTTCATTTCCGTTACAACCGACAGATTTTACGTGAATGCTCATATTGTGATAGCCACCAGGATCCTAGTGATGTCCTTGCGAATCGGGTAATCTATTATCATGCTTAAATATTTGTCAACAAATACCTATTTATAGCTATAGGCTGTCGGAAATAAGTGCCATGCGGTTTTGATTCTGATGAAATTTCGAAGCAGTGAGATTTGCGTCATCAGCTGACAGGCTGACAGCTGGCTGATCGAGTTCAATACCTTTTTCAGAGACTTATTCAATAAAAGCTAAACAATGGGTGACATAAATGACTTCTTTCGTGCAATGTTTGGCTTAGGCGGTAAACGACCACCAGACGGATACAATCGACCAGAGGAAGGATCATTTATCTTGTAAGTTTTCTAGAATGATTATTGTTACAGATACCAATAATAACAACCATTCTCACAATAATTTTAGAATGAAGTTATAAAAAGCAAACAATTTTATGGTTATTTAAATACCTTGTATACTAGCATGTTTCTGTTTCAGATCTTTCTAGTTGAGCTTTTATCACAGTTATATGAATCCTACTACTGGAAAAATATTTCATTTTCATTTCATGCTGCAACTAACATGTCATAATCAACCTGTTGGAGTTGCTCATAAACCAGGAGAAATAGAAATAACAATTTGTTATAATATGTAGGCTAGCAAAACTGGACTGGGTCAATCAGTAGATGAATTGGTAGAGCATACTTCTAGAGATCGGAGGGACCGGGGTTCGAATCTCGGTCTGGCACGACCTACAACATGGATTCTGCACATCAAGATCTTGAGAAACACAACTCATTACATTCGTACAACACCTCCCACAGAACCAAAACAACAACAACAAACAAACAGACATTGCCAAAGCCTTTTACAAAGTCTCGCACAAACACTTACAGTACAAACTAATATATTACGGCATCACCAGAACCACACTATCATGGATCACAGACTTCCTATCACAACGCACCCAAACAGTAGTACTTAAGGGCAAACACTCTGACAAAATCCAAGTAACATCAGGGCCCGTATTCATGAAACCGTTCTTGTGCTCAAGCATGGATTCTGTGCTCAAACCCAACCTTCTTGTTACTCACTGAAATCATGTCAAACGATCAAAAAGTCATGTTTAAACCTTGAAAACAGTATTCAGCTTTAAATCTCTTCAAATTTTTTCAAAATCATTGACAGAATAAGTTTTTCTTAATAATTTACAGCCAGAACAAGAAATTGGTGTTGAGCACAAAATCCATGCTTGAGCATGAGAACGGTTTCATGAATACGGGCCCTGTAGTGCCTCACGGAACCTGTTTGGGACCAGTCCACCTCCTCATGTACATCAACGATTTCCCTGAATACATGTATCACACAGTACACTAAGACTTTTTGCAGATGACAGCATACTCTACAAAACCATCAACAACAAAGATGTTACAATAAAACTACAAACAGATTTAGACACACAGTTAGTAAATAGGAAGAAGACTGGCTCATGAAATTCCACCCTGACAAATGTACCATACTCACTATCACCAAAACGCACCCAAATACACACTCCATGACCACACACTAGAATCTGTAACTTCAAACAAATATCTAGGCATCACACTTCAAAACAACTTAAAATGGGACAAACACATTAACAACATCACATCAAATGCAAATAAATCACTAGGCTTTCTGAAATGCAACCTAAAAATAAATTCACCACACATAAAAGACCAAAACTTGAATACTGCTCTTCATTTTGGGACTCTCATTATACAAATAACATAAATCAATTAGAAAAAGTACAACGAAGAGCAGCACAATATTTCCTAAACAAATACCATAACACAAGCTCAGTGACACCGATATGATACACAACTAACATTGACAACACTACAGACACACAGAACAAGAACACACATTATTCTTCTCTACAAAATAATACACCAACAAGTAGCAATACACACTAACAATCTCATCCCTGCAACACAGAACCTGTCAAGGACACAACCTTAGTTACATATCTACACATCCAAAGACATATACAGATACTCATTCTTTCCATACACCGTAATACTGTGCAACCTCCTACCCAAAACAATCATACAATCAGAAACATTAGCAAATTCAGGACATGCACCACATGTAACATAATCAAACATATACAAAACCTACAACATAACTAACACTCGCTGCTTTTAACATGTTTTTATCCTATAGCAAATAATATATAAAAAAAACACTGTACATAACGAGGCACTACAACACAAGACCACAATTCTGTAATCATCGTTATTGACCAAGGAAGGTTTAAAGATGAAGATGAAGTATATACACATACACTTAGTTATACTACAGTAGATATCTTCTCAATAGACAATTCAAAACAGAATCAAAAAGACATGGTCCTGCGCTTATGATCAGATATTTACAAAGCTTTAAATTACACCTTGATCACAATGTAGTTCGTACCAGATGCTCATGAAATTAGTCACTGATTATTTGATCTTTCAGGTCAATTAGTACACGTACTGCATTTATGTGCCATATAATGCATATTCAAACCTATGCATATGAGTGCATGTATGGTAACTTGCCGGATGACACAGGAAAACAAGCTATGAATATATCTGTTAATAACCTTTAAAAATAACAGAAAAAAACATGTTAGCTGGTAAGTTACTCCTAGTAATTGGAACCTAGTGCTGTATATTTTTCTCAGATTCTAAATGTTCATGGTTTTGAGATATATATTTACCAAATACTTTTAATTGTAGATTTAATTTTATGATAGGCCTAATAGAAATTAAATGTGAAAGTATAACCTTAAACTATCATTTGATAATTAATCTGACACTCTGTTTGACAGCGTTGACACTGATAATGAAGATGATGAAGTTCCTTGGGGCGATGGACGATCTGGACATTTGTTTGGAGGGAACGTACTCTCACATTTTATGCGGGATATGGAACAGATGAACAGAGAAATGGCCAATATGTTTCAAAGTTTTGAAATAGGATTTCCTTCAGGTTTGTAAATATCAGGATGATTTGAATAAAATGAAAAGTTTAATTTATATTAGTATAGTACTTGATTGTACTGTGTATTACTGCAAAACAACAGCTAACTATATATAGGTCATATGATGATGGCCAGGCAATGTGCCATTATACAGGTAGTTTTTGATTATTATTATTTTTTAAGATATTCTGTCAAGATTTTTTTTTTCCAATGCAGGATGAAAGATGCTAAACAGTTTTTAGCTCACCTGGCACTTTGTGCCAAGTGAGCTTATGCCGTGGCGCGGCGTCCGACGGTCCGGCGTCCGGCGTCAATATTTAACTTTAAACGGCTTCTTCTTAATAACCGAAAGGCCTAGGGTGTCGATATTTGGCCAGAAGCAAACTTAGATGAAGGGCTACAAAGTTTGTTTAAATGAATGACCTTCCCCTATTTTCAAGGTCACCGGGGTCAAATATGTCAAAAACTTTAAACATCTTCTTCTCAATAACCAAAAGGCACAGGTTGATGATATTTGTCCAGTAGCATGCTGGGTAAAGGGCTATCAAGTTTGTTCAAATGCATGACCTTCACCCATATTCAGGGACACAGGGAACAAATATGGTGAAAACTTTAAACAACTTCTCCTGAATAACCAAAATGCCTAGGGAGATGATATTTGGCCAGTAGCAAGCTGAGATGAAGGGCTACACAATTTGTTCAAATGAATGGCCTTCTCCTATTTTCAAGGTCACAGGGGGCAAATATGTTCAAAAGATTTCAACAACTTGTTCTGAATAACCAAAATGCCCGGGGGGATGATATTTGGCCAGGAGCTAGCTGAGATGAAGGGCTATAAAGTTTGTTAAAATGAATGACCTTCCCCTATTTTCAAGGTCACAGGGGTCAAATATGTCAAAAACTTTAAACATCTTCTTCTGAATAACCAAAATGCACAGGGTGATGATATTGGGACAGTAGCATGCTGGGATAAAGGGCTACAAAGTCTTTTTAAATGAATGACCTTCCCCTATTTTCAAGGTCCCAGGGGTCAAATATGGTCAAAATATTTCAACAACTTGTTCTGAATAACCAAAAGGCTCAGGATGTTGATATTTAGTTAGTAGCATATGCTGGGATTAAGGACTACTTTGTTTATTAAAGGGGTCAAATATGTTAAAAACTTTAAACAACTTCTTCTGAATAACCAAAATGCACAGGGTGATGATATTTGGCCAGGAGCTAGCTGAGATGAAGGGCTACCAAGTTTGTTCAAATGCATGACCTTCACCCATATTCAAGGCAACAGTGGTAAAATATGTTAAAACCTTTAAACAACTTCTCCTGAATAACCAAAATGCACAGGGTGATGATATTGGGACAGTAGCATGCTGGGATAAAGGGCTACAAAGTTTGTTTAAATGAATGACCTTCACACATATTCAAGATAACAGGGGGCAAATATGTTCAAAATATTTGAACAACTTGTTCTGAATAACCAAAAGGCTCAGGATGTTGATATTTAGTCAGTAGCATATTCTGGGATTAAGGACTACTTTGTTTATTAAAGGGGTCAAATATGTCAAAAACTTTAAACAACTTCTCCTGAATAACCAAAATGCACAGGGTGATGATATTTCGCCAGTAGCTAGCTGAGATGAAGGGCTACACAATTTGTTCAAATGAATGGCCTTCTCCTATTTTCAAGGTCACCGGGGTCAAATATGTCAAAAACTTTAAACATCTTCTTCTCAATAACCAAAAGGCACAGGTTGATGATATTTGTCCAGTAGCATGCTGGGATAAAGGGCTACAAAGTTTGTTAAAATGAATGACCTTCACCCATATTCAAGATAACAGGGGTCAAATATGTTCAAAATATTTCAACAACTTGTTCTGAATAACCAAAAGGCTCAGGATGTTGATATTTAGTCAGTAGCATATGCTGGGATTAAGGACTACTTTGTTTATTAAAGTGAATGACTTTGACTTATATTCAAGGTCACAGAGGGCAAATTTGTTTAAAATCTTTAAACAACCTCTTCTGAATAACCATGGGTCCCAGAATGTTTATGCTTTGCAAGTTGCATCCTGAGATGAAAGGCTATACAATGTGTTCAACATAATGACTTTGTTCGACTTTCAATCACAGGGGTGAAATGTTTAAAAAAAAATTACAGGGTCTTTTGAATGAATTTTAATCATAAATACTGATATTTTGCCTGTTATTTTAGATCACTTTTAAGGTTACAAGTGTGAGTTTTATACCAGGTGAGCAATGCAGGCCCATTGGGCCTATTGTTAAAAACATTAATATCTATTGAATTGAATTTTTTTTTCTGATCAATTTTCACACAATAAAACTACATAAAAGATATACATGTATTATGTGTATGTAAATGACAAGTTATTTAATACAGAACATTCAGGAAACCCACAGCTCCCATCAAATCCACGAGATGATATGCTTAAAAAGCCAGACTCCACTCCAGAGGAAAGTGGCAATGATAGAGGACCACCTGATCCTGGACAAAGAGCAATGGGCCCTGGCTTTCAACGACCAGCTCCTTTTGTAAGAAATTAGAAGAAAACAGTTTTCAATATGAAAGTAAAACTATTAACACTGATTGTTGTGAATCATAAGTGTGCTGTATATTTTCGTAAGCACTGCCATTAATCAAACCTTCAAAATAGTTTTCATCAGCAAACCTTTTTTTCCATCCACACTTAGAGCATTGTTTTTCTGTGATGTCAAGCAAGTGCCTAAATTTGTATATGAGTGGTGAGTAGCATCTTTTGTACACAGAGAAAGGGAAATGGCATCCTTTAGACACTGGGCCTAAATCCACCCTTTTTAGGTCACCTGAGCTTTGCTCAAGTGACCTATTCCAATCACTTTACGTCCGTCGTCGTCCATCGTGCGTAAACTTTTTACATTAACAACTTCTTCTCAAGAACCAGTGGATGAGATTATTTCAAACTTGGTCAGAATCATCCTTGGTAGATGAGGCTACCAAATTGTAAAATTGGGATTCCTATCCCAACCCTAGGGGCCAGGGCGGGGCTCAAAAGGGAAAATTAACCAATATTTCAAAAATCTTCTTCTCCAGACTCAGAGGTATTACAGTCATTTTCTCTGCATGGATGGAAAGATCATCAGGGGCTTTATTTAAATTGTAAATTTCAGGACCCCAGAGCTATCTGTTCTCCCTTGGGGAGGGGGTAAAGTTTACTATAGTTTATATAGGGAAACAACA
>NW_018407390.1:381372-405394 GCF_002113885.1 Mizuhopecten yessoensis | reverse complement strand
TTAGGAGATACTTTGTCTGACATTGTAAGGAGACACTTTGTCTGACATTGTTAGGAGATACGTTGTCTGACATTGTTAGGAGATACTTTGTCTGACATTGTTAGGAGATACTCTGTCTGACATTGTTAGGTGATACGTTGTCTGGCATTGTTAGGAGATACGTTGTCTGACATTGTTAGGAGATACTTGTCAGACATTGTAAGGAGACACTTTGTCTGACATTGTTAGGAGATACTTGTCTGACATTGTTATGAGATACTGTGTCTGACATTGTTAGGAGATACATGTCAGACATTGTTAGGAGACACTTTGTCTGACATTGTTAGGAGATACGTTGCCTGACATTGTTAGGAGATACCATACTTTGTCAGACATTGGTAGGACATTGTTAGGAGATACCATACTTTGTCAGACATTGGTAGGACATTGTTATGAGATACTGTGTCTGACATTGTTAGGAGATACTTTGTCTGACATTGTTAGGAGAGACTTTGTCTGACATTGTTAGGAGATACTTCGTCTGACATTGTTAGGAGATACTGTGTCTGACATTGTAAGGAGACACTTTGTCTGACATTGTTAGGAGATACGTTGTCTGACATTGTTAGGAGACACATTGTCTGACATTGTTAGGAGATACCTGTCTGACATTGTTAGGAGATACTTTGTCTGACATTGTTAGGAGAGACTTTGTCTGACATTATTAGGAGATACTTCGTCTGACATTGTTAGGAGAAACTTGTCAGACATTGTTAGGAGACACTTTGTCTGACATTGTTAGGAGATACGTGTCTGACATTGTTAGGAGATACTTTGTCTGACATTGTTAGGAGAGACTTTGTCTGACATTATTAGGAGATACTTCGTCTGACATTGTTAGGAGAAACTTGTCAGACATTGTTAGGAGACACTTTGTCTGACATTGTAAGGGTTCATTATATCAAGGTTTTTTAGGAGATACTCTGTGAAACATTTTATATAGAAACTTTCCAATTGTTACACAAAATAATGTTCTAACTGTATTGGATATGAAATCAATTCTCTTTACTTAGAGAGTTCTGAGTGTCTGTTCAGGATAAGTTTTTCTATCAATACTTAATAACACTTTTACCAGTATAACATCAGGGATTATTCCTTAGAAAATTGAATTTTATTTTGTCACTGCAGTGAGAAATATCAAAATGATACTTTTCACTTGTGAAAAAAGGCTTTCTCAGATTAAGCCAATGAAAATACAGTGAATGTAATACCCAGCTAGAAATCTTATTTTAAATTTTAATGTCCTAAAATGTATATAATTGTTTCCTGTTTGACTTTTATTTATATTTCACTCAATATTTTCACTTGTGTTGGCACACTCATAAAAATGTTGAAGTATTCTTCCACTCTGGTGATATATATATGGATGCTATCGAATGAGAAATAAGAACAAATTATCCATTATGTTCTATTATACCCAGATTTGATACTTTTATATAAATCTATGACATCATTAACATGAACATCTGTGTTTTGTCATTTTAGTTTGGAGGATTTTTCTCCCCACCAAGACCAGGCTTACCCGCACCATCAGAGAGGATTGACAGTGGTATGTGTTTGTATAGTAATGATCAATTTGAGGCCATATATGACTGAAATGTATTCAACGTGTCATATATTTGTGATGCTTTCATATCTACCTATAAAGACGACCAAAGAGCACAGTATTACAACATGTACATAGCTAATCTCTTATCTATATTTAGCCTGTGTATCTTTTCACAAATTTTACTAATTTCTAATAAAGGAACCTTCTAAATATTAGTGAATTTATTTCAGTAAACATAGTGATACTGCCTTTAAAAACTTTGAAAGTTAAATCCAGCATTACAAAATGCCTAATGGAAACCTGTATTCAGACTGTATAATAAAATTAAGGTCAAATTACTACTGTAATACATGTACATCTGTAACGGCAGTTTTTACATAAAGATGTTTTACCCTGCTGTATAATCTGGTACAAAGACAGATTGAATGACATTAAAGAAATTGTCATGTAAAGGTTATAATACTATGAGGGGAAAACAAAAAAGTTTTATAAAGATGGGTGATTGTACAAATAATAGTATTATGTAGTAAGATGACACCTGTGGAAAATCTGAAAAGTGGTCTCATAACACAGGAGGTATCATCATACAGGGTCATTTCTCAATGGGATCATTACAATCGGGAACTTAAAAAGTGGTCTCATATCACAGGAAATATCATTTTACAATCGGGAACTTTAAAAGGGGCCTTTTAACACAGGTGGTCTCTTAATAGAGGCGGTGGCAGGAGCAGGTTTGACTGTATATAACAACCACATAAAGAGGAATGATCAAACTTAGTGTAATAACCTGGTGATCTTTGTTCATTATATCAAGGTTTTACTGTATATAACAACCATATAAAGAGGAATGATCATACTTGGTGTAATAACCTGGTGATCTTTGTACATTATATCAAGGTTTTACTTTATATAACAACCATATAAAGAGGAATGATCAAACTTGGTGGAATAACCTGGTGATCTTTGTACATTATATCAAGGTTTTACTTTATATAACAACCATATAAAGAGGAATGATCAAACTTGGTGGAATAACCTGGTGATCTTTGTACATTATATCAAGGTTTTACTGCATATAACAACCATATAAAGAGGAATGATCAAACTTGGTGGAATAACCTGGTGATCTTTGTACATTATATCAAGGTTTTACTGCATATAACAACCATATAAAGAGGAATGATCAAACTTGGTGGAATAACCTGGTGATCTTTGTACATTATATCAAGGTTTTACTGTACATGTATGTTGCCTTACAATGACGGAACTTTAAAAGGGGCCTTTTAACACAGGTGGTCTCTTAATAGAGGCAGTGGCAGGAGCAGGTTTGACCATATAAAGAGGAATGATCAAACTTAGTGTAATAACCTGGTGATCTTTGTACATTATATCAAGGTTTTACTTTATATAACAACCATATAAAGAGGAATGATCAAACTTGGTGGAATAACCTGGTGATCTTTGTACATTATATCAAGGTTTTACTGTATATAACAACCATATAAAGAGGAATGATCAACCTTGGTGTAATAACCTGGTGATCTTTGTACATTATATCAAGGTTTTACTGTATATATATATAACAACCATATAAAGAGGAATGATCAAACTTGGTGTAATAACCTTGTGATCTTTGTACATTATATCAAGGTTTTACTGTACATGTATGTTGCCTTACAATGACGGAACTTTAAAAGGGGCCTTTTAACACAGGTGGTCTCTTAATAGAGGCGGTGGCGGGAGCAGGTTTGACTGTATATAACAACCACATAAAGAGGAATGATCAAACTTAGTGTAATAACCTGGTGATCTTTGTTCATTATATCAAGGTTTTACTGTATATAACAACCATATAAAGAGGAATGATCATACTTGGTGTAATAACCTGGTGATCTTTGTACATTATATCAAGGTTTTACTGTATATATATATAACAACCATATAAAGAGGAATGATCAAACTTGGTGTAATAACCTTGTGATCTTTGTACATTATATCAAGGTTTTACTGTACATGTATGTTGCCTTACAATGACGGAACTTTAAAAGGGGCCTTTTAACACAGGTGGTCTCTTAATAGAGGCAGTGGCAGGAGCAGGTTTGACCATATAAAGAGGAATGATCAAACTTAGTGTAATAACCTGGTGATCTTTGTACATTATATCAAGGTTTTACTGTACATGTATGTTGCCTTACAATGACGTGGAATGTCCTATTTGATCCAGATAACCCCCAGACTGGTCAACATGATAACTCCTGGATGCCACATATGAGGTCCTTTACCAGTGGTAGAAGTGTTTCTGTAAGCACCTCTATTGGACCTAATGGGGTAAGCCAAATATAACAACTCCCTTAAGTTTCGAAATATAATCTCTGATACAAAGCTGTGTTAACAGTTTACATATTATGTATCAACAGTGACACAGGATGTTGCTATTATGAAAATCATTGATACTTTTTAACTGCAAACAAAAATTAATAACAACTCAACTTTCATACTTTCCACAGCAGGTTGAGGAGCGGAGAACTGTACGAGACTCGGAGGGCGGTGAGGAGGTGACGATAACACGGAAACAAGGCAGCCAGGCACACTCCGTCATTACAAAGACAGACAAAAGTGGCGTACAGGAGAAAATAGAAAACTTTACCAATATGAATGAAAGTAAGCTTATCCATTAAATACTATCTTGAAAAGGAAAAGTTGTAATTTGTAATTTAAAATTTGATTTCTCAGTCTTTTGTTTTTGAATGTGGTAAATTTTGTCTTGATTTTTATACGTCCTCTCTGAGAGTATGTAATGTGGTATGGTACTGTCTGTCTGGCAGGCAGGCAGGCTGGCAAATCTCTAGTTCAGCTATGAGCCAAATTTCCAAATATATGTTAAAAATGAAACAGCTCACCTTGTTGAAAGAGGTTAATTCAAGTATTGTTTGTGTTGGAAAGCATGCATTCTGGCAATTATTTTATATATATACCTACTTTGTTTTTTCAGATGATATATCCGATTTCAACAACAGATGGAATAACAAAAATGAACAGAGGGATTTTTCGGCTCCTTCAGAACCCAATTCTTTGCTGAAGAGTTCAGCACAGCCTTGTCTACCACAGTTATGTCCACCTGAGCCACACGATAGTGATAAGGATACGGTGTTGACCTCCAGGTTAAAACGTCTGTTTGAATGGATGAAACCTAAGGTCGACTGACAAGACATCATTGTGTACTGTGTATGCTCACCCAGAGATTGATTTTAACTTTAAAATCCCATGTCAAATCCATGTGCGCATATAACAACACTGAATAAAAAGCCAGGGATTGACTCAGACATTGTGTACTACAGAGTCAAATCCAGAAAGTGATTTTAACTTTATAATCCTGTGTCTACCTGGTGTCGATGAGTGCATATGACAACACTGAATAAAAAGCCAGGGATTGACTCAGACATTGTACATTACAGAGTCAATTCCAGGATGTGATTTTGACATTGCATGCTGCATGTCAATGTGAGTTTTGTCTGTGATTGATCCACCATTTTAATGATGATCCTTTTAAAATAGAAATTATATAAGTCTGCAAGAGTGGACAAGTGTGCAGTTAATATCATTTTTTTGTGAGGATCAAACAATTATTTTAATTTAAAACAATGTACAGATATCCTGTGATGAGTATGAACATGTTACATAAGTTTTCCAGCATTGTAAATATATCAATAGGGGCTACATTTACATGTAAATACAGACACAGCCTATGTTTTACTAAAAACAGGATCTTCAGGACTGTTATAGGTGTTGGTAGTATAATAATTAATTCACTAATACAGCCTGGAGATACTCAGTGATTGTGTCTGCATGTAAATATGTTTTCCCTAAGAAAAATACACCAAACATTCTACTCTGCATTTTAAAGATAGAGAAAATCTATTGAACACGTACATGTAGGGTATCGTTATAGTCGGTCAAGATTTTGTCCAACCAAAAGTTCCAGTGTCAGCTTGAAACCACCTATTGGTTAACTAGTTATCACTATCATGTTTGTTTCGTTTGTTATTGAATATAATTTGTTTCATTGGAGAGATATTGTATGTACCAATGAAAACATGCATTAAATGATATGTTGATGCAGTATATTATCATTTCCTGTTATTTGTTGAGGTTTTACCATGGCAACTGAAGACAAGTGGGACAAAGGTCACTGAGTATGAACTAATTTACAACATTATCACAACACTGTAACAATTTGTGCTGACACAGTACTCCAGTGAACACACTGTAGCATGTAACCTTCCTGACACAGTACTCTAGTAAACACTAGCATGTACCCTTCCTGACACAGTACTCCAGTAAACACTAGCATGTAACCTTCCTGACACAGTACTCCAGTAAACACAAGCATGTAATCTTCCTGACACAGTACTCTAGTAAACACTAGCATGTAACCTTCCTGACACAGTACTCCAGTAAACACACGCATGTAACCTTCCTGCCACAGAACTCCAGTAAACACAAGCATGTAACCTTCCTGACATAGTACTCCAGTAAACACTAGAATGTAACCTTCCTGACACAGTTCTCCAGTGAACACACTGTAGCATGTGACCTTCCTGACAAAGCTCTGACTACACTGTATAGTGAAGCTGATCTACGATAACTGAGTTAACCTTCCTGACACAGTATTCCAGTAAACACTAGCATGGAACCTTCCTGACACAGTACTCCAGTAAAAACTAGCAAGTAACCTTCCTGACACAGTACTCCAGTGAACACACTGTAGCATGTGACCTTCCTGACAAAGCTCTGACTACACTGTATAGTGAAGCTGATCTACGATAACTGAGTCGGCAAATATTCTACGGAAACATCAGGACTACGTTATGATATTTAACCTGTAACTTGCTGAGAAAATGCCTAACATCATATTTGTGCAAATGAATGACCTTGACTTTCTTTCAAGGTCACACGAGTAGAATATTACATGTTGTATCACAGGAAAGGAGGAATGACCATGCAAAGATTTTATCAAGCACAACTTTGAAGCTAGTTACATGTATGTTAACCAAATTTGCTAAAGTTTTATTTCTTTGGCATTGTCTCTTACTAAAGTCAAGTAATGTGCCATACTATATACATTTATGAGTTATAAACAGTTATGTCCCTTTGATCATTTTTGCATCGTCTGTGAAGAAAGGGCATCAAATACATATTAGGTAACTTTCTATAGTTGGCAGTGTTGGTGTAATCTGTACAAAGGTTCCATTCATAGGGCCACAAATAGCCTTCTTGGATTTTGACACCTAGAGTTCCTTATCTGGAATGCTTTGTTTTTTAAGAAGCTTGCTACACATGCTAACAATATCAATAACCCACTCTCATTAGATTATGAGCAAGATTCAAATCTTGATATGGCAGCTGTAGGCATGATTCTTGATTTTGTCCCTCAAGTGTCTGCAAAAAGGTTTTCTTGGAATAGCTCAAAGAATGCTTTGATCTTCATATAAAAATACCTACAAATATAAAAAAAATAATAATTACAAGCTTAAATTTGATTCAGACTCTGATCTGAAATTAGATATGACCACCAGTGATCATCTTGAATTTGGCACATTTGGTGATTTCTGATTATATGTAACTCTGAAAGGAAACTTCTAATTAATGAAACTTCCTTAATATGGATTCCCCATTCAAGGTTGATGTTATTTTGATCCATCATTCAATACAGCTGCCAGACTTTGCATGTTGGATATTGTGCAGACAATTTATTTTTAGAATTGTCTAATTTTGATAAAACTTGAGTGTTTTTTGTTTGTTTTTTGTGGTTTTTTTTTTATATATATCAAAGTTTGTCAAAAGCTTACCAGGTTATCACTTTGCCATTTCACCTACTTTTCCATTCATTTTTCAGTCAATCTGCCTATCTTTCATCTTGTTACATAATTGTTGAACATTACATAATGAAAAGGCATATAATTTTCACTACTTCAGTAAATAATGTCCCAGAGAGCTTGACATGCACAAAACCAATTATAAAACCATTATTGGTTATTTATAAGGGTAGGACTGATAGAATATATTACAAATAAATATTCTGGTCATGTGAATTAACAATTTTACAGGTGAAAAAAAAATCTTATAAAATCTGTATCAATATTTATTTCATGGAATTAATAAGAGAATGTAGACATAAAATAGATCTTTGAGTATTAATAACTATTATAAATGCACATCATTTTTGTGAGACGTACCGATTAAAGAAATGTGTGTCTCAATCTAAAGATAATTAAATCAGGCAAAGTATCGCAGACAATTAATTTATAGTCCCCACACCTCAAAAGAAAATTTGTGAATATGTCTTTATATCAAGGAAGCACAAGGTCCAATTTCAGTGTGTGACATCACATCATCCGGAGCAATACTTGCGTATAAACTTTGGTAACTTAGATAATGCCATATACAATGTGATTCAGTCAACAAAGGGACATAACTCTATAATAATGAGGCACAAGACCTGAATTCAGGTTGCTACACTCATCCTAAGAGGTAGTCTCATGCAAAGTTTCTTAGCAAGTAAGGGTGACATAGTTATGAAATTAACCTTAGACAAAGTGATTCATGGTGAACAAAGGGACATAACTCTGTATAATGAGGCATGAGATCTCATTTCAGGCTGCTCTGGCATCTTCAGTGGTACCATGCAAATTTGGCCATGTTTGGGGTAAGTTTTTGAGAAATGCCTTGAACAGCTGTCTGACTGACGGATGAAGTTTAAGTCAGTCGTTATCTCTGGTAGTCGTACTACTGATGGGGAACACAATACCAGTGATTCTGGTGAACAGATATATACATATGTTGGCAGAATGAGAGAATCTCTGTATCACAATGATCACATTTATTTCATGTTAATTTGTTGGGAGATTTGGCTGCAAGATCATTGTTTAGATAAATATTATTTGTTTTATTATTTGACTAACTTTGCCTGGACAGAACATAATTATTCTGTCTTGATTGAGCATTGAAGTCATGCATATTCATTTAATAAATGGAACAAATTTATTTCAATCTTATTGTAATTAGACCATGGAATTGATAAATATAATTATATTAAAAATTCAAAGTCTGCAGTTATTTAAAATTGCCAAAGTGTTTTGACATTTAACAGGGGAATTTTATTCTCCACAGTGACCACACTTCACACAATTTATGCAAAGGTGGACAATAACTACTTACGGGAAATCACAGTTGTATTGCCAATCCATCAAAGTCGATCACATTACTATAAGACCTATAACACTGCATGCACAAAAATTACCTCAGACACAATATTGTTAATTAAGAGTTTCATATGCAATCATGAAATTAGATTAGATTGCTATCTAAGTCTGTGATGTAATCTCTCATAGGTATCTCATAGGTAAGACATCAATGGAAAGCCTGTGGCTTGTAGTGATGTTATTAATCTGCATTTCGTTAATTGATTGGTTGATGATAGAGTGCGCGAAGAATGGCATACATTAAGTTAAGTTAAGTTAAGTTAAGTTTATTTCCGGTTCAGGACTAGTGAAAGTCCTCTATACCAGACTCTTATATTACACAATACATAAATATATATATTTCTATTCGGTACACGTTAATGTCTATGGTTTGATTAATGATTTGTAGTTAAAGAAAAGTTCTTGATGTTTCCAGTGGGTATCTAGCCTGTTTTTAAATACATTTACATTTGGTGCGGAGACAACATTTTCAGGCAGATTGTTCCATATTGTCACTGTTCTTATTGAAAAAAAGTTTTTCCTAAGCATCATTGTTGCACGCTTAGGGTATACTTTTTTGCTATGTCCTCTGTTGCTGTGANATTAAATGTATCTAGAAGTCTAGTGAAGTCTAATTGTCGCAATAGTATTAATTAATATTTACACATCATAGATTAAAAGGACGGATACAATTTGTGTGCATGCAGCTACTGATCTTTCCAGTGCACATTTAACCTATTTTTGAAAATATTCAAACTTTTGGCATTAACCACTTCAGCTGATAAATTGTTCAAAATTTTGACTACGCGATTGCTGAAAATGTTCTTGGTGGTGTTTAAGCGGCATTGTTTCTTAAAGAGCTTTAGCTGGTGACCTCTAGTTGCCGGACAGGTGAATTCAGTAAATAATTTAATGAAATCAATGAAAATGCTGTGAGTGTGGACTTCAAATTAATGTCTGTTACAATGTAAGGTATTAACACGGACTTAGATAACAGATAATCTAAATTCCGTGGTATTAATTAACACTTATTGATTACTTAAAAATAATAAATAAATAAAAAAAAAAAATGTCCCCGTCAAGATTCGAACCCCTCTCGCAGGGAGAATAATTTAATCAAAGTTCAACACACGTTTGGATTTTGCTGCTATTTTAAAGCGTCTCATTGACACGTCTCCATGTGTTGACGGAGTTGGCGACGGCGAGATCGATTTTGATGTTATTCCGTTCTGATTAAAACGGAATATTTATTAACATGATGGAAGAGCACGAAGACGATGCAGGCAAAGAGGAAGAGAAGAGATCGCTGGACAATGCACTTAAGGCGAGCATTGACTTGGTGGCTCTCAATAACAAGGTAAGTGCCTACTACCTTCACAAAACTCGGCTAGCCAATCCTAAAAACGTTCAATTATAATTTATACTTTTATACTGCCTGTCATATGTTGAGCAACACGGACTGAACAATGAGCTAACCTGTTTTTTCGTCTGTTAGAATACCAATCAATGAATACTATTAAAAGAGAATATGGGTAACTGGTAGGCATATTGAAAGAATATTTTTAGGCTCAACTGTGACATGGCATAGGTTTATGTTATAAGACACTGCATTATTTATGAACATTGCCGAAAGCCTTGAGCATGTTTGAAAAGTCCATCGGTACACATATATAATATTTAATAATGTGTCACACAATCATACTAACAGGTGCTGGCATGGGCACGAATGCAAATAGTTGTGAATGGTCAGACAATCATGATGATGCAGCTGACAATGGTCAGATGAACAATATAGTCTGAAGCTTCTTAATGCATTTTTCTTATAAAAATGGAAAAGAGGCCTCCTTGTGAGGTAATATGTTGTAATAATTAGCGGGGTGAATCTAGAACCCTCGCATTCAATAATGAGATGCTAGTTCCTTTTTGTTGTTTTCTTAATTACTAATTAACTTTTTCCTAAATGCTTTCGAAAGACAAACAGATAAATGTCCAAATTATTAGCTTTTTTCACAAAAACTCTGCCCTATCAGAAACAATATTTAAGAAAATTGTCCATTATATAGGACAGTTTTGACCATGTGTCAGGGTATACATAAGATATCTTTTGATTGTCCAAAGAAGGGCTAGGTAATAATTATATATACAAATTAGTAACTAAAATTTACCAGTGGAGATTAACATGCATGCAAATGCATATAAAGGATGATCTATCAAGTTCTGTGTTCCATGTTTTCTTCGTTCTTCCTTAGGTTGTCTGTATGAGAGGCACTGTAAAGAAAGCAAAGATCTACACTATCCGAAAACTGAAGAATCGTCTGAGGCTGCTGAAGGAGCGAAAGTAATCTATTTTCCTATTTGATGTTTTATTATTAAGTACCTGTATTCAGGAGATATCACAAGTGACGATTGTGAAAGAAACAGGTGCACTGGCCATGTTCACAGTAGCATTGATTTCAGAGACCAGCCATATCAATTAAGAGTTAAGATTCTTGCCTTTTGCAATTCAATAAGTGATTTTATTACATACTTACTAATAAATACGTTTTTTTTTGTATATATGCGATATGACACAATTGCTCTAATCCATATCAGCCCCCGCCGTATCACACCCCAAAACCTGTATCAGCGCGCAAAACCCATATCACAACCCTTTTGGGAAAAAAAATGTTTTTCAATATTTCAAAAATAAAAATAAATCAGAAGCTAGTAGTTTTTATTAGTAAGTATGTAATAAACAGAATAAAACACACCTTTTTCCATATCACACCCAGTATCAACCCTCGACCAATATCAGCCCTTGGGCTGATATTGCAGTCTCGGGTTGATACTGGGTGTGATTTGGAAAAAGGCATGTATTATTCTCTATATAATTTGCATGATTATATTGGTAATTGCACCACACAAATAAAATATCAAGCATGCATCATATCAATAAAAATTGAAAGTATTAGTTCTGATCATGAACAGCCAATGGTTCATACTTCAATGGCTTTTCAATCCAAACCTAAACTTGGAGCCAATATACATATGGTAAGGGAGAGGTACATTGTATCCCATCAGTTACAAACAGATCCTCCCAATTTGTTAACCCAAATACTTTTGTTTGTTACATAAACAGAGGTAACTCTGAAGAACTTGCCAAAGACCAAAGAAGATTGAAACGGTTTAGAGAGGAAATTCATGTAATAAGGGTGAGTAATAATCTGTATGTAATAAGGGTAAATAATATGCTTCATGTACTGGTAAAAGGGCTGAATTTTAGGCTGCATGTAATGAGGGTGAGATAAGGTTTATGTAATAGGGGTGAGTTATAAGCTTATGTCATAAGCTAAACAACTTACCGGTACTTTAATACTGTGCTTTTGGTTATCAAAACAACTGTATACCCACACTATTTCTCTTGTTGGATATTGGTGAACATCTCTCTGTTGTAAAAATGATTTGCCTTCCTAGCTACTAATTACTCTATATTTCCTAGCTTTTACCAGAAATACAGGTTTTAGTTTGTTTGATGTTATTTTTTTTTTGTCACGTTCAAAATTTGCATATTTTAATTTGTAAAGTTAACAATAACTTGGATGCTATCTTTGATGTCATAAAGTGAGGTAGCCATTCGCCTCAAACTGTTTGAATTTTGCCAGTAACAATGTTTAACTCACTTTTTCCCAAACTTTGGTGTATTTTGCAGCATCTGAAAAAGGACATCATATCAAAATATGCACTGGGCTGTACAGACACTGTTCATGGTCTCTGCAACAATGAGGTAAATAAATGTAAATCTTAATTTGGCTTATTTACGTTAATACGTTTAAGGTACTACCTACTAATATATAATTACTACTGTTAGCTTTGTGTCTGTTATCCATCTGGCTTGTCCCTTGTCAGGCCGTTTGTCATCAACTTTATTTGAAACCACTTCTTCCAAAGGACTTCAGGGTCTAGAGTTATGATATTTGGTTTGTATTTTGTAGTGTTTGAGATTTCTACGAGAGAAAGACCCTAATCTACCTTAAAAGTCACAGAGATGTGATGTGTATATTAGGTCATCTATATGGGTCAGATATGTTAAATACTTAAAATAACTTTTAGAAAACCATTTAGCCTAAATTTCTGATGATTGACATATTTATTGGTTGCTTGTTGGGAAAATGGATTGTCAAGTGTTTTAATGAATGACCACAAAGGACTTCTTTTACAGAACTATCAGGCATAGGATCATGTGCTTTGTAGCATCCTCAGATTGAGTGCTAAGCTATCAAGTGTGATAATTTGAATGACCTTAACCCACTTAAGAAAGGTCATATGTGTTACTTTAAAAAACAGCTGTGAAAAATCAGGTGTGTAGGCCTCTTGTTTTTTGCAGTATCATAATTAATAGAAGTAGACTGCATTACTATTAGATTGACTTTTTGTTCATGTTTAGTTGAACATGGCACATTTGTTGCTCTAATGTCATGATCAGTAGCTGTATAAATGGTAGTGCTGGGAATCGGGAGAGAAATCATAATCAATTATCAGAAGACCTTTCATGAAAGAATATCGATTATATTTCGAATAGACCAACTTTGGCAATTACTGTTGGAGTATATAGTTTAGTGTTGGGATTTGCAATGTAACTTAAAAAAGTAAATCAAGCATTTTCCCAATAGAGTCCATTCTTAGGTCACCTGAGACAAAGTCTCAAGTGACCTATTGTGATCGTCTTTTTGTCCGGCGTGCGTCCGTACACAGTTTACATTTTCAACTTCTTCTCCAAAACCCCTGAACCAATTTCAATGAAATTTTTGCAGAAACCTTCCATGGCCAAAGGTTAACAAAAATAGTGGCTGGTTTGGTCAAATTTGGTCAAATTTCAAAAATATTCTTTTCAAGACCCAGCTATGGTAGAATCAATTACTCTTTATAGATGGAAGGGTCTCAAGGTGCTTTACCAAAGTTGTGAATTTCTTGACTCTGGGGTCTCACATTTACCCCTGGGGAGGGGGTAAACTTTACTATAGTTTATATAGGGAAATCACATTTTGGACCTACATTTGTTTAATTTCCATTAGAATTAATTCAATTTGGGTTAGCATTATCAGTATTGGATAGCAGTGTAATGGTATGCACATATCAGCCCTGACTGACACCCCGGAGCTGATGGGTGGTGCCAAAAAGGGTTGAATTGACTGAAATTTCAAAAATCTTCTTCTCAAAGACCCAGATATGGTAGAATCAAACACTCTTCATAGATGGAAGGGTCTTAAGGTTTATGACCCTAGGGTCTCACGTTTACCCCCTGGGAAAGGAGGGGGGGGCGGCAAAATCAACTCTCTGTATAAATATATCAGGTGACCGTTAAGGCCCATGGGCCTCTTGTTATATACTTCATTCTTCTGGTTTAAAACTTATCAGAAATTCTTTAAGTGTAAATCTATCATGTGCCTCATAACCATTTGCAAAGTAACATTTTAGGTGGATACAGAAAAATTGACAGAAATTAACATGAAATTATTTCAACTGCTTAATTGATTTTGGAATTTTACAGTCAATCAATTGGAATCTGTTGTATAATCGACTGCTCTTTGATCATTGTCAATAGTCAGAACAACACTAATAAATGGACATCAATATTTTCATGAAATTCAAAGTTTCAATTAAAAAACTGTTCAGATTTCCATGTATTTACAAATATTGTATCTAGAATCAATTTGGTGTATATTTCTAAAGTAGTTGGTCATTGATTAAATGCTTTCAAGCCTTGTTTTGAGGGTGCAGGATATTTCAGATTTTTAGGATACATTCTTATATACAAATGTATCTCCCTAACATAAGAGTTTTTGAACTGAGAATGCTGTAAAATATCTCAGGTAAATGGTAATCAATGTGACTTTGATTAATTGACATTTATAGTAAAATTATAATCACAACATAATCAAGTGTCCCCAATTGAGTTTTTGTCATGAAGTGGAAGCAAGACTTAGGTGTTGCTTTTATCGGCGATGGCGCCATCAACTTAAAGTTTTTGCGTTTAAGATAGTTTCTCTGAAAGTATAAGTGATACACCAACCAAACTTGGACAACAGATGCATCTTCGGTATTACATCTCAACAAGTTGCATCAAATGCTGGATGCGACCTACCTTTCATGGTCCATTGACTTTGTCAGCATCTACATCAACATTAAGATTTTGCGATTAAGTTAGGGTCTCTGATATGTGCATTGATGGTCAAAGCAGGGCATAGGCGAGACATATCAATCTGAATGGCTTGTTCAGTTTATTTGGTCGACTAGTTTCGCCTCTAAAGGTGAGGCTTCATCAGGACAATTTTACAATGTTAGACACGTAAAGTACTCTTAGGGAGGATATCTTTTATATTGCAATGTAATGGACAATGAGCTTTGGTCAGGGGCAGATAATCAATGGTTAACAATAATTGATTAATTGAGACACATTTATCTTAAAGGTACACAACAATATAGTTTTAAATTTGAAAGGCGATAACTTTAACACGAATTGCAGATATAATGTATAAGGTATCACTTAGAATATAGCCTTAAATTAAAAATGATGGGTTGAAGTAGTAAGTGTCCCACAGATTAATAGGAATTCTAAAAATCTTTCCATGGTATGTCATTTTATGAAGTATGTGTTTTTCTTTTGACCTTTCCTTCAGAATGATGTGGCTATCGAGATCAGAGCTTTGACGCGACTCGCAGAACACAAATTGATGCAGATGTCAATCAAAAAGTTCCGAGATGAGCACGAGGACTGGAAGTCTCTGGCGGCTTTCCTACTTACAAAACAGTCTGGACGCAGGTTTAAAAAAAATCAGGGACCAACACCCATTGAAAAAATGATTACAAATGTGAAAACAGGTCAACTTATGGTAAAAACATACCTTCAGGATAAACTGGAAAGGAATGTGGATATTCCAAAGGACAAAAACATCAGAAAGAAGAAAAACTCTGTGGAGGAGGACACCATGTCGGGCAGTGAATCTGACAACTCAAACAGCAATATTGTGGATGCAGCATCTGTAGTTACTGATCATAACATTAAGAGTTCTAAAACCCCTAGAAAGAGCCCCTTAAAATCGAAGTCTACTGAAGCAAAATTCAAAGAATCTTCCTTAAACGTCAAAATGAAAAAGGCTGCATCTAAGAAAATAGAAGTGGTAAATTTCAATTCAAAAGAACTTGATGACTCCGAGTGTGTTCCTAATCTAATGGACGACTCTCAGAAACAAAGAGACTTGGTAGCCCAGTTGAGGGGTATCAGTGACGAGGAGAGTAATTCCGAATCTGAAATGGAGGATAGTGAGGAGGACACCAGTGAACAGGAAGGAGAAGGTAGTGATGAACCAGGTAGTAGTGGAGTGATATCGCCAAGGAAACAAAACATGGGAAAAGTCTGTGGTGAAATGGTGGTAAAAAAATTAGACTTGGATGATGATGTTGTTGATGAAAGTTTCATGACAGGACAAAAGGTTGAAATATTTAGTGATGAAAAATCATTAACAAAAAAATCAAAACGCAAAAAGGCTTCAGATTCATTCTTTGTTAGGAGTGAATCTTCTGATGAGGATGAGGGAACAGAAAGTGAAGAGGATGAAGAGAATGACGATGAAGAATCCAATAATTTCAGTAATGAATTGGATGAACCACTTGGAAATCCAGCTTCAAAAGGGAAAACAGCATTACGATCCACTTTCATGTTTGCTTTAAGCGACTCTAAAAACAAATCTAAAAGTTATGGTGGACGTGGCAAAAAATGGGAGGGGCCAGATAGGGGTGGAAGGTCAGGGGGAAGGGACGAGAGTGGGGGGTACAAAGGAGGGGGCAAGGTGCTACATGGAAATTACCGAGGAGGGATGAGGGGCAGTTATGATGACAGAAATACAGGCCATGGAAACTTTGACAGGAGCCAAGGAAGGGGAGGATTTGATGGATATAAGGAGCGTGGCAATTTTGATGGAAATAGGGGACGTGGCAGTTTTGATGGAAATAGGGGGCGTGGCAGTTTTGATGGAAATAGGGGATATGGAAAGTTTGCTGGTGGTAGAGGACAGAACTTTGACAGACAAGGAGGACATGACTGGAAATCTGACCAAAAAGGGTAAGCTATGTACAATATAAGCTGATCTACAGATAATTGTAACCCAAGAAATCATACTGTATTGATTGAAAATGTGTACAACATGAATGTTTTTCATACAAACGCTAGTTTAAAGTTTTAAGTACTGTCAGGACTATCTGGAACAATGCTAAGACTGAATGTATGAGCGCCCAGATATATAAGTAATAAGTCACTTGATTGTTGGTTACCAGGGCTGTTTATTCCACATGGCATGTGCTTTAAGTTACTATCTGTAATGAACTTAGAACAATACACTTTGAATAAAATTTATGATATAAATACCCTTTTTGCAGATTTTCCTCAAAGTATGACGCATCACAGAGTGTACCAGATAAATCAGCGGGTAAGTGTAAATTGACATCACATCTTAGATGCTGTAAATTGATGGAATTCATGAATTTTTTGTGCAATGATAAATCGAAGTGATCACCTGTACAGGTATCAGTAATCTTGGCAATGTTGGGTTTGTAAGGCTTAAAAAATTGTGTTTCTAGTTTCACTCTAAAAATTTAGGTTGATAGACAGGAGAATACTTCAAATATATTTTTATATTGGTTATATAGAATTAGGATTTTGACTTCAATAGTATTTGTTAAGAATTATCCTAGGGCGAGATGTCCAAAAATATAGGGTCAGTAGGAAAAACAGAAACATCAGCCTATAAAGTAAATGTACATCGGCAGTAAAACGTAATGATAACAATGCTTATCCTGTTAATTGTTCAGTCATATTGGAATTGTGTTCCCTCACACAAGGAAAGGTTTTGTCAATATCAACAGGTTTTGACTATAGGCTAGAAAAGTTAGTACTGTACTAACATAGGGGACTAGGTTTGCACTTCATCTTTCAGCTAGTCAGTAAATCTAATTGTCAGGGGCATATCTCATATATGTTGGCATATACATGGTCGAGTGTCGCATACTACAAAATTTAATTAATTGTGTCTCTGTTCTAGCTATGAGAGAGTCATTACACACTCCTTTTTTCACCATGCATTTTTTGTCCAGGGCATATCTCATCTCTTAACCACAGAGATTAGAAATTTAATTTATTTCTTCTTATCAGATAACATTATCAATCATATTCTATATTAATAACTTTGAAATTAGAGTTACCGTACTTGATAACAATGTAACGTCACATGTACAAGGTACCACTTTGAGGGTACCTTAGGGGCCGAACATTTGTTGTATATTTGCCCTGACGAGCCGTAACTGGCGAAACTGGTCGGCATGTAAAAGTATTCCACCTACTTCGCTTGTGAAGCTGGTTAATGTTGAGAACAAGACCTACCTACGATGTACCATTTCTAAATTTTGCTCAAGTACTTGCATCTTTTTGGATGGCAGAGTTTGACTGTATCTCTTTGGATGGCAGAGTTTGACTGTATCTCTGGATGGCAGAGTTTGACTGTATCTTTTTGGATGGCAGAGTTTGACTGTATCTCTGGATGGTAGAGTTTGACTGTATCTCTGGATGGCAGAGTTTGACTGTATCTCTGGATGGCAGAGTTTGACTGTATCTTTTTGGTTGGCAGAGTTTGACTGTATCTTTTTGGTTGGCAGAGTTTGACTGCTCACCTACTGAATTGGTTTCTCCTACTTCACTGTGCTAGCAAAGTTTCAAATTTGACATAGTTCATTTGTACTTTACAGTGGTACTTAACTTTATAGACACCCAACTACAAGAACATCATTCATATCAAACATAATTGACCACAAAAGACTGTTCCTTGTCTTTCCATCCAACTCTGTAGACAGTCTTATCTAATCAAATGATATTTTAACCCGAATTACTGATAGCAAGTCTGGTTTCCCTGTACTCGTTAAGGTCATTTCAATATGTATTTCCATCTTTTGCATACAATCAGATGTGGGCCAAATTCATCCATCATGGCAGGCCAGTAAGAAACGAAAGGAGCAAAGTGGAATCCAGTCTTTCCAGGGCAAGAAAATTAAATTTGATGACTGAAGACCAGTGCTGACGGGATATACCTGAAAGGAATACTGTAACATTTGCAAAGAATTTCATCGCATACAATCATGTTGATTTACATCTAATAATGTTTAACTTTTTAATTTTGTCATTTTCATCTGTAGAATGCTGTTACTGTTATGTCTAGTTTCTTGTGATAAGAAAAATCATTGTCCATCCTTTGGTTTTTGTATATTTTAATGACAAGGTAGAATAAATCTTGTACATGAATGTTTCGAGTTAATTTGAGTTTTTGTCTCGCAAATGTAGATGCGGGGCGTTAAGTGTTGTCATTTCTATTGTCGGCAATCTGCACAACATTTTGTATAGATTTTGAGTTCATCTGTATTACTGAGAAGCCCTACAGTCATCAAACTTCTTATCTGGTACAACTTGAGTACTGCACCAATATATACCATGTAGGTCAGTGACCTATATTTTCCGTGTCAGTGTCTTTAACTGGTCCTTGCATTTAGCTCCATTACTATATATACTAATAGTCATCAAACTGTATATAAAGATAAAATTTATATCTGGTACAATTTGAGTACTGAACTGCACCAATATATATATATGTAGGTCAGTGACCTATATTTTCAGTTTCAGTTTTTGATTAATATTATAGTTCATTCATATACAATGTACTAAATGTCTAATATTCATCTAAGTATATATATAGATACATCTTGAGGAGTACAACACAAATATAACAATTGTAGATCACTGTGACCTACATTTAGGACGCACTTCGGTTAAATTTCGCATCAAGTCTATGTGGAAAACTTTATAAAGAAATAAATACATGTACAAATTGAACAAAAGATAAGTAAGAAATATTTAATTGGACCAACTCATTTAATTGAAGTCATGTTTAATAAAATGGTGTCCACAACATATTATCCTAGAATTGGAATGTGCTCTTAATCAATTGATATATTGCAACACTGGACTATGGCAGGCAGTGGCTTACTCTTGGTCTCTACACAAATGAACAATTTCTGGTATATATATGATGTTTAAATTGATAACTGTTATTCAAGGATCCTACAGATTGTATATTGTAGGAGTATTTGATACATTATACATGCTGTACAATAATTTTGCAACAAACTTCTTCCAGCAGCATGTTAACGGTTGAGCATCCTGAATTCAACCACCAGGAAGTCGTAACAATATTTCTTGGAACAAATTTCTCTTTTCTATTCATCGTTATTCCAGTAATCCATTCATTTTATTCAAACAATTCAACTTTTTAAATGAAGATGGCTGGATATGTGAGGTTCCACTGAACCAGTGTTCTTTGTATTGCACAAATCAAGGGAGATTACTCTCGCCTCAGTTTACCACACCAGTAGTCTGATCATCTGTACACTACACTGTTTGTACACTTCCGTATATCAATGATTGGTTTACAAGTATGACTCATATCTGAATCATTACAAACATAAAATGATCAATAAATATGGCATCAGACTAGTTTGCTTGAACAGTACATGTCTGACATCATTCTGTGCTGACCTTCCGTCACCATTAACGCGTGAACAGTAAATGTCTGACATCATTCACTGCTGTCCTTCTGTCGCCATTAATGCTTTAACAGTAAATGTCCGACATCATTCTCTGCTGTCCTTACGTCACCATTAACGCGTGAACAGTAAATGTCTGACATCATTCTGTGCTGTCCTTCCGTCACCATTAATGCTTGAACAGTAAATGTCTGGTATCATTCACTGCTGTCCTTCTGTCGCCATTAATGCTTTAATAGTTCATATCTGATCTCATTCTCTGCTGTCCTTCCGTCACCATTAACGCGTGAACAGTAAATGTCTGACATCATTCACTGCTGTTGACAGTCTCCAATGATCATGTTAAAAACAAATTGGAAGTTTGTACCAATTGTTCCATACAAATTGAAACCAGGTATCCAGGTCCTTATATGGATAGGGGCTTGTCTAGCATTAGATATCTGTTCAGTATCCAAGCCAAGTTCCAACCTTAAAATGACCAGTCCTGAATGCGAGATCACCAGGGAGTTGCGTTACATCCCTTATTAAACCCCCAGATGTGTATACATGCCTCCTTATTTCCTCCAGTACTGTAAAGGAAATGTTAATACATGTATAGTCAAAATTTTCATTATGAACATGTTGAGATGAATTAATTTAGATCTTGAGTACATAATGTATCAATTTTCTAGTTCAGCTTCGGGCAGAAACCATTTTGCGCTTTAGTTTATCATCGGATAGATCTTGGATGTTGATTGGAAAAGACAGTAATGCTCCTTACAATAGTGCAATAGACAAGCGGACTGAAAACAGTAGTTCTATGATGAACACAGTATTCTGGCCAAGAAATGATATTCTGGTCAAGTTATGAGAGGACAAGTCCAGTTCCCAGGAGTCATGGTTACTGAGTAAACGTTGGTGTAGACTGTAAATATATAGCACTGACCTGAGCCATTTTATGGAGCTGTTCTACGATGGCAGCCATCATGGCCGACACACTGACATCTATCACGGTTTGCATATAATGGACAGCTTCTTCATCTGTCAGATGTAACACAAACTTGTCTTGTACCTAAAACACAAAATAAATGTTATTTACAACAAAATCAGTTTATGGAAAATATATAAGGATGATAACCATGTACCAAGTATTTGTAATTTCACAGATTAAAACAAATGCATTGTACACAAGACTTAAGCTCTTAAACTGTACTCAAAAGGTTTGTCATCTAGGCCTTAGAATTGATTCATAACCAGTGTCCAAAAATATTATTATCTGGAGGCCTTAGGTATATGGCAGAGTAACAGTCTGGGATTTAAACCTGGAAATACTTCACCTTTAGGAGGCTCTGCCAAATGAGCTATGGCCATGGCGATCAATCCCGCTAAGATTGGTCCACTCTTTTCTATATGCAAGTCTTTAAACCTGAAGATATCACTATTCACCAACATGCTAGGTTCTAGCAATAGCACACCTATTCCATGCACACAAAGCACTTGTAACAAGGTTTGGTAATGGATACTACCAATTTGTTACAGAATAAAAAAGTCCTATTGTTCATGAAGCTATTTTCATGCTCAGACTCAGATTCTGTGCTCGAGCCAAATTCATTGTTTCTGTGATCAATTATTCTAATTTCATTTCTTTTCAATGATAATGAGGAGTTCAAACTTAAGCCAAACACTGTTTTTGATGTCTAGATTGTAATTTGTTTACTTTGTCAAAGGATTTTAGTGAGTTGCAGGCTAGTTGGTTTGAACACAGAATTTGTGCTTGTGCAAGAAAATTGTTTCATTAATCCAAATATGGCACCTCGGAACCATTAAGTCAAGAGAGATGCTGTACCAATAATTGAAATAACTGGTTACCAGTGATTAAGCCCAGTCCGACACTGCACACACATGGACCAAGAACAGGCTCAGGGTATGTATGTCATATAACAGATTATACAAAGCTATGTCTATGGTTACATCCTTTAGTTATCAATTGTGAAAAGCACAGTTTTGCCTGATAAATTCAACACAAAGTGGGTTACCTATAAATACTACTACCGGTATATAGATTAATATAGGTTGTAGAATTTGGTCAGAACTGATCGTAAGGTTCTGAGCCTAAATTTTACACCCAAGGTAGAATGAGCCTAAATTTTACACCCAAGGTAGAATTTCCCTAGCACTCATTATGGGAATTATGTAAACAGTGACAAAAACACAGAAATGCCAATTAGCTATATAGATTTAGCCATTAATGGACAGGTAGTTAGATTTAAAATGAGGACAAATACAACAATGTATTTATTTTAAAACGTTTTAAATGGCAAAAAAGTACAAGTAGAGACCTTTTTGACGGTTTTGTCTGGCTCCAATGCTATGTCTGGAATGTTGGCATCCACCATCAGAGAAAATAAATTCAAAATAAGATTTGCCGACCTGAAAATAAACGTTGTGAATCTAAATTAAGTGGAGTAAACTTGAAAGATGAAAAATAGGAGCCGTATAAAATAAACCACAAAAATTTGTTTAAACTTTCATCTTCAATATTTTAGCAAGTTTCCATACCTGCAAATATACATATCTTTTACTCTTGAAAATCTATTGTGAATTTTTTTCGAACAATCATGGTTTGAATGGATATACTTTCTATTTTATTAACCAAGCATTTTACCTTCAGTGTATTCCGTAATAAACAATATTTCTATAAGGCCTGAGTAGTAAATATGGGGAATTTCTTGAACAATAATATGGTTATCCTTACCTTCTTATGGCCAAGAAAGAAGTGTAGCAGAGTTTTTTGAATTCATGAAAATGTTCAGAGGATGTTCCTCCCATAGCCTCGACCATTTCTTTACTCAGCCTCATAGGGGAAGGCATCGGCTTAGGGTCACGACCTAGGATGTACCCGAAGTCTATGTGGAACAGCTTCCCTGTTCAGAAAAACACATACACATTAATATTGAACTTAAAATTAACTTCAATTTCATATTCTAATATTTCGAAACAAATCCAGAAGGTTTCCATTTCAGTGAGCTTGAGACTTTTAGTGATGAACCAACACACAAGGTGTCAAACTCTATTCAACAGGGCTTGTGTTGTTGGTGGACATCAGTGCCAATGGCGAAATTAAAATGTGATTGCCAATTTGAAATTGGTTTTGGCAAAAATGCAAATGAGTGACTTTTATTTATGTTACTGCCAACACTAGAGAAAACTTTGGCGATAACTGTTTCTAAAGCAATTGAATTTTACCAAAATTTGATCAGACCCTAAAATAAAGCCCTGTTCCTGCAAATTGAAACATATTACAGATTAGTGACATGTTGATATGATACTTACCTGTTTTAGTTAGCATCAAGTTGTCAAGGTGACGATCTCCCACACCCAACACGTAAGTAATTACAGAGTATCCAGCTAAAGGGGGGAAAACAGCCTCATTTAGTCATTATCAACTCTGATAAAGGTACATAAAGGACTCCATTAACCTCAATGTCGTTTTATTGTGTAAGTATCACTATTTTCTGAATTTTATATAATTAAGGATTAATTAAGGCTGACTGAGTTAGAGTTACCCCCCCCCCCCCCCCCCCCCCCACCAAAA
>NW_018407390.1:272235-381240 GCF_002113885.1 Mizuhopecten yessoensis | reverse complement strand
CCCCCCCCCCTTAAAACTGCAAACCGTAAAATTGGAGATGTTTGGCTCTGTTCACTATTGAAAAGTAGGGCAATTTCAAAACAAGGCCAATAAAAAAGATATATATATATATTATTCAAATTATTACATGGGTATATACAATGCATAAAAGATATATAGTTAGCATAATAGTATAAGTGTCCATTGGCTCATTCAACACTAGCTAGGTAATTTGATTTTTTTAGGTCAGAGGGTGAATGTACCGTATTATGGTTTACATTAATAATTCACTACTACCAGTACTATAAAAGTGAACTGTACCTGAGGCACTGCAACTCGAGAAATTTTTAAGTTGCAAGGGGAATTAAATTATGTGATTTGTAAAATGGTTTGTAAAATACATATACAAATAATAGTTCTTTCTGATTAAATTTTATACCTGTTGTTTTACAACATAATATCTATTAACTAGTAAATAAAATTTTATCTGATGTGACTAATTCACAGTATTTTTTTCACTCACCACAACTTTTGACATAGTTGTCCATGACCTCTGGAGATATACCATAGGGGGCTCCCTCTGCTGGTGCATGCTTACGAAAGAAATTTTGAATACTGCCATCTTTGTCCAAAACATCAGCAACATTAATAGAATCAATATACTGTACAAGTCCTGTAAAAAGAATGAACCATTCAACAGAATCCGTAATTTTAAGTATCCAATATCCTCTCTCTCTAAAAAACAAGAGAAATTGAGCAAGATTATGACCTTAAATTTTTCAATTATGTTATCAAACACTTACAAGTAATTTTTTGCCCTAAGACTGCCATGAGGTGAAAACTATCTATAACATTCATATTGCACTTTAGAAATGTGAGCTTAAAATAACCCCAATAGTTTAACTCTAAAGAAAAATGTTCAAAATTGAAACGGCAGTAGCTCACCGTGTTTACTACTGTACTCTGCCAGTAGCTCAAAACTCACCGTGTTTACTACTGTACTCTGTCAGTAGCCTAAAACTCACCGTGTTTACTACTGTACTCTGCCAGTAGCCTAAAACTCACCGTGTTTACTACTTGTAGCCAATACTTTGTATGGTAATAACTTGAGGTCCAGGTTCTCTCTTCTCAGTAGCTGAAAAACATTTTCTATTTTGAAATATCTTAAAAGTGTAAAAAATGATCTTTTTCAGAATACCTGCTGATTACTAGTAACGAGGTAATAATTTGAGGATACACGATAAAGTGCTCTACAGGTAACACAGTCATGCCTTGTTAATTGATCAATTACCACATAATTGTCTAACTTTGTAGCTATTTCTTTTACGGACAGATATTTGTTTTCTATTCAAGGTGTGCTGTAGCCTATTACATATTTATTTTTTCAATGAGAGTCATGGCTCAGTATTAACAAGGCTCGACACTTTATTATTGTCTCTTATATGTCGAGGTGTTTGCAATGGAACAAACATGCTTGGATGTTAAATAATTTTGTTCTCCAAAAGAACAAATCATCCTCAACAACATGGATTGTATATTGATTCTATAAAGTTCCTAGCCGCTCAAGCATTTGCCTCCTGCACCGTTCTCAACAGATGTTTTCATTATGGTGACCGCCCAAATGAATCTTTTATATGCTTGATATATACAATCTGAAGCAGATAATCAATACCTCCATTATGGGCTAACCCAAGATAAATATTAACAATAAAATTATTACAGACCCTCCTTGTAGGGCAGACTTCCATTGGTTCTGATGCCTGCACCTACCAGATCACTGAGGTTCAAACACTAACAAATGAACTAAACTTACTAGCCAACCTCAAGGTTCAACATATGATGGATCTTTGTCATCCTGGATTTGTAGGGATATGGTTAAGTACTTGTCTCTCTGGATGGTGGGAGATGTGGAGATTTGTTATCCACCACTTACAAATCATAATTTAATTTAGAATGAAAGTCAATAGATTCTTAATAATTTGTATTGACTGGTGGGTGAACGTGTTCTAGTTGGGATCCAAAAGTTTACTTGTTGATCGATAGCATGTCTTTTAACCATCATTTATGTCTTCCCTACCTTGTCCATAAGGGAGATCATCTGTAGAACAAGCTGGTCTTGTCGAAGATCATCCCCATGCTTAAATATAGCGACATAGTCTGGTCCATCTATACTCTTAAATGTCAGCTTACAAGGCATGAGAGCACTCTACAACAGAAAACACCACCAAATTGTTTACAACATAGGAACCTCGTATTAATCAGTTACGGACCACAATACAACGTAATTTACATATAGCCAAATCATCACTTACTTTAAATAGGGCAGCTTTTTCTGGTATAATTCCATACACTTTTACATCAGGATCCAGTGGTAAGGGTAGCGGCTCAAAGTCAGAGAAATTTATCTTACACACCTCTTGGTCCTGGAGTAGAGCCTGGAGTCTCTCACTCTGAAAACAATTAAAAAAGTATTGTATACATTATATGTATTTTACAAACTCTGATATGGTACATATGACGTACGTTAATTCTATCTAAATTCAAATACCTCGAAAATAATTTGTTCAGGCATCATTAAACAAAAGATATATAACTTTGATTATATTTCAAATGAAAATCATTGTAAAATAGTTGCATGGAGCATAACCAAATTACTAATTGAATGCAAAAAAATGGCTTGATAGTATTCTTAAAATCTTTAAATCTATAAAACACAGTATGTTTTTAGTATGCATTGCACGCTATCCTAACAGAAGGATAACATAATGAATCATCAGAGACAACTAAATTTAAAACACCGAGTAAGTG
This sequence comes from Mizuhopecten yessoensis, assembly GCF_002113885.1. NCBI lineage: Eukaryota > Metazoa > Mollusca > Bivalvia > Pectinida > Pectinidae > Mizuhopecten > Mizuhopecten yessoensis. The sequence continues at coordinate 378,453 of NW_018407390.1, read as the reverse complement.
ACAGCAATGGTTCTAGGTCTGTGCTGACCTTTTTCTTCCTGTTGCCGCTCTCCCTGCTGACCATTTTGACCAGGTCCACAAGTTTCTCTATAAACATCTGTTGCCTGGAAATAGTTGCCCTCCTCAACCGAGAGTCTGGTCCTCCCTGTTAACCAATCGCATCAACTTTCTAAGTTTTCTAAATTACTATTAACATAGGTAGTTATTATTTTGGATTCTGGGGTCAGCATAGTATAGTGTAACTTATATACAAACAAGTATGAACAAAATCAAAGCAATAAAACATGAAATAACAGCCCTTAAATTCTCAGCCAATCAGAAACCATGGTGGCCATCTTGTTTTTTTTATTTGGGAGCTGGCTAAAATGTTGCTATTCACCATGTAGACTCTATCATAAGCACCAATTGCAATTAAGTATGAACCAAATTTTACCAACAGAAGCTGTCCCAGCCAAACAAACACAAAAACAATTTCTGTTGAAAGATGTTCAAAGAATATACATGTATTTGAAAAATAGTAAAAAAATAGATTAATTAATAAATAATCTCACTAAAAAGAAAAGACTATTTGTCACTTAAGTGCCACACTACAGCATCCTAGTACAATTACTGAAGGTCGTATTTAAAAAAATTAACCTGGCGTTGCCAATGTCAGAGATTGAATCAGCACCCGTAATCTAATCTTCAAATAGGCAAGCTAAAAATGGTGGCAATCAACTTAATATGTTTGACATGACACTAAGACGTAATATTGTAATCTAAGACCTAATTATTACCTTGAAGAGAGCCTGGCTAAAGCGTTTCATTACTACATGGTACATCTCAGTGACTTTCTGGTTTTTAGCCGAGGTGTCGGAGTCTATACTCTCCACAGACAGGAACCTGTGTATAAAGGTTACAGATATGAACATATCGGTACATGTGATAATCAGAACACACAATAGGGAGATTTGTCTCTCACTGGCAGGAAGATCGAGTTTTTGGTAGGGAGATTTTACTAGCAAACATTCTCTTACCAGAAAAATAATATTGAAATTACTTTCACATTAAACAACATCTAATAATTAAGAGTACTCAATGTGATTACCATTGATCCAATGCTTTCTAAACAGAAGAAAACTTATTGTACTTGATATTTTTAGACACATTTTCAACAAGTTAGGAATTTTTCCACATGAGAACGAATTGTAGGGAGATTCTGATTCTTCAGAGGGACTTTCACTTTTTCAAGGTAAAATATATATGGAGAAATCAAATATTTGCATCACTGAGTAACAAAGCTGGAATGTGTATTACAGGTAGAAGATGGATTAAGAATACAACTATATGTTTTACCAGTAGAAGAAGTTGGCTAGATTGGAGTTGTTGCATGCTCTGGATATGAGGAATGTTGCTAGATCCATCTGGAACAAAGTAACAATGATCATTTAACCATGTAGGAACCACATCTCAGATTGATATCTTTTGTCTTTCCAGTCATTTAGATCACTAGTAGTGAGAGATTTAGTAAAATTGTCAGGACTCTTAACTTTATAAAATATTACTATATGTAGCATTAACTTGTTCAAAATGGAAATAGCTTTTCTACATTGTTTCTAATTCACAAATATTTATGCACATATACATGTACAATGTATATATACATTGTATTTGTAATTTACCTGTAACATCATAAAGGTCAAAGTTAATAAATGGGTGAAAAAAACTAATCCTTATGTCTCACTTTTTTTGGTTCAGGACTTTCCTTACGTTTGTGTTCAAAATTCAACACCCAAATTATCTAACTTAGATTAAGCATGTTCCTAAGGACTAATGTCATATATTTATATATCAATTAGATCCCTATTTTACTCGAACTTGAGTTTTTCTTACATTTTTTTCTCTAATTTAAGTTCCTGATTTTGCTCAGTTTTAGTTCACAACTTACCTCTTTCTCTAACTTGGATTCAGGACTTTCTTCAGATTTGGGTGAGATGCCTCCTAAAGCGTCCAGTATAGAGTCGTGAGAGGAAGCACGGGACAGCATACTCACAGACCTGAGGAGTAAAGAGCCACTGAGTGAAACATGACTAATTTCAGTAAAAGAGGGGAAACAAAGAATCGTGTTTCCCTAACCATAACTAGAGGGGAAATAAAGAATCGTGTTTCCCTACCATAAATAGAGGGGAAACAAAGAATCGTGTTTCCCTACCATAAGGGCAATACATATTTTATTATACTGAAATAAAGCAATAACACAACAGTGAAGATGATCTGCTTCAATCACTCAGAGACTACCGGGTAGGTGTGGTGCCTCTTACTCATTTTTCTGGAGAGGCTCCAAATAAGGGAAATATGATCCAAGCATGTGAGATGTGACATTGTCTTAAATCCCCACTCATGTGATCAATATTATCCAATAAGTCACATTGTTATATAAATAAGGTATAATAATAAGATTTATAACAAAGAGATACAGGAGCCTGACCTGTCTTTTTCTGGATAAAGTGTGCCTGTATCAGCCGCACTGATGGAATCCCGCCTCGTACTTAAGTTATCCACGCCATTCTTAATCTCCTCAAAGTTCTCATACTTCAGAGCTTGAACAAGCTGGAGGAAGTACAGCAGCAGGTCCTGTGGAGAAATTTTGTCATAATATAATCACATCTAGTCTTAAAACCAAAATCTTTTTTTTCAGATATTTACTATCTAAGTCTTTTAAACAACATGTGCAGAGAGGAAAACTAGCAATTATAGTCAATCCTAATTTACTGTCAGCATGTATTAATACCTAACTTACCCTTACTTCGTGATGCAAGGATATAAGAAAGAAGTTAAAAAACATTCTAGTATTTGACGGAGTCCGTTATTCTCATTTAAGGATAATGCACATTTCCTGATTGTAATTTGTTAACATGGACTGTTTTTTTACCCTAAAAGCCACAAGCTTTCCTATCTTCATATTTTATACAATATACACCATTCACCTTTAATATCAGAAAGGCAGAATAGACATATCTGCATACTTATCAAAGACAAGTGATGACTTGACCATTAAAGAATGTTTTCAGATTTTAATGTTAGATTATATACAAACGGGCCAAAAGCCAGCAGTAGTTAAGTGTACCTCATCGTCAGCTTGTCTTAGTCTGGAGACAGCGTACTTCCTGACGGTCGGATGTTGGTAGACAGGTGACAGAAGTTCGAGTGCGTCCTCGGCGTCTATCGGGCTCCAGCGACTGAGCAGCTCCAGAGCCTGTCTTACTTCAAGATGGAGCTTCCAGTTGACACACTTGAGAAATTTTGTTAAGGCCTACAGATAAATGTAATTTGTTTCAATACTGAGTATTCACATAACTCAGGTATGGAAACAGGCTCTTCACATAAATATAACAGGGTTAGCACAGTCGACAAATAAATCTAACAGAGATAACACTGTCTAAATGAAAATATAACAGAGATAACACTGTCTAAATGAAAATATAACAGAAATAACAGTCTAAATAAAAATATAACAGAAATAACACTGTCTAAATAAAAATATAACAGGGATAGCACTGTCTAAATGAAAATATAACAGGGATAACACTGTCTAAATAAAAACATAACAGAAATAACACTGTCTAAATGAAAATATAACAGGGATAAAACTGTCTAAATAAAATTATAACAGAAATAACACTGTCGAAATGAAAATATAACAGGGATAACACTGTCTAAATAAAATTATAAGAGGGATACACTGTCTAAATAAAAATATAACAGAAATAACACTGTCTAAATGAAAATATAACAGAAATAACACTGTCTAAATGAAAATATAACAGAAATAACACTGTCTAAATGAAAATATAACAGGGATAACACTGTCTAAATAAAAATATAACAGGGATAACACTGTCTAAATAAAAATATAACAGAAATAACACTGTCTAAATGAAAATATAACAGAAATAACACTGTCTAAATGAAAATATAACAGGGATAACACTGTCTAAATAAAAATATAACAGGGATAACACTGTCTAAATAAAAATATAACAGAAATAACACTGTCTAAATGAAAATATAACAGGGATAACACTGTCTAAATAAAAATATAACAGAAATAACACTGTCTAAATGAAAATATAACAGAAATAACACTGTCTAAATGAAAATATAACAGAGATAACACTGTCTAAATAAAAATATAACAGGGATAACACTGTCTAAATAAAAATATAACAGAAATAACACTGTCTTAATAAAATTATAACAGGGATACACTGACTAAATAAAAATATAACAGAAATAACACTGTCTAAATGAAAATATAACAGAAATAACACTGTCTAAATGAAAATATAACAGGGATAACACTGTCTAAATAAAAATATAACAGGGATAACACTGTCTAAATAAAAATATAACAGAAATAACACTGTCTAAATGAAAATACAACAGAAATAACACTGTCTAAATGAAAATATAACAGAAATAACACTGTCTAAATGAAAATATATAAGGTTAGGTAACATGGTGATATGACAATTTGCACCAAATTGTATCATCAAATGCATTGGAAAATTGTACATTTGGCATGGTTCTCACCTTTTTCTGACTACAAAGGTAGAACCTAAACTTCCATATGAGATCCTGCTCTTCTGATGTCAACGGTTTGAAAGGCGGGTAAGTAGCGATGGCCTGTGAAGATGAGAAGATGACATGTAATTCATTTCTCAGACTTATTTAATAAACAGGATAAGCTTATTAAAAGACAAATAATATGAAAGGATAAGGAGAAAAGTGACCATGAATAATATATACATACGTTCAGGAGATCCCTCGTCTTGGCGTCTGGTTTCATGTCTCTGTCAGTTGGTCCACTCCGTAAACTTCTGGCTAGCTTATGATGTTTACTCTCCACAAGGTTCTCCTGTTAAAACAATTATCAATTAATGCAATAGCCCATACATAAAAGCTAACATTGCACATGAGAAACTCAGAAGTGAAATCAAACAGAATCTAGACTTCAGATTTTCAATTCAACAAATTACAGAAAAAAGACATAAAGACAAATAAAACCTGTGTAACAAATATCTTACCGCGAGTATTTCTGGGTCCGGTATGGTGACAATGTCTGCATGTGTTCTGTAGTTAAATGGTTCATCGCCATCCTAAAAAAATATAATCTTATCTTTGGGGCTTTGTCTTCGTCAACAGTTTTATTTAATTTCATTTAAACAATGTGAAACCAATCAATTTATAATAATTATATAGTAAGTGTTATTTAAAACTACACCATCATAGATTAGGTAAAATTACACCAGTGTGCTTTAAAAGGTCTAAAAGGTCCGTAGGAATTAGGTACATATGGTCATATACAGAATGATAATACCTTTATAAGATCATATATAGTAAGTATACACTTTACCAGTTAATTAACCTTTTTAAGATAATATACTCTACATATAATGATTTTTATAAATACCTTTTCAAAGTAGATGACAGTATATTCCATCTCCTCATAGTTAATGAAGGGGAACTCAATCATCAGATACATGAAGTTAGAGTCCCGCTTCTGTTTCTCATTGACCATCTCTATTTCTCTGAAGGTCAGTCGATCAAGCCAGTCAACTTTCAACATGTGTCCATCACGGTGCTTCTTACTCAACTGAAATGTAAACCTTGAATTCTTAAAAAAAATGTCTTAAATGTTTATAGATATGCTATGATTGAAATCACATTACAGATCAACCAAGTGTCGTGGCTGTAGGCCTTATTTGACCCATATGACCTTGAAGTAGGTTGAGGCCGTAAAGGTAATAAAGATGAATTTAACATTTTCACAAACCTTAATCCAATTGCTGTGATGAAAATTTATTGAAGAAATTAACAAAGAAACTGCTGCAGCCACAACTTGAGCATTGCTCTGAAGGAAGTACTTCAAAAAATTGCATTTATATATTCATAACTTCTTACAAAGATATTAATATCGGGTTACAGTTTGATATATATTTTGAGCTGGCAAAGAACTGATAAAATGTCCATATCCAAAATAAGAAAGTTTATCCCCATGACCTCACCTTTGCCAGGCGACTCATCTGGTCGTTCTTGTCCTTGGTTTTGCCAAGTGTGCTGGAGTTGTGTTGTGGGTCAGCTTCTATTTTAGGCCATACTTTCAGATCATGCATACCTTGTCTGAATGTTCTGTAATCAAACACCATTGGCATTCAGTTAAATGAACACTGAAGAAGTTAAACTCAATAACATATATATTTATAAAGATATTATAATCTCTTTGTCGTTCTTCACATACACGCACTATCATTTGTCAGCAAATGCTGTCAGTGTAAATCCTGCCTCCGCTAGCTGAGAGGCTAAGTGTAAATCCTGCCTCTGCTAGCTGAGAGGCTAAGTGTAAATCCTGCCTCAGCTAGCTGAGAGGCTAAGTGTAAATCCTGCCTCCGCTAGCTGAGAGGCTAAGTGTAAATCCTGCCTCCGTTAGCTGAGAGGCTTAGTGTTTTTAAATATTAGTTATATCCTTTTATATTTCTTTGTTATTTTTATGTAAAGTAAGTGTTCTGTGTCTCGATAAAGGAGCAGATTGCTTCAAAAAATATTTGACAACCTCAATTTGTCAACACTATTGGAATTACTTCCTGGCCCCATATCATCTAATAATTACACACATTTAATACAATGTACTATGAGTTTTGCGGTTGTTCATGGCAGTAGAAAGAAAAAAGTCCCTCAAAATGACTGTTCAGGAGTACTATTTAAGGTCTGAAACTGCTTCAAAAAAAAAAAAAATATATAAAAATATGATAAAATCATAATGTGTCCTACATATTTTCATCAAATTAACTGTAATTATTCACTAGAAAACAGACAATACCCTCGTTTTCCAAAGAGTGGTAGAGTTGTTCCCCCTACTGGGATCGTCTTGTCCGGTCCATAGATGTCCCATATGGTTAAGGCCAGTACAGCACTTCTTGGCAGGTCATTATACTTCACTGGTAATACCAGCCACTCATTCCAACTGGAATTAATCATATGTGTAGGATTTATGTAATATTTTTAAAACACATTCAAGGTCTTTACCTTAGATTAGTAATCACTGGTGACTACTGCAGAACAATCGATTGCTAACTGACATAGATTTTGGGAAAATCACCGGTAATTACATACAATGATCCGTCCAACAATGAAATTGTTTTGCCATTTCAATTTACAAAGTCCTTAAACCAAAAGCCCTGAATAATTTGTAACCAAATGACTAGAGCTTCCTTCAGAGTTATTGAGTAGAGTTCATGTTGGATTTCGTAGAAACTAAAATGAATAAAATTAAACAAATACGAAAAGAAGTGTCAGAGCCAATTACACACCACAGACAGGCACTTAACATTATAACAGTAAACATGTGGCTTTAAAATGTGAAAACACAGCAAAAGATTTTAATTTGCGATTGATACTGCTACAATGGCCAGCAGACCTTTACTCTAACATTCTCACAAATGAGGAATTTGAATGAACAACAATGTAAATTGATTATTAATCAAACATTGGTCAAATACGCTGAGTATAACGGACACCTTTACCATCAGACTTGAATAATTACACTTAATTAATATATACTTTCAATGTTTCCTTCTACGCTATGTATGTCTGATCTTAATGGAGATTGGTAAGTAATGGTCAGCATGTCAATAAGAGTTTTAGACTTACTTCCAGCGTGTACTGAAGGCCTTGTAGGACGTACTGACCGCCAAGGACAGTGGTCGGCCATCTGAGAAAACCTGACATGTCACATATAAATCTGCACAACCCTCTGTATAGGCACCAGAAAACTTCAGCATGGAATCCTCCAACAACTCTGTGTAACTAGGGCGCTCTCTCTCCCCCTCAAGGGTTCCACTGAAATAACAGACACATAAAATACATGGTTATACTAAGCATTTCATACAATATTATATATTTATACATATTCACAGGGGTGGAATTAACCACCGCTCTGCTGGCCCGTGGCCAGTGGTTTACCAGTTGGACCAGTGGGTTTTTCAACCAGCTATGTCGGGCCAGTAGATATTTTGTAAATTTATCTAAACTTTCTGCAGATTTGAAAAGCTATATTTTAAACCTAGATGGCACCACAGAGATTTCTAGATTTCAAAATTTTCCACAGGGCATGCACCTTTGGGCCAGGATCTTTTTCTTTTTGTTAAATTCCACACCTGTATTTACTGTTTCTACTTCTACGTCTATGTTATTCTGTTACACTTGTCAACCTTTTATGACATACAATGTATGTTAAGAGTATGGTATACAACTACATTTGGTATATCTAGTGCACTTTGTAGTGCACATGTAGTGAACAAGGAAGTGCACTAGACAAAATATAGAAGTACACACCAGTGCACTACAGTGTTATCTCCAGTGCACAAGGATGTGAACTTCAGTTCACAAGCGTGTTAACTCTAGTGCAGTCAAGCTTGAACACTGGAGTTCATTTTTCTTGTTAACTCCGGGGCACTAGACCTGTTAAGTTTGCTCCCAACTGTACTTACTCTTTATTTGTAACAAAATCAGTTTTATATACAATGCTGTTGACCAGGTATATAACTCAGCCAGTTAGTGTCACTCTCCAGTTCACAAGTCCCATGTTCAGCAATTGCATTTTTCCTTGACTGTTATATTTGGCATTTAACAAAATATATAATAATATAACCATGAAGGTGATCTAGGATCTCATGTGTATCCAGGGTCAAAGATTTTTTTGACAGAGGGAAGAAGGTAATTGGGGCGACTGCTAATTAGTAGGTGTGTAGGTTAGTTGTTTAGAGCGTCTGTCTAAAGTTTGGAGACCCCAGTTTCACATCCTTGTCAGGCTATTGTATTTTACCTTTCCTTTTACAGATTTATACAAAATATAAATCCATTGACTTAGATAAGGGATGATCACCAATATTAGTTAAAGATTAACTGTACCACATACAGTAAAACCTTATTATACTGCCACCTTCTGTGTTCTGTGATTTTGGTGGTATAATGAGTCTGGCGGTATATCGGGTTAACAGTTTTGAACCCAAGTGTTCATACACTTTGAAAAAGTAATAAACTTCAAAATACGTTTTCTTTTCAATCGTGTAATTTAATGTATCAAACTGTTGAGCGTTCAAAACATAATCACAATATGTATAGCAGTGTCATGCGCAAATAATGTTTATCAATGTTACACACTAAATCTGACGCTAAAAATATCTCTGATGGTCGTTTGTCTGATACCGTAAATGATGTAGTCTAAAATAGTGCATCTTCTCTATGGCGTGTTCATTTCAAATATGAAAAAAATAAATAATAATAAGTAAATCGCTGAATGAGCTTTATTTATCATAATTTCTGCAGTAAAACTTACCTGCAGAGAGACAACAAATTAAGGTCTATATATAGCTATGGTTCAATGATTTCATGTGTACACAACTATACAGCTGATTACCTGGTCAGTCACGTGTAACAATACAATGTACACACGTACAAAACACACAGCTGATTACCTGGTCAGTCGGCAGTCACATGTAACAATACAATGTACACACGGTTGTAACATTCCTGTCATCCCGATAAACCTGCACTCGATTCAAATTGGCAGTATTTAACGAGGTCAAAATAGTGTGATTTTAACCATTTGTTTTGGAAATATGATGGCGGATGGCGGTATGCGGGTGGCGTTACAACGGGTGCATTAACGTTGGGGGAGATCAGTTCTGAGTAAATTAATGGCGGTATGCGGGTTTGGCAGTTTAACGGGTGGCATTACAACGGGGTTTTACTGTACATATTGACTTTTAGACCCTATATATACCCCTAACCCAAAGTTCTTTCTACCACGTTGACTTCCTTGGTCCAAGAATGCTCCACAGTCTATATCAAATCACAGAATAAGATTAGTTATCTTAGTCCGTGATCAAATTAAATAAATACCTTTCAATCCAAGTACTGGTTTTTTTAAATGTTAACAATTATTTTCTTTTTTGGACAGTGTTCTAGTTCTCAGGAGTGCCATCCGTCTTTTAAACAAATGTTTAGTGGCCCTTTTCCCTACGAATTAGGTGATATACCTGATGGTCTGATACAAGAAAATTTATTTATAAAATCGCATAAACACTTCTGTGGATAATCAAGCTCTCTTGTGGGCTATTATGATCAGATGATAATATTATTGGGATCACATTGACAACTTACATTTTGATTTCAACGTTTACATCGAGATCACAGCTGTACACATAGTTGAAACGATCAGTCATGCCTGACATGATTTCAGATTTAGTACTCGGGCGTTATTGCCTACAAGACGTACGCATTCTAGTAGACTAAAACAAAGTTTGTTGTCATTTTCATCTTTCCTCCTCCCATACGTCAGGGGAGATAACCGGGATAACACCTAACCGGTATACCACGATAAAAACTACCCTCATAATTCTATTCCTGTTAAACATGATTATTTTTATAAATGTTTACAAATTCTAATATTTTTTTTTTATTTCAAACAACAATTTATATATTTTTCTCAAAGATAGACATCTACAAATTGCTTCAAACATGTTTAATGATATATCTTATATTAGTTTCTTTTCGTAACTAACTCACCGGAAGTACACCAATCAAATCTCAACTGTCACATGAACTGTCAACAGAGCGAAAGCAGAGATGGTCATAAGATGAACCTCATCTTCTACGCACATTCGCGTAGAATTTGAACATAAAAAAATGGGAAACAAAATAACTACATTCAGTGAAGATCAATTGGATGCGTATCAGGTAGGGATTATATTTGGTGGTGATTGATTTTCCAAGTGATGTTTCAGTTTGAGACACGTAAACAGGTAAAGACACAGATACAGATTCATGTACTCAGTTTTTCGTAAATCGGGCAAATACATGTTGTATTTAATTAATATTGAGAGTAAACCATGCGTATGTAAAATGACATGAACATGAAAAATTGATTTTTTGGATTTTTGGTGAACCACTAACTTCGATTTAATCTTATACAAATTTAATTGTTTTTTAAGCTCTCTTTTATATATTACAGGATTGTACTTTCTTCACAAGAAAAGAGATTCTGAGGTTTGTATGCTAACAATACTTATAGCATTGTTACTGAAAATATGTATGTAAGATCGATACATTTCATTTATCTACGTATGGAAACAGGAAAATCCATATTATCTAAACATTAACCCAACAAAGTTAGAGGTTTACACGGCGACAGGCGTCGCAGTCGGCAAAATCATATCCGATAGAAAAAAGACCGACCAGTGGCCTCTTATGTTATAGGAGTAATCTATACAAGTGTGGCATATTGTAATTGTACATATGATTACTGTCACCTTCTAGCTTTGTGCTAGAGAGAATTTTCCTTTAGCTTCACCGGTAGAGTGTCTGACTGGGAAACTGGAGGCTACTTCGTTCTCTTTCCTGTTCAAATGTATCAAATTTCACTTCAGTGAAAAAAATTGTGGTTCATATATCGTGAACTTCACGATATATGAACCACAATTTTTTTTATTCTAAACAAGAAATATGCAGATCATGCAGCTGCATCATCCATCATAGAATTACAATGAACAAAGTAAATTCCATTATGTTTTAAAAATTAAATAAACTCAACTTTATTTTACAAATAGCTCTCCATTCTATTTTGTTTTTAGAATTTTCAGACGTTTCCAGATGCTTTACCCAGAACATGTGCCTCTTGACATGAAACGGGGGCAGACTTCATCTGTCAAGATTCCTCTTCATGAACTTGAGAAAATGCCAGAACTGAAGGTTAAAGAATAATTATTTATTATTAAAAAAGCAACTCACATCTTGTTTTGTTTTCCGAGGTATCAGTATGAAAGAAAGAGATATTTGTTCAGGATAAATATACTACAGCTGAAATCATAAATGATCTAACTTAAAAGAAATTTGGCTTTGTTCATTGGCACATTTCAATAATTATTTCGTTGTGTTCTCATATTTTTCTGAACATTTCAGGAAAATCCATTTCGACATCGACTATGTCAGGTGTTTTCCGAGGATGGATCTGGAGATATGTCATTTGATGATTTCCTGGATATGTTTTCTGTGTTGTCTGAGGCTGCACCCAGAGACATCAAAACAGTGTATGCCTTCAAGATGTATGGTAATTACTGTGAATCCATATTCTTTGGAACTGGGCACCTCCCCCCTTCCAATTTCAGTCCATACAATTATTCTAGTAAGGATCATACATAAAGATAGACTTTAGCTTTGTTTTTGAATGACAGGTAATACCCCATGGAAAGAGGACAGCCTTTGCCAGGATTTCTACCCATTATATGCAAGCTGCCATTTCTATAGCTTGATAGACTAGATTGAGGCATATGTTTCGAAAACAAGTTAGGTTGAACATACCATTTGAAGTCTTAAAGATAATGTTTGAATATCTAGTAAGGAGACGCTAGGGAGGCGGAGGTCTGAAAATACCTCTTTGGTTTCTACAGTATTTTTACTGGTGATAAGCCCAGGAGACCTGTGGATTAAACATGTCAAAAGTAGGTGGGCTTATTAATGGATATGAGCCTGTTTTACCAGTTATATCTAGATATACTGTTATAACTTTGGTGCACCTTGGTTTTTTCCAATGTATCAAGTGGATGTGTGTTTTATTAATGACTAGGTACTGCAAGTTTATTTGTGAAGTGACCACTGTCTGTTTAAAAACATGACATGATCTTCTGTTTTTTCTGTAGACTTTGATTGTGACCACTTCATCAACCGTAGCGACCTCGAGAAAACCCTGGTTTGTCTTACAAAAGAAGAGCTTTCACAGGATGAGAAATCCTTTGTTGTAGACAAGGTACCTTCTAATAAAAATTTAGCTGAGGAACATGACAGAACATTAGGTTATACTTCCAAAATGCTTCTGTCAGTTCTCGTGCTATTTCCTTGTAAAACATGTTTATTCAGAGACACATAACAATTGTGTTTCCTGTCAAGGAATCATTTCCGAAACCTTAGTCTGTTTAACAAGTAAATTTTACTATTATGAAATATGTGACTTATTTCTTAAAAATAAATTTTGGTTGACATAACACGATTTGCTAGGTTCAGAACATACAAACTACTGCAATCATTTATTTTTAAGGAAACTGTATTTTGTGATGTTATACTAGGTTAAATTTATTCACTTAGATAATTAAGAAATTTTGTTTTTAGTTCCTTTAAAATATTTTGCATGAAAAACTCATTCAGCCACGGCAGTATTTAGTCCTAAGGCTGCTTAGTATTGGCTTCAGATTTGTAATCAAGTTGCTGCAACTAGTCATGTAGCAATCAAGTTGACATTTTTATAGGAACATCATCTTGGTTATCTCCCCTTACAGGTGCTGGAAGAAACAGACCTAGATGATGATGGCATGCTGTCTTACATAGAATTTGAGCAAGTCATTTCTCGTTCACCAGATTTTCTCAAGTAAGTTATCCCACCCCAAATGTGTATTTAAGATATTTTATAGCGATGCATTGATAGTTACATTATTGTATATATATAGTAGCATATCTAAGTCTGTCTTCAACTTCTAAACTCTCTCAGAAAAGATGGTAGATGTTAAAAAACCCATAAATTAAATGGAAATTATAATATTTTTTGCCATGTAAAAATGTTACTGAGATGCTCTTTTTGTTTGCAATACTACAACCTGTATGGCACAAATGAAGTTGTACTGTCAAATTTTCTTTCCTGAGTACTTACACTTTCTTTGAAGAGGTTTCCCAAAAATAGGATTTTTTTATCTCGTTCATATCAGTAATTTTCAGAAGACACAATTCAATGTTTTAATAAGTGTCTATTAAAATTAACTTATAAGAACTAGACAAACATGATAAGCTATTTTCACAAGTTTTGGGGATTATTTTCTCCCTTAACATTCATATTAGTTATGTCCAATTTACAGACATGACTTTTAAAGTTTACAATCTGAGAAAAATCTCACATAATCATAATGTAAGAATAAAATCTGCATTAGTTGTTTAAGTATCATGTCACAAGGCCTGAATTGTGACATTTTTTGTGGCAAATTTGAAGGTCATTACTTGTATATTGACCAATAAAAGCAATATTACCAAAACCTTACTTGTTCATTTAATCCATAAGGAGTTGGGAACTCTATATCATTATGATGTACTTGTAGAGCTCAACAGCTTAATTACAAATACAATGTGTGACAGGTTTATCAGAGGTTTATCAGATATGTGAAATAGCAGTTTAATTACAAATACAATGTGTTACAGGTTTATCAGAGGTTTATCAGATATGTGAATTAGCAGTTTAATTAACAAAGCAATTTGTTATTTTTTCAGTACATTCCACATCAGGATATGAGATCCACCACCAAGTTTTCGTAATACTGTTATGCCTTGAAGATCTAATACATATCAGAAGGAAAAATGTTATTATTATTTACAAATGTATGTAAACTTGCCTTATATTTAATACTAAGTCTAGGGTCCAAAGGATTGTTTGTTTACAACTCCACTCTCCACTAGACATTGCACATGGATGGTTAATTTGATGTCAGGGCCAGTAAAAACAATTTGAAGTTTAATAGTAGCCTTTTCCAACATGTTGTTGTGGGCTAAATTTAGAATTGTACACCCTTGAAAAAAGATGTTTCTAATTTCATACCTGCTTCAATTGTTATGTTTATATGTATGTTTAAATGACGAGTACTTATGATATTACACATTGCACAAGTATATTATGACAAACACAAGTATATTATGACAAATACAAGGATAAATGCATACAATGGTACGTACTGCATCATTTCTGTAAAAATAGGAAATCATGATCATCTCAGATAAATGTTCAGTTTGCTTCCCTAAAAAAACCTTGGCCAAACAATAATTGTGTATGTTACATCACCAAAGTGTCAAATAGTTCCAATACTTATAACTCATTTTATCCATGACAATTGCTTAGTAGCTAAATAAACAGTTCTAGTCATACTATGTTATACAATATTCTGTTCAGGTCAGTCATGAAAGTGAGCTTCAGGAAAATCTAACTGCTTTAGTTTAGGGCGTCTAAACAACCAATATACACATTTAGTTTTAAAAATAAACGAGACAAGAGTAATTGCTGCTGTCTGCAACTGAAAGGAAAAATAGCAAAGATACTAGATCCAATCCTGTAATTTTGAAATGTCATGGTTTCGTATTCTAATGCTGATAAAAATATTGAATTGGTATTGAAGAAGAAAACAAGAGAATAACCAAGTGTGAGATTAGCCATCATTATCATCACAAATACCTTGCTGTGTTGATGATGCTTTAGTACATTTCTTTTTAATTTTCTCTGTTGTAATTGTCAATTGATGATCTTATCTTTGAAACTTGCTTAATGCAAATACCTCATTGTTTTATTTTATTGTTTTTGTTTTCTAATGACATTGTTTTTATGAAAGTAAAAATGTGAAAAAATGCAACAAGCTTTGAAAAGACATTTGTTGACATGTCATTTATACTTTTAAACAATAAATGACGAATAAATCCACAAAATAATTTGTCATAACTCCAGAATATTTTTCACTTTCCAAAATATTTTCCAATTCCAAAGCTTCTTGACTAATTAACTTCCTTATAAAATGTACTGTCAAGGTAAAAAATATCTTGCAAGAAACAACGATATCATAGAATGATGAAAATATTTTTTTTGGTCAAAATTGTGTTCATAATATACACATACAGTATTAGTTTGTCCACGTGAGTTGTATATTAGAGTTTATATAATTACTATATGAAGATTGTCATTTTATGTTGATATTTTGACCATGCAATTTTTAATTAATGTTATATCTTAATTATATCAAATATTCAATGATTAGTTTTATATAATAATAATGGTATTTTGATTGTTATATCTGTGATGAAATAATTATTATTATTTTTTTGGTTCAAGTTTTGTTTAAATATGATATATTTCTGTCTCTATCAAAATACAGTTGAAAACAATGATCTGTAATCAATAATAATGTTAGTTTTGAAAATACTTGAACCTTAATTCTCAAGTGAAGGAAACCTATTGACTCTACAAGGTTCCCGAAATGTTTTTATTTTTGCTATTTCACCTTTATCTGAAAATAGCATGCAGATATTTCTATACAGGAAAAATATAACATTGAAAGAAAAGACAACCATTTTGGAATTAAGAAAATGATAAAGTAAGTATTTGATACAAATAGTTGAAGCATATTGTGTAACTTTTGTGAAACAAGGATTATGAGAAATTATAATACAGATTTGCCAAAACTGCAATGCAATCATTAATCACTGCATCGATAAGATAATTGACGTAAAAGCATGCTCAGATGCCCACTAAACTGTCAAAATAAAGCTCACAAGGAACAATACTATAAGAGAATGAAAAAATAAGATTTTGTCAAAATTGTGTTCGTAATATACATGCGTTACATGTTTGTCCCCATGTTATATAGGAGCTGATGTAATTACATTACGAGATGGATGATTCATGTTAATTTTTTCTTACAATACAATATTTGATTAATGTTATATATAGAATTAGTTTGTGTTCATTTATCTTTGAATCAAATGCTCAGTTATTAGTTTTAAAATAATACTTTAATTATTTGTTTATGTATGATTTACTTTTGATGAAATATTTTGTTTTATGATTAAAGTTTTGTTGAAACATATCATTTGTTTGTCTGATCCGAAATGCAACAGAAAAAATGTATCTAAAACAAAAAGTAACATTGGTACTAAAAATAGCTGGCCCCTAATTCTCAAAAGTGAAAAAATGGCTGTTTCATTAGTTCTGTCTAGTTTGTTTGTCGATATAAAAAGAGCTACTTTGATGACAGTACACAGATGTTTGTACAACAATAAGAGTTAAGCTTATTGTACCTTAAGTGTTTCTACTGCAAGTAAAGAATACAAAATTATCAAAATGGATTTCAGATAAAAGTACACTGGAATTTAAAAGGAGAAGCAAATTGGATGGGAAAAAATCCTTTCAAAGGAAAATAAAAATTTCAGGGACAAAAAAAATGTTTTGACTACAGTATGGTCTCGGCGCGTCAACGTTCTTATGATGATGTACAAAGTAGATAAGCGTAATATGAAGGCACCATTTGATTTTTGTTATAACCTCTGAAGAATTTAAAACTTTTACACGCCATTTATTGACAAGCTTCTGCCTTGTTTTCCTATGGTCTGGTAAAATACTTGCTCTGTAGAATTAGTTTAGCTAATCAAGGAATGTGATCCAGAACCGTCTTCAATTATAGAGGGAATTGTACAAGATTTACATAATGATAATGGAACATTCCTCATTTTGTTGTCTAAGTGGATGGTAGGGCGGCTGACTCGGTTACTGAAACAGTGTCAATATGTCTTCAGCATGTTGATGTTAAACAGTGACTGCTGCACAGTTCATTCCACATATGAAAACTCAAATGACTCAGTTTGTTCGTTTAAAAGGTTTAAAAGGCAGCACTATCATGAAAGAAGAGGGTTACACAGACTCTGTCTATATCATACGGTTTCTAAAAAACAGTTTGGTGGTCCAGGTATTTCGACTATTTCAAAGAGGTCATTCATATGCACTTTATGACCATGAACTCCAACATGTGTCGGAAGCCAAATTCTTTGGTGTTACTGTAAGATTAGACATTAAGTGGGAGTCCCATGTTAGTAACATCATTAAGAGAGCTAACGTCACCTTGGGCTTCCTGAGGTTATACCTATAGGTTCCATCTGTTGACATCAAAGACAAGGTATATTAGTCCGTAGTTAGCACGCAACAAGAGTATGTGAGTTGATTCTGGGACACGGTATGAAAAAGACACCAATAAGATAGAAATAGTCCAGTGCATGGCTACCCGTTTTGTTACCGACAGACATTGCCAACATCAAGCGTTGTTTTAAAATAGGTTAGAACATATAAAATGTCACAGTCTTGCAGATCGTCGAAAGGATGCAAGACTGACTATGCTCTTAAAATTATGCCATAGCAAAGTTACCATCAATTCTACACTTCTGGTCCTCACAACTAGACAATCCAGGCACATCAAAATTCTTTTTATCTTGTAGAACATTCACGAGGAAAGAATATTTCTTTATCTGGACATTCAATGATTTATATAAACTACTCCCTGAAATTTAATTAGCAAATACTCTATCCACCTTAAAAACTGCAATCTTTTCCTTTCAATATTAATTTTGTTCCCTTTCCTTTTATGCCACAACACACATGACGTAATCTTCAACCTGTTGAAGTTGGTCAGAAACTGGTAGAAGTAGAAGAGACAGTTTTAGGAGGGAAGGCGCCAGATGCCGAAGTCATCCATTTGAGCTCTAGCCAGGTATTGAACTTGTTGGACTTCCAAACTCATAGTCGTCCTCTTGTTTTGAATTTTGGAAGTTACACTTGACCACCAAAATAATAACAAGCCGGATGTCTTCCAGACGAGATGTCTATGAAGAACCTTGCGAATCTTCTGGCCTCAGACCATCTCCAATGCAGAATTGTACAGGAGGACAAACACCGTACCGCTGTCACAGGATATAAAGCGAAGATGGCGGTGGATTGGGCACGTCTGCAGGATGCACCCGGATTCCATCACAAGGGCAGCGATGAGATAGACACCATCAGACAAGGGGATGAGAAGAAGATCCAAGGAAACCCGGAGGCGGTCGGTCGAGAAGGAAATGAAGGAAGAAGGATGGACGTGAGGACAAGTACAACGATGGTCCCAAGACAGACAGCACTGGAAGTCTCTGGTGATTACTTTATGTGCGACGCTGAACGAAGAGGATTAATAAAGTTTCGATTCAAAAACATAAGTAAATAGAAGACAGCATTATTGCGGCCAAGAAAATGTATGTCATATGTACACATTGTCCTATATTAGTTAATCAAATGTTAAACGACGCCAGCAAACTACGGAGGATTATTTGAGGGCCTTTCCTTTATTCAAGATGGAGTTGTTGTATATGAAGGGGAGCGTGTATCTAATGGATATTTAATTTGGAAGACCTGGATGCTAGACTATATGAGACAGAAAGGGTTTCTTAAAAATAAGCGTTTGCGTTATCAATATAAAAACATTAATACAGATACCAAACACCAGGAAAATTTTGTTTGAGAGCTTATCGTCGGGATATGAAGAAATGTGAGACAATAAAACCTTATTGTGACAACACTCTTTTGCAAACTAATATGTGAAGACTAATCTGGTATCGTTGTATTTCATTTCCTTCCGTTTCCATGTTAATAATAATAAATAATAATATACAACATTTATATAGCGCCCTATATAATTTGATTCATGTTGTGGATTTAGTTAAGTTCTAATACTTCCATGTTGTAGCTCAAATCCCACTGCATGCGTGTTCATATTTTTATACTTCAGTTTGTAATATTACACTACTCAATGGTGCACCATTGAATCTTTTTGTTATGTCATTACACTTTAACCAACACATACATTTTTGAAAAAAAATAATAAAAAAATCGTGACAATACCTACTCTTGTCAAGAAAAATGTTTTGTTCATTTGTGTCGAAAATGTATGTGTTGGTTAAAGTGAAATGCCATAACAAAAAGATAATTTCCTCATCCACCGAGCGATAACTTAATGACAAATTTATAAAAAAAAACATGGGTCATGTGTCAGGTGCCATCCTCGGGCCAGGTTGAAAATCGTACTTGTTTATGAAAAGAAAACCCTCCCTGTCTTGATTACATGTACGATTTCTGGTGTATGGAATGCAAATGAAAACAATACATGTCAGCTTTTTGTTTAGTACTTTTATATGTTAGTTATATAGAGTTATATATTCACGAACAAAACATCATACATCGCAATTTAGCAATAATCTTATCGCGGAAATCAATATCGAGCAAAAATCATTTCTTTCCATGAACACTGAATCAAGCAAAATTAACATGGAAAATTAAATGTCATATGGAACATAATTTATTATGTAAGGTTGTGGAAGGTTTCAGTTTTTCAATAAAATTGCATCTTTTAGAAAAAAAAACTATGCTAAATATTTTTTTTTTTATTTAATTTTTTTATTTTCAAAGATTTTCAGAACACGTACATTATACAGAACATCACATCAACACATATCCACCCATTCACCCATATCTACTATTGAAATTATCAGCAACCTCATCCTCCTCATCATCCTCATCATCTGATGCTGATTTTATACAATCACCAAGACACACTCAATTTTCACACACTTTCACACATAGAATAGACAAAACAAAGAGAGAGAGAGAGAGAACAGACAGCCAAATCTGAAAAGATAATAAATAAAATAAATAACTGCTGTGAGTATTTGTCAATATTTTGTTTTTTTTAAGTAGAATAACAACTAATAACTTAATATAAATAGTCATAAAATTCAGGGTTAGTTGAGGTCAAGCTCTACTAATTTTAACCATTTTTCCCATTCAGAAGTAAATCTTCTAAGGCCTTGTTCCCCTTTACCACGAGCAATATATTTCTGAACCTTATAGTAATCTTTAATCGAATTGACTAAAGCCGTCACATTATGGGACTTATGAAAACATCTGGGTTTGTATATATATTGTTTAATGAACAGAGTAATTTCATTATCAATTCTGGTATAAATTCCAGATTGGTTGATACAACCAAAGATCATTGATTCTTTAATTAGTGAGAAAGGAATAGTGAGAGCACTTAAAAGACTTTCAAAATTGCTCAGAAATTTTTGTACTTCCCTGCTATGCTAAATATATCGAATACCTCACACATTGATATGAAAAAATCACGATGTTTTCAGCTTTAGTGCCAAAGTAAGTTAATGTAAGCATGTATTGTGATATTTTATTTTGCGGATGAAAGTCTGCAGTGAAGGAGCAAGAAGTTAAGGGGCATCAATCTTTAAACGGTCCTTTTTCATAGTTCTGTATGTTAGCCAATCAAAATGATTAGCACGTTTGTTTCAGCAACGCTTATGCCATTTAATCGATGGGCTTGGAGTTGTAGTAAAAAAACAACATAATATAATATTCTATACTATGATAAAATCGGCAAGGTTATAATTTAATAAAACATTTCACATACATTATAAGATTCATTATATGTCGATACCTGTAACGGATTTCGTGTGGATGTAAAACAATATACTTAATCACCCAAAGAGACAAACTAATATACTTAGTAATGTACTGTCTACGCTTGGTCTATGATAACATATATAACACCATAACGATTCAATTTAGTTTACACAGCGTCATAATCGAATCGTTTGATCCCTTTTCAGCTTTCAGCTTTTCCCATTACACGACTGACGAGAAAACAAGCTAATTTGAAATTGGCGTGGAGACGTAATTTATACGCTTTGTAGTGCCACTGTTTCAATCTTCATTAACGTAATAGATAAGATGGATATCTAGTTTCTGCTGATTATGTCAGGTATTGGTAAACTTATGATGATTTCTTATTTCTACAAGGGAGATAATTACTAATTTAAAGTAACGTCAGTATACAGAAGTTTGTATAATATTAGATATCACTTTACAGGAATATCAGTATACAGAAGTTTGTATTGTTATATATCACTTTTCAGAAACGTCAGTATATAGTAGTTTGTATAATCAGAAGTTTGTATAATTTTATATATCACTTTAACAGTAACGTCAGTAAACAGAAGTTTGCATCATGTTATATATCACTTTACAGTAACATCAGTATACAGAAGTTTGTATAATGTTATATATCACTTTACAATAACGTCAGTATACAGCAGTTTGTGTAATGTTATATATCACTTTACAATAACATCAGTATACAGAAGTTTGTGTAATATAATATATCACTTTACAATAACGTCAGTATACAGAAGATTGTATAATGTTATATATCACTTTACAGTAATGTCAGTATACAGAAGTTTGTGTAATGTTATATATTACTTTACAGTAACGTCAGTATACAGATGTTTGTAAAATATTATATATCACTTCAAAAACAACAAGAAAACACATAAGTGTCATCGAACCCATAAGTCAAAGTCAAAATCGATAAAACTAAGGCAAAAATATAAACAAATGAAAAATGTTCATATGGAAACCCTTTAAATACAATGAGATTATGACTTCGTGTTCTGGAAGGGTAAGCGTCTTATTCGTGTGAATCTAAGTCAAAACAAAGTAATGTCACGTCCTCACATCGACAACTCGGGTAGTGACAACATAATCACAGGTACTCATTCCACACAAAGACACAACATATTTCCCTGCCAGATCCCTATGACGACCATAACACTTGTCCATAGTCATCATCAACCTGTATTAACTCATTCACCCCTGAAGACACATTTGAACTCTTCCAATTCAAAGGTTGGAATAGTTCATTATGAAATCTCAGGGGTGAATGAGTTAAGAAAACCCCTTTGTTGTAAGTTTGTCTGTCAGCAGTCAAAATCTATCGAAAAAAGCTATATACATTGTATTACATATCCAGTGGTATACTATTAGGTTTGCGATATATTGAGAAACAGAATACAAATATATTTTGGCTAAAGCTACAAAGACATTATGTAATCTTTATATGCTGAGGTACCCAACGGCCAGACTTCCAACAAGAGGCATATTACTCAGAACATAGGTACATTTTCACCTTTTGGATTCATGGTGAAATGTATACTTCCATTGCTTAAAACAGTATCAAATGAAAAGGTATGTTTAAAAAAAAATTGATGACTTATATCGTGTCCAGGTATGATGAGGTGTGGTTGTCTGGTCAGTTCAATGTGGTTACCTGGAATAGATGACCGGAAGTGTCATATTGTTTTAATAAAATAGAGGACAGTTTACAACCGTGTCTAATCTCCGTGATCTTATCGCACCTTGTCACCAGTAGCACGATAGACATATATCAAGGCAGACTGATCAAGGAGGGGTGGAAAGCTCTCAGTATTCAAGCTAGTGTAAACAGAGGCCCAACACACTTTCTCAGAAATGGTAAGTGATTGGGCATCATAGTTGTAATATCTACATGCTAATTAGTGGTTAATCCCATAATAAATTGTGATTTTGATATTAACTTCGTTTGAATTGAAGCTATGTTCCTGATAGCGTATTAGATTTACTGGAATATACGTACATATTTGTGCCTTATCTGAAAGAGAATAGTATTTTCCTTTCAAAAAGATTCGATAGGGTTTGATTAAATGACCTTGAATTTTAAAATATGTATGAGTCTCAACTGATGGTATCTGTGTTTTATATTACTACATGAATAGTATCTGTAACGAGAGCTGGGTAAAGTCTATTTACCAGTAGGAACCAGTGTACGCTGGTATGTGACCTGATTTGTTTTTACTCGAATCGAGCGCTAAATTCAAGTGTTCATATATTTATATGTGTGCCACGCAGAGATTCTTAAGCCCGAAATGAAGAGTATTTGAAACAGACTGAAATCATATCCTTTTAAAAACATAGTGGCAATTTGAGAAAGCACATTGCTATACCTTATGGCTTATAATTTAAAGCAATCCTTTTAAGTCCCACATAACCCGGCACGCAAAATATGTTGTCCTACTAACAGTGACTATTGCAAAGGCGAATCATAGATCACTCTATATGTAGAAGCACGGATGTACCCATAAATATAAATAATTATTAAAATTCTAGCTGTGAAATGTAAGCTTTTGGTGGAAATAAAATTGACATTTTACTACTGTGACATATAACTCTATTTGGGAATTGTTTGAAAAATATCAAATGATCGTCATTGTCAATTGTGACGTCACTGTAGTTACGTTTTCTTATAATGATGTCGCAATAAAAACACCAAGAATATCCTTTCACCACTGTAGACCATAATGAACTCTTCCAGGTCAGTGCATGGTAGAATCTATACTAAAGTTGCATAGGGGTGAAAGGGTGATGGAATTTTTGTTGGAGTTGACAGCAAGGAAGGACAATATAACTTCAAAAATTCATCTATGTAGTCTCATGGTCAAAAGGGAAATAGTTACACAACCTTCACAACCTTAGCGTATACACCTTATGGAAAAACTCAACAAAAGCATGGACATTTTGCTTTACATTTTACCATTGAGAATTAACTAATGGATGTTATTGTACCACATTTTACAATTATGTGTTTTTTTTATTACTGTCTTTTATCGTCTACTCCTGTACTACCTTAAAAGCAAGATGAATTTGGTTTAATAATATTTGCCCTGATAAAAATAACTACAGGAAAGACATGGTAAAATTGCATGTATTTCGGCGCGCTTGTAAACATTAACTATTTTAATTTAAGAATGCTAATGGAACAATCCGTTTTGTTGTCTTTGTAGGTGGCAGGGCGGCTGACAAGGATTTTGAAACTGTGTCAATATGTCTGCGACATGTTGATTCTAACTTTAACACTGATTGCTGCAAAGTTCATTCCCTCTGTGAAATTTAAAATGACTCAGTATATTCATGATGGTTTAAAAGACACTATCATGAAAGAAGAGGATTACGCAGATTCTGTCTATAACTTAGAGTTTCTAAAATCGATTTGGCGGTCCAGGTATTTAGACTGTTACAAAGAGGCATATTTAGGAGGAAAGGCGCCAGATGCCGAAGTCATCGATTTGAGTTCTAGCCAGGTATTGAACTTGTTGGACTTCCAAACTCATAGTCGTCCTCTTGTTCTCAATTTTGGCAGTTGTACTTGACCCCCATTTCTAGCGAAGCTCGAGAGATTCAATTCATTGATCACTCGCTTCGGATCGGTCGCAGACTTCACAATAATATATATAGAAGAAGCCCATCCGACGGATGGTTGGTCCTTTCAAAATAATGTTTCGATTCAAAGACATCGAAAAATATAAGACAGGATTCCTGCGGCAAAGAAACTGGATGCCTTTGGTACACTATGTCCTATATTGGTTGATCAAATGTCAAACGATGCTAGCAAACTGTACGGGGGATTATTTGAGAGACTTTACGTAATCCAAGATGGTGTTGTTGTATATGCAGGGGAGCGTGGACCAACAGGATATGATATTGAAGAGTTGGCTGCTTGGCTTCAGATATATGAAACAGAAAAGGCGTCTTAATTCAAGCATTTGAGTAAACAATGGAAATACTTAAATAAACATCGAAAACCAGAAAATAATTGCTTAATAGGTTATCGTCAGGAAATGAGAAAGTGTTATACAGTAAAACCTTATAGTGATAACTCTTTCGCGATCAAAGATGTCCAGACTACTGTGGTATTGTTGTCTTTCATATCCTTCCACTTCCAGGTTGTGGATTATATCTTGCTTATTTTCCATCATGTAGTTAAGATATACTACTTCCATGTCGTAGCTCAAAACGTACTGCATCCGTGTAAAACTCATACTTTTCTACTTTCGTTTGCAATAGTACACTACCACAATGAATCACCCTTACTTATATGAAAACTTACCCCCCCCCCCCCCCCCCCCCCCACACACACACACACACTTCGTAAGGCTAGGCTATATGTTATATGTACGATATATGGTTCATCAAGTAAGAAATATGCATGTCAATGTAGCTTAGTACATAAAGTGCACACACACATATATATTAGCTTACTAATAACTTACATACATATTCACGAATTAAACATCATATTTTGGAGAAACCTAGCAATATTGAAATCGTAAAAGTCAATACCGAGCGAAAACAAATTTCCAAAAGAACATTCAATCAAATATTTCAACGAGTTAATCAGGAACATCCTTCTCCTTACAACCGATCTGTGTAACATTTCAATGACGATATTTTCCGAAAAAAATTAAATGGGAGATATCCGATGACATGTTGAGCACATTAAGTGTTGGTAGAGTTTGGGTTTGGTATTGTTCAGTTAAAGTCAACCAATTTAAAATTTAATAAAATAAGAATCGATGGCCTGGGAGTTGTGGTAGAAAAACATTATCAAATATTCTATATTATTATAAAATCGGCAAAGTCAGATAGTGATAATACATTTCACATACATATTAAGATTAATTATTTGTCGATAATTGATTTTTTTTATTTTCGTGTGGATGTAAAACAATATACTTCATCACCCAAAGAGACAAACTAATATACTTAGTAATGTACTGTCAACGATTGGTCTATTTTAACATATATAGCTCTCTAACGATGCAATTTAGTTTACACAGCGTCACAGTCGAATCGGTTGATCCTTTTTCATCTTTCAGCTTTTCCCATTACACGACTAACGAAAAAACAAGCTAATTTGAAAATCGGCGTGGAGACGTACTTTATACGCTTTGTAGTGCGACTGTTTCAATCTCCATTAACGTAATCGCACGTACCGACATTTTTTAATGGAACAGAGAACATAGCATACCAGTTCTGGAATTCAAAATAGCTACCATAGGATTTACAAAACGAAACTACTCATATGATTGTAGATCGTTGGTAAACAATTGATGTTAATATTCTCTTTAAATTGAAGTTTGAAGTCCACGTGTCTGTGTTGAATCTGCATCTTAACAGGTGCAGGCTCATTTATTATTCTTAAGAGTGATATACTAAAGAAGTATTTTATTGTAATAATTGATATTTAATGAAGCTAACAGAAGAGAAGTGGTTGGACACTTTCCTTCTGATTTCGGTTTGCTTGCTGATTATTGTTTGTATATAAGATTGATATCTAGTTTCTGCTGATTTTCTCAGGTCATGATGTTATCCTTTTTATGTGCAATGTTGTAATTAATTAAAATCTACTCGCGTGAGGCTTGCTTCTTCATTATGTCAATTATATTTCAACTCACTTTTTAATGTACCAAATGGAGGGAAGGTCATTTATGGAATTTAAAAAAGTCATAATTGTAATTGTTCCCTCGATATATTTATCCATGTAGTGTCAAATGCACCACCGCTGGAAAAATATAAAAAAAACAACCTGACTGTTTGAACTTACAGATGGGTCAATTACAGTCATCGAACGGTAACAATTTCAGTGTTATAAAAGCATGTTGATCAATCAGAATTGAAATAAAAAAAAATAAAAAATGACATTTTCTCGTTGAAAGTATTGGCTTTTATTGCATTTTAAAGGAAACAAAATGTTAATAGAACCGACGGTTCTTACGGAAGACCAGTGCATCTACACAACATAAGAAAGGGGTCAAATAATGAGTGCAGGAAAGAATTAACAAATACCAAACATTCCTGTGGAAGTGGGTACATACAAGTCGGAGTGATCGGAACATTGAATTATTTTTTTCAACGAATTAATCAGGAACAACCTTTATCTTACAAGCGATCTGTGTTGCATATCAATGACAATATTTTCCGAAAAAATTGAAATGGGAACTATCTGATGACATATTGAACACAATAAGTGTTGGTAGGGATTTTATTTTTGGTATTGTTCAGTTACAGTCAACCAATACAAATTTAATAAAATGAAAGTGTTCGTAAGGCTAACCACTTGTAAAATGTAGGCATTTATTGTGGTACTACATTGCTACTACATCGCGGATGAATATCTGGTGTGAAGGAGCACAAATTCAAAAGGCGCCAATATTCAAACTGCCTGGTTCCATAGTTCAGGATTTAAGCCAATCAAAATGACGGAGGTGCCAGTCAACCGTTTCATCAACCTTTACATTTAACCAACACGCCTGGATGACTCATGAGTTTATTAACGGGCACAATTGGTTGAAAAACATAATTAGATGAGGAGAATACACGATATTCTTCACGTGTTACACATCCGATAAATAACGGGTTTTAAAATGCTATGGTCCCTTTATGACAAGAGAGGATGTAGTAATAACCTTTCACGTACATTTTTAGACTGATTTATTTGTCGGTACTTTGAATGGTTTTCGTGTGGTTGTAAAACAATTTAAGTTATCACGCGAAGATGTATAATGATATACTTCAGTATCTCACACTAGTGATGAACGTCAGAGCGTCCCTGGTTTAGAAAACGCACTGAGCCTATGAACTCTTAGCCTTTGATAGGATACAGCACTGTAACGCACGCATTGTAATTAACACAGCTACACCTACGAATCCTTTGATACTTTATCCCCTTTCTTATTTCTCCATAATACGACTCACAAATAAACATGTTATACCAAACTCCTTTGCCGCGTGGTTTGATGTGCAGGTTTGTTCTATCGCACTTCATTGTGAAAACAGAGAAAAAAACCCGGTTCTGTAACACCGATGTTGGCGCCGAATTCCATTATTTATGTATTTGTCATAACAGTCAGATTACGGAACTGAGGCAAAAATATATATACCTAAGTATTACTTTAATTATTCGACGACCGTGAAAATGAAAGGAATGTTTCAAATTTTCAACACTGTTCTCCTAAAAAAAGTTTGTAGATTTCTAGAAACAACATTGAAAATATTAATTATGCTGTAAATCCTATTATATAGAATAAGATGTTGTATTTTTATAAATGTGACCTCTTGTACCACACAAAAGTGTGGCCGAGTGAAATAAAAACTTGTGAAACTTGTGGAATTCAAAATCATTATCATCAGATTAACAAAACGAACCTTCTGATTTTTTGTAGATCATATTATAATAAAGGTTAAAGTTATCTTTATATTTCATATATCTAATAAAGCTGGAGTTCCAGTGACTAAAGGAAATCACAAAAGTCTGGCACGGGTTTTGCTATATGATTAATTAGAACTAGATCTAACTAACAGTTCCAATAAGATCGTAGTTATACTACAATGGTTTATGGTACACATGAAGTAAAGAGAGAATATCCCAGTGTTTTATGATGTATCTCCAACATATGAGTTGCTGGGGCAAAGAGTGGTTTACTAAACAACTTTTCTTTTGTTATAATTTTCCTATTTCACGGAAACATTGGGCTCCATTACGAGATTTCGATCCCCTGGACTTCGTGGTTATGACGTAGCGCGCACGTACTGTGCTACCAGTTAATATATTAATTAGATTTATCTTTTTCTGTATCATTATTTGAGATAATTTAAAAATATTCTTGACCCTAAAAGACCTGCAACCCTTTTTTGTCTTTGTAGAGAAATAGCATCAATTTAATTTGGATAATTTGAGACCTGCTTACAGTAGAAACGTTAGTTTAAATGATGGAATGTTTAATGGTATAGTATGAAAGATTAAAGTCTCGTTTCCGCTGAATTTATGAGGTCCTTATGTAATGCTTGATTTTCATGTACTATTGTTTTAATAAACCAAACTTCTACTTGCGTAAGAATTGCATCATCACATCGATGTTATATTTATCTCACTTTAGTCATTGAATTTATAAAATAAGTCATTGAAAAAATATTAGTCCCTTGGCGATATCTTTTTCCTTTAATGTCAGAAAAATCATCGCTGGAAAAATAGGCTCCTGATCGATTGATCTTATACCTGCGTCAATCATAGTTTGTTCTTTCATGCAAGATCTCAGTATATTGTATATATAGCGTATGCATGTTAATTTATCAGAATTGAAAGACTCTATATCTTTTTACTATCAATTATTGATAGGCAACACTATATGAAAAACACCACAAAGAGAACAAAGAACGCTTTATTGTTGAATGATCGTTATTCACATGCATATCAAGTATGAACAATACACATACATATCCGGTTTGTTCTGATCGGGTCGGATTTAAAGAAACAAACCATCATCAGCTATGTGCATCCGCTCAATATGGAATGAAAGTGTTGCCGAGTCAATATTTACAAAATTAACATTAATAACTGCAGCTACAACATTAAACAATATTAAATACACCTGTTTGATGACTGTCCTCTAATTACAGTTGCCAGACTATGAACGTACGTATGTACCATCCATGCCGGTTCTGGAAATACAGTATATATTGGATATGCTTTCTGTTCTTTTCCAAACAAATGGTGAGGTTCATATTATGTTAACACTAATTCTAAGCCAATTATACCAAGGTTGTAAAATAATAACACGTATTTTGTAATTTGTCAAGCCAGTAGATGACTTTCATCTCTGCTTCAGGAAACCTCATTATCACAGACGGAAAGTACGTCACAAATCTATCTTCATCAGTCGTTTTTTTTTACATTCTAGCCTAAAAAGCAGATAAGCAAAGACCTTCTCAGATGAAAGGGTATGATATTCTTCTACTCCATTTTGGTCTGTTTATGGAAATCATTAATAAAAACATGCTTCCTATATTTTTTAAATCTGCGTTTAATGTATTTCAAAAATAAGTATATGATTAAATAAAAGTAAGTTTAATTGGTCAGTTAATTACCTACATATCTATCTAATCACTTCTCTACTTCCTCTATCTTGTGGCCTTCGTGCCCTCACTCCCCTTCATCTAATTACCTACATATTTTTCTAACCACTTCTCTACTTCCTCTATCTTGTAACCTATAGGCCCTCTCTCCCCTTCATCTAATTACCTACATATTTTTCTAACCACTTCTCTACTTCCTCTATCTTGTAACCTATAGACCCTCTATCCCCTTCACCTAATTACCTACATATCTATCCAACCACTTCTCTACTTCCTCTATCTTGTAAGCTATAGGCCCTCTATCCCCTTTACCTAATTACCTACATATCTATCTAACCACTTCTCTACTTCCTCTATCTTGTAACCTATAGGCCCTCTATCCCCTTCACCTAATTACCTACATATCTATCTAACCACTTCTCTACTTCCTCTGTCTTGTAACCTATAGGCCCTCTATCCCCTTCACCTAAGTACCTACATATCTAGCTAACCACTTCTCTACTTCCTCTATCTTGTAACCTATAGGCCCTCTATCCCCTTCATAAACAACCAGGCTTTCTTTAATGATGTACAACCTTTCATAATAAGCCCCATACGAAAAATTTGCAGTATTGTTTATGTCATCAACAAGAATAGGACACTTTGGTTGACCTATGACCTGCAAGGTCTTGGCTGCCTTCATCCGGTCGTTAATCGATCGATGTGTGCTAATTTCGATATTGTTTCCAAAAGCCCATCCGTCGGTCGGATGTGCTTCTTCTATGTAAACTATAATGAAGTCTGCGACATCGGTAAAGCGAGTGACTAACGAGTTAAATCTCTCCAGCTTTACCATGAATGGGGGTCAAGTACAGCTACCAAAGTTCACCACCAGAGGGCGTCCTGGTTTTTGAAAATCTAATAGTTTTGCCACGGTCCCGTCCGAAAGGGAAATGACGTCACAGTTTATTGCTTTTTCATGAAGAAACACATCTTTCATACAATCTAAATATCGTGCATAGCAGTTTTGTTTGAATGATGCAAATGTGAGTATCGAATCAGCATAGTCTTCCTCTTGTATATTTGATCCCTCGTGGACTCTTTTCATTTCCTCTTTAAGAATGCGCTTAATAGCTGGTATAAACCTCCCTAGAAGTAGAATGCTCCCCATGGTTATCACCAAAACGCCTAGGCGTAAAAGCCTGAATAAAAACTTCAACTGTTTCAGCATCTGTAATAAACAATGGGGTAATGTATTAAAATGTATGGAGACAAAGTGATCAGATGCTATTTTCTCAGAATACATCAAATTATTTGAGCCCGTAAAGAGTTGTTTTCACGCAGGGTGGCTTTCATTATTTTCTTCATTCACACAATCAAAAACTTTACATATATCAGTTTTATCAAAATTGACAATATATACTCTTTAAAGCATAATATATCATTAATACTTAAAAGGACCAAGCAACTGGACACTATGACCAGAAACATAAAGCCCAATCTCTGTAGTATATACGTTTCTGCTATGACCAATGCTGCTCAATATCTTTTGCAATGGTAAAGTTGCATAAATACAAAAGGAAATGCTGGAGAGTAGCTCCGGAAGAGTTGTTGTCTATTAGTTGGTACTTGATACTTTTTTTCTTCCAGATTGTTTTACATTAAGACGTTAACGTTAACATGGAGCTGTATTTTCTCTGTACTAATGAAATGAAAATTGTTATGTGGTTCAAATATGGCGCCAACATACAGCCAAATGAAAAACACCTCGCTATGGAGTATGTTACTTTGAATATTATTTGAACATTCACAGAAAAGTCTTTTTGAAATCGGCGACCGATAATGAGTTTTGATGAGAATAGCTGATTTTGATAGCGTATATGAGAAAAATACGTTTTTGTATTTAAAAACTCTAGGTGTATAAAGATTGAACTCCTCCTATGTGGGATGATCGGCAGAGCCTCGGGTTTTACCCCGTAGTAGATGGAATAGGTCGCTATAAAACCGTCGGGATTCGTGTGGTTTAGTGTGGTTCGTCATATTTCGTGTGGTTTCGTGTGGTTAACCGTCATATTTCGTGTGGTTTCGTGTGATTAACCGTCATATTTCGTGTGGTTAACCGTCATATTTCGTGTGGTTTCGTGTGGTTAACCGTCATATTTCGTGTGGTTAACCGTCATATTTCGTATGGTTTCGTGTGGTTAACAGTCATATTTCGTGTGGTTTCGTGTGGTATCGTCATATTTCGTGTGGTTTCGTGTGTTTTTTTGTATATAGCGTTAAATAGTTTCGTGTGGTTTCGTGTGGTTCATATTTCGTGTGGTATCGTATATATACGTATGGTTCATATTTCGTATGATATCGTATGGTATCGTGAGACTCATATGAAATGGAAAGAAGAAGTCAGTCATATGATCATATCCGGATAAGATTAAAAACAAAACATTGTAAAATATATTTTAAATGTAATAAAAGACATGGAGGTCACATTAATTACATGTTCTATAAAAAGCCGCTGGTTTACCTAGGGTTTCACTAGTGTTTGAAACTCCCAGGTGTGGTTATTTCAGTTAATCTCACAATACTTGCTGAGACTATCACACGTTTTACATTCATCAAACAAACGTGTCCAGAACAAGTGCCTAAAGCAAGGATTCATTTCTGGTTAAGCCGATAAATCTCAAACTGTTGCCGTGGCGATAAAATTATAACCACAGACATATAAGAACTGAAAACAGCTCCGGTTTTATTGATAGATTCGAATATTTTAATTCACTTATCTAATTTCAGTATTACTATCAAGTTAAAGAAAGTGCTATTAGTAACTTTCTACATTGATATTTCAACATAATACATTTATACGCAGCTAGTAAATGGGAAGATGACTGGCTCATGAATTTCCACCCAGACAAATGCACCAAACTCACTATATCACCAAAACGTCCACAAATTAAACACCAATACACACTCCATGACCACACACTAGAATCTGTAACTTCAAAAAAATATCTAGGCATCACACTTCAAAACAACTTAAAATAAGACAAACACGTTAACAACATCACATCAAATGCAAATAAATCACTAGGCTTTCTGAAACGCAACCTAAAAATAAACCACCACACATAAAAGAACATGCATACAAGGCCAAAACTTGAATACTGCTCTTCAGATTGGGACTGATATTATACAAATAACATAAATCAATTAGACAAAGTACAACAAAGAGCACCACGTACGTAACGACCTAAACAAATACCATAACACAAGCTCTGTCACAGATATGATACACAACTTGCAATGGCCAACACAACACACATGCAGAACAAGAATACGCATTATTCTTTTCTACAAAATAATACACCAACAAGTAGCAATACACACTAACAATCTCATCCTGGCAGACACCAGAACACGTCAAGAACACGACCTTATGGGATGGTAATTATAAAACTGGCATAGATAACATTTTAGAAGAACAGGCATCTTTTAATATTACACTTTTTAAATCAGAAGGATGGGCTGAACAAAATGCAGAATGTTTAACACAATTTATAGAAAATAAACTATCTAATGAAGAAAGCAGGAACATGGATAGACTGATAGAAAATAAAGAAATTAGCGAAGCTGTCAAATCTATAAAGAGTAACAAGTCACCTGGTGAAGATGGAATTATAAGTGAATTTTACCAAACATATTGGAACTTAATCAAAACTGAGATCACACAATTAATCATGGAAATATTTACTAAAAACAAACTTTTGAATAGTCAAACTAAGGGAATAATTAAATTACGTTATGAAAAAGGAGAAAGAGAAGATATTAAAAACTGGCGACCAATTACTTTACTCAATGTAGATTATAAGATAATTGCAAATTTTTTGGCTAATCAACTGAAAATAAATTTAAACAAACTTATACATCCTGACCAGAAAGGCTTTGTACCAGGTAGAAATATCATGGATGCCAATATAATGTTACAGGATATAATAGACTTTAGTGACAGGGCAGAACAAGATGGTTCAATTATATTTCTAGACCAACAAAAGGCTTTTGATAGGATAGAATTGGGTTGGGTATTAAAATGTTTTCAAAGAATTTAATTTTGGTAATAAATTTTGTACTTGGATTGAGATGCTTTTAAAAAATTCAAAAACATGTATCCAAACTAATGGTTTTACATCTAAATATTTCAACATCTCAAGATCAGCTCGTCAGGGATGCCCGATCACCCCACTTTTATACATTATTCAAGCAGAACCACTTGCATGTGCTATCAGAGCAAACCCAGAAATAGTAGGCATCAGAGTACCAGGTAATGATAAGGAAATAAAATTAAGTATGTTTGCAGGTGATACTCAGCTAATCAATCAAACAGAAAAATCCATTCGAGAAGCATTTAAACTATTAAAATCATATGAAAAAGCATCAGGTGCCAAGATTAATTATGAAAAGACTGAAGGTTTGTATATAGGACTATTGAAAAACATAGACCCAACATTTAATATCATAAAATGGACAGAAACAAATGTGAAAACTCTAGGAATTCATCATGGATATATGATAGATAATGACAAAATTTGGCAAGAAAAAATTAACAAAATAAAAAAAACAGTCTGCAAATTTGGAAAACCAGAAACTTAACATTTAGCGGGAAAACTTTAATCAATAAATCACTAATAATATCTATTATAGGATATGAAATAGAAGCGAGGGGCATACCATGTAAATATCTAAAAGAAATTAACAAGATAATTTGGGATTACATCTGGGATGGAAAAGTAAATCAACTGGAAATAAAAAAGGTGTAGTAAAATAAACAAGAGGCCCATGGGCCTTAACGGTCACCTGAGTCTACAGTATTTATTTTTGTTGTTGAAATATGTACCAATTTGAGTAAAAAATAGTATAATGTTAACTTAACTTTGTCAGGACCATGAGCTGATCATTCCTAGACCAATTTTAAGTGAGATCGGCCTATTAGAACTTAGTAGCAAAATAGCGGCCATGGCAGCCAAATTGTATTTCTGATTGACCCGAAAAATAACAACACTTTGTCAGGACCATGAGGCGATCATTCCTACCAACTTTCAGTTCAATCGGTCCAGCAGAACTTGACTTTAAGTTTGAAATAGGTTTTCAAAATGGCGGCCGTGGCGGCCATATTGGATTTCTGATCGACCCGAAAAATAACAACACTTTGTCAGGACCATGAGGCGATCATTCCTACCAACTTTCAGTTCAATCGGTCCAGCAGAACTTGACTTTAAGTTTGAAATAGGTTTTCAAAATGGCGGCCGTGGCGGCCATATTGGATTTCTGATCGACCCGAAAAATAACAACACTTTGTCAGGACCATGAGGCGATCATTCCTACCAACTTTCAGTTCAATCGGTCCAGCAGAACTTGACTTTAAGTTTGAAATAGGTTTTCAAAATGGCGGCCGTGGCGGCCATATTGGATTTCTGATCGACCCGAAAAATAACAACACTTTGTCAGGACCATGAGGCGATCATTCCTACCAACTTTCAGTTCAATCGGTCCAGCAGAACTTGACTTTAAGTTTGAAATAGGTTTTCAAAATGGCGGCCGTGGCGGCCATATTGGATTTCTGATCGACCCGAAAAATAACAACACTTTGTCAGGACCATGAGGCGATCATTCCTACCAACTTTCAGTTCAATCGGTCCAGCAGAACTTGACTTTAAGTTTGAAATAGGTTTTCAAAATGG
The DNA here is from genome assembly GCF_002113885.1 of Mizuhopecten yessoensis. Taxonomy (NCBI): domain Eukaryota; kingdom Metazoa; phylum Mollusca; class Bivalvia; order Pectinida; family Pectinidae; genus Mizuhopecten; species Mizuhopecten yessoensis. Next base: position 342,477 of record NW_018407390.1, on the reverse strand, counting down.
CGGCCGTGGCGGCCATATTGGATTTCTGATCGACCCGAAAAATAACAACACTTTGTCAGGACCATGAGGCGATCATTCCTACCAACTTTCAGTTCAATCGGTCCAGCAGAACTTGACTTTAAGTTTGAAATAGGTTTTCAAAATGGCGGCCGTGGCGGCCATATTGGATTTCTGATCGACCCGAAAAATAACAACACTTTGTCAGGACCATGAGGCGATCATTCCTATCAACTTTCAGTTCAATCGGCCCAGCAGAACTTGACTTTAAGTTTGAAATGTAAAATGTTAACGGACGACGGACGACGGACGACGGACGACGTACGACGGACGACGACGGACGAAAACGGATAGCAATAGGTCACTTGAGCTAAAGCTCAGGTGACCTAATAAAAACTATATATATGATAATCCACTCTAAAAATGAAAACTGGAACTCTATAAGTAGATACTATCTTACTAAATTAGACATCATGTATATGTCAAAAATGTTTTTGTGCACTTGTTTGGGCCTACAGGGCCTTGATATTAACAGAATACTACCAACTTTTTATGAAGATAGCTTGAAAGCATGGGCAAAACTTAAAGGAGTCAACGCACCTATTAACAAAAAAGAAATTCTAAACCAAAATTTATTTGGGAACACATACATACAATTTCGGAACAAAGCCTTATTTATACAGTCTTTCTCATTAAGTGGTATCACAAAAATAGCAGATATTTGGGATGATGAAATGAAGAAATTTAAAGGGAATGATATTTGCAAAACTTGTCAATAAACAGAATTGGATAACAGAAATCTCTAAAATAAGGAAAGCTATACCTCTAAATTTTCTCAGAACATTAAAAGATCATACTGAAAATAATCAAATAGATAATCTTAAGTCAGAAGACCTCTTCATAAATAATAAATTTGAAATAATTTTGCCATTATGTATGGGAACAAAAATTATGAAAAATAAAGACTTAAAAATTACCATGCTACAAAATACATTACTTCCAAAAACAAGACCTAAATCAGAAATAACGTGGGAAGATTAACTTCAAAAAACATGTAATTGGGAGAAAATGTGGGGAAATAATAAATGTAAACTGATTGCAACAGAAACAAAAGTAAGGGAACTTCATTGGAAATTAATTTATACTGAATATAAACTCCATGTTATAATCCGATCCAACAGTATATGTCATATGTGTAATATTGAATTAGAAACATTCAGCCACCTTTTTTTTTCATTGTAACTTTGTTACTCAAGTGGTAGAACTCATACAGAATAATGTTATAAATAAAATACCTGGACTATTGATTACTTTGAACAAAGAAATAATATTGTTAGGAGAATGTTAAGATACAACCACAGCACTAACAAACACTGTTGTCTATACAATGAAATGGGTAGTCTGGAAAACAAGAAATATAATAAAATATCAAAACAAGAGACAGACACCACTATCTACATTTAAAATGTTTAAACATGTATTATTAGAAAATTTAAAAGTATTTACAAAATCAAACTCAATAAGAGATACAAAATCCACACGTATACTAATTCAGAACTACAAATTATTGCAAGGTATATTAACTAGCACCTAGACATATTGAAGCCTGATGTTTTATTGTTGTTTTTTCGTGGTTCCGGGTTGTTTCGCCCCAAATCCCGTTCGCCCTATGTTGCTTCGCGCCAGGTTGTTTCGCCCTAAAACAATCTATTTAGGGCGAAACATTGTTTGGAATTTTCTTTTCATTTTTATTTGTTTTAAGTCACAAATTAAGTCTTCTTAATCTTTCATATCATCACAATCAGTTTTGTTCAAAAAAAATGTGTTTGTGTTGTTTTTAAGTACATTGTAAAGCAAAAAACGGATTACGTTATTTTCTTCACGCCGACACACATTATAACATATACTGAATTTAATTTTAGAAATAAATAAGAATAGTGAAATGAAACAAAAATGGGGTAAACAAAAATGTTATTTTCTCGTGTTAACACATTTAGTCTAGTGTACACATAATTGTCGCCGTGTGACGATTTTTTCTTTACTGAATGTCGTCCGTGTTGTTTTTTGCTAATTGGAGGAGATCATTTTGAGGAGTTTTGATAGTACCGACCAATAAAAATGAATATGCTTATTAATCAATTTAGTTTCTTTATATGTCCATATCTTATCTATATATTATACGTATCTATGTACTTAAGAGAAATTAATTAAGTTTCGTTATATATCCATAACGTTAAAACATGTACAGGTGCATTTTATGAAGAACAACATTACTGGTTGTAAAGTGCAGTATATTCCGGATATTAGTTCTGGGGGGTGTCGGAAAGGAAACTGTTTTTGTTTAATAGATTTTACCCTGACTATTATCAATACATACTCTAGAACTATAACGCTAACATGTCACTTTAATTCGCTGAATTGGATGATATTATACCATACGAAGCATTTCATATACTAATATTTACCATATAATAACGTTTGTGCGAAGTCTTTTCGCCATCCTGACACTAAGCGGAAATCAGACACTGTATTATAATACAATTTTAATTAGAATAGAGTACGGACAAGAATATCCGGAAGTTATTTTTTTATATCAAAATGTGAATTTATACTTATTTGTTAATATATATGTAAGACGAATACTGATACTTCATAGAATATTTTGAACAGTATGTCCATTATTTAAAGGCGATTATTGACGCCCATGTACATTGTATGTATATTTATATATATGTTTATGTCATAAAATTTTGAAAATATAATAAAAAAAAAATAAAAAATGTAATAAATAAGAAAATGGTTAACAGTAAATTATGAAGTGCAAGATAGAATTGATAATTTTTATTGTATATAGTAAGTATTTAGTTTGTTTGTTAGTAAAATATTTAACTATGCATATAAACTTTGGGAATGAAAATCTTAAAAAAAAACCAAAAAACACGACCTTAGTTCAAGACATATCTACACATCCAAAGACACATACAGACACTCATTATTTCCATACACCGTAATACAGTGGAACCTCCTACCCAAAACAATAAACCAATCAGAAACACTAGCAGAATTCAGGATATGCACCACATATAACATAATCGAACATATAAAAAAACCTACATAACTAACACTCACTGCTTTTAACCTGTTTTTATCCTATAGCAAATGATAAAAATCTAAAAACAATCACTGTACATAACAACGCACTACAGCACAAGACATAATCTTCCGTAATAGTCAATATTGACGGAGGAAGGAACAAAGATGTTGAAAAAGGTGAAGATGAAGCATGCACGTTTTCACCAAACCAGAGTAGAAAATCTACGCTATTTTCATGGGTATATGGTCTTTTCATATAGACTGTATTAAAATATATATATGACTATTACATTATTTGTGCTTCAATCAAGGATTTATATAAGTCGCTATTTTAACTGACAATCGTTTTAAAATATGTCAGTGACACTTAACACAGGTCTACAGGCCATTCACCACAGAAAGCGACAATTCTGCCAGTTAACGTCGCAATATATAAATATGAAGTTGGTGTTGGCGTACGGAGAGATTTTACACATTTAAATGTTGGATATTTTACAACGACCAATAGCAGAAGTACGGAAAGTACGGGTAGACGTTTGTAGCCTATCGCTAACAACCATATCATTTAACATTTTTGGTTTGCGATAAGATAGCAAAGGTAGTTATGGAAAGAGTTTCTAAGATACAAGTGGACATCTGGTTAAATAGTCTCTCTTAAAGAGTTCATTAAGATATTTATTGGTTATTTGTTTGAACTGATGTTAATTGACACTGGCTTTAACAAACCTACTTAATAAAATAAAATCGCACGTGTTAAATGATAGATGCTTGTAAAGGGACATGTCGTTTAGAATGATACATGTATAAAAAGTCAATCTGTTAAAGCTTTTTCAATGATTGAATCTTCACAAATTAAAACAGAAAAACACCGGAAGTTTTTAAATTGTTTACGGATAATTAATAAATAATTAATAAAGCACGATCTGACACTGCAAGTGGCCTATCTGTTCCGAAGAATGGCGATAGCCTTGTTACTTGATTTTATTATGGCAGTTTTAACATCAAATAAAGTACTAGTTTAACCCTTTCACCACTGTAGACCATAATGGACTTTTACAGATCAATGCATGGTAGAGCCTACTAAAGTTACATAGGGGTGAAAGGGTTAAGTAATAATTATCTGTTGTATCGTAAGTTGCAAATCATTTAGTGTTTGTAACCTTGTACAGAGTTTATATTGGTACCTTTCCCCCTATATTCTACATATATTTTGGAACATCCTCAAGCATTTCTCCCCGTTAGACAGAAATATCAACACTTGCACTCAAGGACAGACTTACTGTAACGTCGGTTGAAAAACATCTTTAACAGTGTAGTAACCTAACTTCAGTACTTCGAGTTAAACTCAAGGGAAATTCAGGCACACGACTTCTCGGGTTTCTTGTCAAATATCTACTAGTGTTAAAGGTTTTACTTTTGATCAGGGCGACATGTTAGATCTTCTGCCTTAACAAAATGAATACACATTATTTTGTGTCACTGGGTAGCCTATAAATGATAACTGATTATAAGAGGATGAAACCATTAGGCTCATAAAGATTAAGTCCTAAATGAAAATTCCTTTCATGTCAACTGAATCGCAAGAAACAGATACTTGTTCATGTACATATTCAAATATCAAAGAGCTTGAAGACAGTAGTTACTTTATTCATATTTATGGTACAGGCCACATCCACACTACATATGGTATTTTATACATTCTTTCATGTATTCTAATGTCCTCTCCATTACCGAGCAAACTTTTTTTCTTAATTACTGTCAATCATTGTTCAATCTGAAGCTGAATTAAGTTGTTGACGATCTCGTATTCTAACTATCATTTTTAAAATGTTTTTATTATAAATCTTTTTTAATTTCGTCAGAATCATGTTTAAAAAAAGTGATTAATGACTACGTGTATCCTGCGATAAAAAAATCACGTGTCCTTGATAATGGTAATACCAATCTTTCGTAATAAATCACGTGTCCTTGATAATGGTAATACCAATCTTTCGTAATAAATCACGTGCCCTTGATAATGGTAATACCAATCTTTAAAAATAAATCATGTGTCCTTGATAATGGTAATACCAATCTTTCGTAATAAATCACGTGTCCTTGATAATGGTAATACCAATCTTTCGTAATAAATCACGTGTCCTTGATAATGGTAATATCAATCTTTAGAAATAAATCACGTGTCCTTGATAATGGTAATACAAATCTTTCGTAATAAATCACGTGTCCTTGATAATGGTAATACCAATCGTTCGTAATATATCACGTGTCCTTGATAATGGTAATACAAATCTTTAGAAATAAATCACGTGTCCTTGATAATGGTAATACCAATCTTTAGAAATAAATCATGTGTCCTTGATAATGGTAATACCATTCTTTAGAAATAAATCACGTGTCCTTCATAATGGTAATACCAATCTTTAGAAATAAATCATGTGTCCTTCATAATGGTAATACCAATCTTTCGTAATGAATCACGTGTCCTTGATAATGATAATACCAATCTTTAGAAATAAATCACGTGTCCTTGATAATGGTAATACCAATCTTGAGAAATAAATCATGTGTCCTTGATAATGGTAATACCAATCTTGAGAAATAAATCACGTGTCCTTGATAATAGTAATACCAATCTTTCGTAATATATCACGGGTCCTTGATAATGGTAATACCAATCTTTAGAAATAAATCACATGTCCTTGATAATGGTAATACCAATCTTGAGAAATATATCACGTGTCCTTGATAATGGAATACCAATCTTTAGAAATAAATCATGGGTCCTTGATAATGGTAATACCAATCTTTAGAAATAAATCATGTGTCCTTGATAATGATAATACCAATCTAACCTAATAAAACTAAACTATATGAAAGGAAGAGCAAAACTTATTTTACATCTGTACTTCAGTATGGTTTTGTTTCCGTACAAGTTATAATTGTTCTTTGGCGACGTTACATGATATATTGATTTAAGTGTATGCGTATGTTGGTTTTAAGGAATTACTTGTATATAATTCCTTCTTGGAGCTGTCCGTTTCCGCCATTTGATAGCCCCCGCTTTACGCTCATTTATTTACTTAATATAATCGACCGCTGAAAACCTATCGCCTTATCACTTCGTTTAAGCACAAACGACTACTAGCGCTGGAATAGGTCGTAACCAATACATCAAACTACACGGTTCTTCCTGTTCAAAGTATATCATATCAAAAACAGGAAGTGCGTCAAAGTAATGGATACCTAGTGAGGAGGCATGGATGATAGTTGATAGTACATGATTTCAGGAATAAACGTTTCCAAAGAAACTAATTTGTTCGGGTAATCTTCGTTGCTTTTTCACGTCATTGCCTGGAATATGTTTAACTTCCTCTTTTACATTATCGGCACTTATTGCTGTGATGTACATCCGTTCTAACCTTTCAATTAACGTTTCTATTTGTGTTAGATCAATCCGGAAAAATCCATGTAAAGGATTGTCCAGGTCGGCAACTATGTAGCACAACATGGTAATTGAGAGAACTGTTATGATACACATGGTCAGTTCCAATCGATATGATTGCGCCTGAACCATCAGGATTCCCAGGAACGTAAAGTATCCAAGAGTCTCCAGCAGTGCCCACCTATAGTAAAGAACATTTATTCAATTACTTATTTCTCTGACTACATGAATAGGTCTACTTCACAAATCCCAAACATGGTTATTGTCATAAAGAGCATAGAGTATGATTATTTTTGTTGTTCATATTTAATTTTCAATATGGAAAATAACCAAGCATCACAAATATCCTAAATGTGAAGATAAAATAGTAAATAAAGTTTTCAAAGAATTGTGTCGAATATCACAAACAGAGGACAAATGAAATCAGAAGAAAAGATTTTTTGGACACCCACTTACTCCAGGAAATGCATTTTCGAGTGCAGAATGTCTCTGTTAAGGTTACGAAGACAACCGAGGTATTTCACAAATCGGCCACAAATGGCGTCGTCCATTATGTCTCCATTCGGTGACTTCGTTTCTCGTAAGAGATCAATAATACACCAAATATCCACTGTAAATCAACATAAAATATCGTCAATAACCAAATATCTATGGTAAATCAACATAAAATATCATCAATAACCAAATATCTATGGTAAATCAACTTAAAATTCGTCAAAAACCAAATATCTGTGATAAATCAATACACCAATTATCTACGATAAATCAACATAAAATATCGTCAATAACCAAATATCTATGGTAAATCAACATAAAATTTCGTCAGTAACCAAATATCTGTGATAAATCAATACACTAAATATCTATGGTAAATCAACATAAAATATCGTCAATAACCAAATATCTATGGTAAATCAACATAAAATTTCGTCAGTAACCAAATATCTATGGTAAATCAACATAAAATATAGTCAATAATCAAATGTATATGGTAATTCAACATAAAATATCATCAATAACCAGATATCTACGTTAAATCAGCATAAAATGCGTCAATAACCAATATCTACGGTAAGTTGATATACAAGTCAACTCTCCACCAAATACAACGATTAAAGAAAACGCAAAATAATCTCGGTAAGCCAATTACAAATAATTTACATCAATAATATAATTTTCAATAATTGACGAAAAATAGTTTTGACATTTTACGCAATTAACATTTCTTGCTATTAAAATGAATAACGATTTAAAATGATAATATACCAATCATATACGATATGATATATAATTTGATAATGCACTTATCATAAATGGCGTATCATAAATGGTACGATTAGATAATATATTAACATGTAAGGTATGATAAGAAAATATACTTATCATGTATAACATAATCACATTTGTTTTATAGAGAATATACTAATCATGTATAACATTATCACATTTGTTTTATAGAGAATACACTTATCATATAAGAAATAATGAGAGAAATTACTAATCAATAAACGTATATAACATTATTAAAGAATAGACTTATCATATCAATACAAGAACATGATATACTTTTTAAGGATTAACTTGAATTGAGAGTACACTCCGGTTTTTTGTGTTATAGCTCCATAACATGAAAAATATATTCAAGTTAATCCTTCTAATTTAATCTACTATACACAATCCCTGTGGAAATCCACTTTTATTGATGCACTCTTTTCTCTTAGAAATTATTACGCTGCTGTATTAGCCAATGAAAAGCGACGTTACAAACGGTGACGTCCTTTTTTACGTTATGGGCTGATAACATAAATTGTAAGCCAATGAAAATACTTGTTACAAGCAAGATTAAATTATTTATATATAACATAATTAGGGTATACACTAATTATATATGGTATGATTAGAGAATACGTTAGTCTTATATGGTATATATAAAAAATACGAAAATGTAAATAATATAAGGTATAATTAAAGGTAAAACGCAAAAACACACACGTTATTGCGCCTACAGAATTTTGTAATCGATAGAATATACCATAAATGAATAAATTATAATGCAGCATACGGCTGTTTCGTCCTTCTACAAAATCTTCTAATCCTACATGACAATATGAGAACATTCTAATCATACATAATAAAATAAGAGAAACAGTAACACGATAAACAAAAGATTTTTGAATTTAATTAAGCTCAAATTATATTTAATATCCTTACAAAAGAACATTTTAAAAAAAATGGTACCTTCCTGATCCTCTTTGTCATTCCCCTTTGTGTCGACCTGCATGAACAAGCGCATCATGGTCAGTACTTCCGCTTTCAGGACGGTATACATCTTGATCCGAGTCTTGTGAGATATACATCGAAGGCTTTTTGTCATTGAAATAAGTTGGTTCATTTGTCGTACATCATGTGCGATGTTTTTCATGACATCTGTTTGTTTACCAAGGACTTGTTGGAAGGCGAATCCGAACGAAACCGCGTACACCATACCTGCCGGGGACAAAAAGCAAGCGATGGATTCGTTGATATTTGGCGCAACATCATACATGTCCGATGGCCACAGGACTCTCACGAGCGGTTTATAGAGGAACAACGTGAATGGACAGAAACAGAGTGTCAATGCTGATGGAAAACTTATCCAAAATAGCTCTTTAGCAGAGTTATGAAAACACCTGAATTTGTCTAACAACCTTAAGTCTCTGTCTGACAGAAATGAGCGGTTGTTTTGTATGGGTATTATATGTAACGGTGTTCCGTGTTGTTGGTTGCCTTTGAAGTTCAGTAACTGTTTGAGTGTATTGGTATTCATGCAGGCGAATCTCGGTGATTTGGTTGGTCGAACTAGTCCAGAACGCAGTCCAGAACGGTACTTCCGGAAGCAATGCGTGCACACCCACAGTAACAGGATAGCTGGATAATGATGAAGTAAGAGGACATAATTAGTTACAATGTATATTCTTGTTCAATTTAATGGCATTGTCATATTAACTTAACGCAAGCTTTCACTACTGTGATGTTTAATGCAATTAGAAAATTAATATATATGAAAGTGTTCCAATCAAGATTTTCAAGAAAACCGTCTGCTTGAAGAAAATGTAATAACCGGGTACAAATTTTCCAGCGCAGTACAAGGTGTGAAAAACGGTTTTTTATTTTTTATTTCTAAAACAATAAAGAATAATGTATGATACCTATATCGTTTTGCGCTTGATGTACACAAGTATAATATAATGTTCATATTATTTATTTAAAGTATAGAGAGCAATACTAAGATATTGGTTAGGTTAGGTATAATTATTATACCTCTACTGAGATTTCCCTATATAAAAACAATACGATAAAATCTGCTATTGCCCTTAAATCACTAAAATATCTCCATCTGAGAGCTACTCCCTCCCCAAATTAGGACTACTCCCTGCAAAAAAGGACTACTCCCTGCCAGAAAGAGGACTACTCCCTCGTGAATATTTGTAGGTGGAGCTTATAAGATTTCAACCAATGAAAACATTGGTAGGCGGAGCTTATAAAATTTCAACCAATGAAAACATTGGTAGGCGGGGCCTTCTCCGTGACGCTCGTGACGTCACAATTTCAGAACCAAATGACAACAGTGAAAATGACCACCGATGAAGGCCGTTTTGTTGTTGTAAAGAGGAGTTACAGCAGATTTTGGACGCTAAACGTAGCTTAAATACAAAAGCTGTTATAAAGACTGCAGTGAATTCACTTCAATCTTATTTAACAGAACGGAATGCCGGAGGCGTCGACGAGAAGGGTCATGCAAGCTCTTTAAAAATAACCAGGATAGGACTAATTAGATCTAGATATGGTAGGAAAACAATAGTGACTATGAGATTCAGTCTATAAAACAACTTCTAGAAAAGAAGATATCATCAACGACGATGCATACAGTACTTCCAATTGTATTTTTTTCTCTTTCAGTCTTTGAAATTGTAAAAGGAAATGAATAAATAAATTCATTTGTTAAATTGCCTTTACTTGGTGAATAATTTGTTTCGTTATAATAAAGCAGTTATAGAATGGGTAATTCGGGAAATAGCAAAATTATGGTCACCCTTGGTGAAAAACTATTCCCCTCGATGGCTTCGCCGCCTCGGGAAATAGTTTTTCACCTCGGGGGACCATAAATGTGCTATTTCCCTCATACCCATTCTATATCTGTATATTATTATACCTCTACTTATTTTACACTATACAAAAGTTACCACATAAACAAGTTATTTCCCCTCTAACTGCATGCCAGGGAAATAGTTCGTCTGGAGGGGTGCGATAGTTTTGAAACTATTTCCCTAGGAAAATGCGGGAAATTGAGTGACGTCGTGGGCGGGGCCTGACCGAATATTGACCAATCAGCGCAATCGAGCCAGGGAAATAGTTCGTCTGGAGGGGTGCGATAGTTTTGAAACTATTTCCCTCGGAAAATGCGGGAAATTGAGTGACGTCGTGGGCGGGGCCTGACCGAATATTGACCAATCAGCGCAATCGGAAAATTTTAGTTTTGTTAATAAAGTGTCCCAACTGTTGAAAATTTGTTGTCTAATAATATTTAGAATATTGTAAGGAAGTGTTTGTATTGGTATAATAAAACAGTTGAAGTATGGATATTTCGGGATATAGCAAGTTTATGATCCCCCTATTCCAGGACTATTTCCCGAGGCTTCGCCTCGGGAAATAGTCCTGGCCTCGAGGGATCATAAACTTGCTATATCCCTCATACCCATACTTTAACTGTTAAATAATGTTACCTTAGCTTTGAGATTTTCATAATCTGAGATAAAACAAAACTGATCAGAAAGATAAAAATATGTATATAAATGCACTGTCCTAATTCTTTAATGAATAGTTTTCTATTTTGTTCAGATTATAAGGTGATCACTCCAGTTAACCCTTAATCTCACACGGGAGTCGAAGTGAAATGGTCACACACAAATCAGCATTTATTATTTCGTGCATGTGTTTAGTTTAATGATATATACGCGACAGTAAATAAATATAATCAGATGATGCGTTAAACATTGATTAATCAGGAACTACTTGTAAACAATGAAATGACTAAAAACATCAGGAAAAACGAGTAATCACATGCAAAGTTATTGCTTACTCAAAATTACTGAAAATAACAGGAAATAGCTACAAAACACTTTCCATATGACGTCAGTACTGGTATTAAATAGTTTAGTTTAAAAAACATGTTTCGTTAGTGTTGACGAATTGTTTTTCGGATCTTGGTTATCAATTATTTTGTTGGTCCTGCACACAGTTCCCATCCATACAACATACTCTGAAGAACAACTAGTTTGATACTTACACTGTTTTTGCCTTCATTAATGAGGCTGTTTAATGTTCAACTTCTCTTTCAATATAAACCAACGATATTCATATCGGGTTTTAGATTAAAGCATAATATGATACTCTCGTAAACGTTTGGTGTTTCACAATTGTATTTCCTAAAGAACATTGCATATCACGTTCAGTATGTAGTCGTTATCGATTAGGTAATTGAATCATTGATGATTTTAAAAGAACTAAAGTTCAGTCGGATTGGTATTGTAATTCATAATAAAAAATATTTATATTCCTCTTTATCCACAACAATAGTAGGACTATCACTTTTCTGAATAGAATTCCACCATACTAGAAATACTTCACTACGATCTCTGAGAATGGAATCCCACCGTACTGGAAATACTTCACTACGATCTCTGATTTGTCATTTAGCAAAATCTGTACATTTGTTTTAGCCTAATTACCTTGTAAAAGGTCCAAATAACTATTTTAGCCGATCAACCGTACAACCCATTAAATATCGTTTTTCGTTGTTATACTTAACCAGAACGGAAGCATTTCCTTTCGGCAGGCCTCTCTTCCGCAGTCAAGGTTTTGCATATGGCCCAATGTAATAATTGGCACTTTATATAGTGACGTCATATTTGAAGCAATGAATCATATTCACTTGAAAAAAACTCCGTCGTTAACTGCGATTCATATGATGACCATATACATTTAGAATAAGATGGACATGCTCCTTTTATCACTGCTGACAAGAGGTATCCATGACAACTATGGGATACATAGGCTCGAAATTTAGAATAATGGGATCCACGGCAATACTAAGCTGAGTACATTTCAGCTATAGAATGAGTAAGCTCCATTGGTACTTGTTTACGCTGTAACTAAAGATATGAAAGAAATGTGAATTTGTTTAAAATATATTACTGCCTAAGTGGAAAGTAATGTCTGTTCTTCATCATTTTGACGCATGGAAATGACCATTAACTTTTATGAGAACGAAGATTTTAAAGGTTATATCATTGTAAAAAACACACACACAAAAAACAACAACAACAATGTATTTGAAACAGAGAAAAACACACACACAAAAAAAAAACAACAACAACAATGTATTTGAAATAGAGTAAAATAGGAGACTCACATGTGAAAGCTCCAAAAAGGAGAGCAAACGGTGGTATGATAATCTCCTGTGGGGTCGGCTCCGCTTTGCCAATGTCTTCAGGCTCGGGTGCACTGATGTTGGTGGCCATATTCCCTCGCAATGCTCAATTCTGTTCAGTTAATGCGTATTTGTGGAGGTAACAATCCATCAATCCAACAAATTCTAAATTGATAAATAAAAACAATAGTTTTTAAGAAGAAATTAATCCAATGACATAAGAACATTTTTTTTTTATACTCCAGTCTTATAAAGAAAAACGGTAATCCAGTCATGCGTATGTTTTGTTACAGATACACAACGCTTTTTCACCAACACTATTCTGTATGAACTTAAGACCTTAATTGCAAAGTTGATAAATACACTAAAATTGAATATATCTCCTTCGAGATATTTCCGGTGGTTGATTATCCTATATAATCAATGTATACCTGCATAGTTGTAAAATTTCCGTTTTTATCAGATAATGTCACTCGATATGCACGCCATGATAAACATTATGATACACGCGGTCCATTTTTAAAAGCAATCGTTTCTTCTTGATTTTCAATAGGAATACATAGTGATACCTTTGCACAATGTTCGAAAAATTCTGCTCATATGAACCTCGATTTAGAGGTTCATGCCTTGGTATGTTGGAATTTGAAGATACAGATCCCTGTGTACACTATGTACGAGAAGTTAAAATGAAAATTGAAATAACATCCATTGGGGTTTGCTTAAAGTTTACCAGTAAAGTACCTCCTTCCCTATGGGAGAATCAAACGGTGTAACAGTTAACAGCCTTCATCTAGGAATAAAAGCGCGCACGCACCTTTCGCTGATTCGATCTGTGTACACACCTCTGTACCGTGACACCGATCTTACATCACTCAGTGGTCACGGTGTGCTTATATGGTTGGTTAATCTGTTTTCTGTGTTAGACATCAATAAATGAATTCCAGAAATGGGAGTCACCAACTGATGCTGCTTAGCTTATATTGCACAAGACCACTTGCTTTGTATGTACTCACCAGTGCATGTTATTGTTTGCATCATTGAACAGGTGCCGTGTTTGTGTTTAAGTGTAGTTCTTCTTTGTACTTCCTCAATGATTAAAACATTAGGTCATAGAGCCGTGAATTTAATTTCCACATTTTCCCTAATTATTTACCTGTGGCGTACATGATAGAACAACGCAATAACGAAATTGAGAAGATAACTGTTGTTAGATACCAAGGTTCAACAATCCCTGTAAATTGAATTGCGTTTCATTTTAAATAGTTTTCGTTTGAATTGGTAATCGTTTACGTCACAAACTGACAAAGTTTCCTGCATCAATACGGGAACACCTGGTGTAAGTAAGAAAAGCAAGCTATGTGTTATTTAAACTATTTGTTTTTATCTTAAAAAAGCTTTTGTTGCCTAAATCGAATTGACGTGTTCCGTTGTTTTACACCAAAAAATTCTGATATATTCTGCAAAAAGAATGTGGTCTAAAAACAAGTTGATATGTTATGTTTCCTTAAACTCAAAAGACAACCCAAAATCTTATAACAAAATGGAAATTCATATGAATATCTAAATATCGAAGTGTTCAAAAAAGCGTAATTCGAATTTTAAATCGGTAGAGCTAGGGTAAAATATGAAAAAGGAAACTATTTCCACAGAGAAACCATTGAAAAAGAAGAAGGAGAATAGCACCAGGTGTTCCGGTAGGGTAAGCGTCTTCTGCTTTATCGACCATACCCGCTATGTAAGTCTAGGTCAACTCTAACTAATATCAAGCCCTCATAACGAGAAACGGGAGAGTGACAACGAGGCACTCTAATAAGGTAAATCAAGAACATCGACCTTAATATATTACACAAAGAAACAGCATTTATGCCGCGCTTCACATGGTATCCTGACAAGACTGCAAGCTTGTACACTAGTCAACAAAATTATTCAACACCGATTGTGATGGCCGTTTATTATAACGACATTATAAAACAACAGTGCATGACTGTATATAACTTTACGTAATATTTGTAATAAAACAGTACATATAACAGTACATAACATTTTCGTCAAATTATTTAATCTGGCTTGTAACAAGCATTTCATTGGCTTAAAAATGTATGTTATCAGCCCATAACGTTAAAAAATGACGTCGCCGTTCGAACGTCGCTTTTGATTGGCTGATACAGCAGCGCAATAATTTCTAAGAGATAAGAGTGCATCAATAAAAGTGGATTTCCACAGGGATTGTGTAAAGTAGATTAAATTAGAAGGATAAACTTGAATATATTTTTCATGTTATGGAGCTATAACACAAAAAAACCGGAGTGTACACTCATCATAAACCGCGAAGTTAATCCTTAAATAATGTAAAAACAAGTTTGACAAATGAAGGCGAGGCTATATCTTGCCAATATGCGGTTTAAAAAGTCAGTGAGTCAACACGTGCAGTTTAGGATAACTGACGTTTAAAATCCGCATCTCACACCCACAAAGAAATAATACATACCCCAGTGAGATCCCAATGGCGACCATACAACTTGTCCATGCCTTCTGCACCCTGCACCTTTGGAATTCCTGTGTATTAGTGAGCAGTCAGCAGCTATAACGGAAACAGTAACTGGCATCCCTCACCTTCGTCTCTAGATTTTGATCTTGTATGTGCTTCCACTGGAATTACGTATACCATTGATTGATAATAAGCATATATTCGTAGAGCCATTCAGGAAATATTCCACGCGTGCTTGTTTAATGGGCGTGAACTGAAAGTCATTAACCATTAGTAAATTCTCTATAGTGTTAAAGCATGCAAATGATCGGGTAATGTACATTATCGAGGATGATGGATTCACCAGCCTCCGTTCTAGGGAGTGGGTTTGGGTGATGGAGATAAAGTATGGAGATCAGATATATTTTGCCTGTTCACCCCATATTTACGTGCTCACCATGTAGACTGATATGAATAATTGAAGTCAGTCATAAGAAAATTACCTACTGATAAAGATTTATGTTAAGAAACATCAGCAAACTTTCTAAAAACAATTGTATGTCCGTTTACAGCTTAGCTGTATAATACATTTATTGATTTATAACTTGTTTCCATATAATTAAGTCCTTATCACTGTTTCAATAATAAGAGAGTCGGATTAAAGTAATTGATAACGGGTTTGCGCCATTTTATTTAAAATATATAGAATGAGGGTCATATTGTCCGCATGGGATACCTAAAGATACCTAAACAATGCTGACAGTGACCGTAGTGCATTTGTACTAAAGATGCCTTAACAAAGCTGACAGTGCCCCACTTGTACTAAAGATGCCTTAACAAAGCTGACAGGGCCCCACTTTTCCTAAAGATGCCTCAACAAAGCTGACAGTGACCCACTTGTACTAAAGATGCCTAAAGAAAGCTAACAGTGACCCACCTGTACTAAAGATGACTTAACAAAGCTGAGAGTGACCCACTTGTACTAAAGATGCCTAAAGAAAGCTAAAAGTGACCAACCTGTACTAAAGATGACTTAACAAAGCTGAGAGTGACCCACTTGTACTAAAGATGCCTAAAGAAAGCTAAAAGTGACCAACCTGTACTAAAGATGACTTAACAAAGCTGAGAGTGACCCACTTGTACTAAAGATGCCTAAAGAAAGCTAACAGTGACCCACCTGTACTAAAGATGACTTAACAAAGCTGACAGTGACCCACTTGTACTAAAGATGCCTTAACAAAGCTGACAGGGCCCCACTTTTCCTAAAGATGCCTCAACAAAGCTGACAGTGACCCACTTGTACTACAGATGACTTAACAAAACTGACAGTGACTCACTTGTACTAAAGATGCCTAAACAAAGCTGACAGTGACCCACTTGTACTAAAGATGTCTTAACAAAACTGACAGTGACTCACTTGTACTAAAGATGCCTAAACAAAGCTGACAGTGACCCACTTGTACTAAAGATGCCTAAAGAAAGCTAAAAGTGACCAACCTGTACTAAAGATGACTTAACAAAGCTGAGAGTGACCCACTTGTACTAAAGATGCCTAAAGAAAGCTAACAGTGACCCACCTGTACTAAAGATGACTTAACAAAGCTGACAGTGACCCACTTGTACTAAAGATGACTTAACAAAACTGACAGTGACCCACTTGTACTAAAGATGCCTTAACAAAGCTGACAGTGCCCCACTTTTCCTAAAGATGCCTCAACAAAGCTGACAGTGACCCACTTGTACTAAAGATGACTTAACAAAACTGACAGTGACTCACTTGTACTAAAGATGCCTAAACAAAGATGGCAGTGACCCACCTTTCCTAAAGATGCCTTAACAAAGCTTACAGTGCCCCACTTGTCCTAAAGATGCCTTAACAAAGCTTACAGTGACCCACTTGTACTAAAAATCCCTTAACAAAGCTAACAGTGACCCAATTGTACTAAAGATGCCTTAACAAGGCTGACAGTGACCCACCTTTCCTAAAGATGCCTTAACAAAGCTGACACTGACCCACTTGTACTAAAGATGCCTAAACAAAGCTAACAGTGACCCACTTGTACTAAAGATACCTTAACAAAGCTGATAGTGACCCACTTGTACTAAAAATACCTTAACAAAGCTAACAGTGACCCACTTGTACTAAAGATGACTTAACAAAACTGACAGTGACTCACTTGTACTAAAGATGCCTGAACAAAGCTAACAGTGACCGACTTGTACTAAAGATGACTTAACAAAACTGACAGTGACCGTAGTGCATTTGTACTAAAGATGCCTTAACAAAGCTGACAGTGACCCTCTTTTCCTAAAGATGCCTTAATAAAGCTGACAGTGACCCACTTGTACTAAAGATGCCTTAACAAAGCTGACAGTGACCCTCTTTTCCTAAAGATGCCTTAATAAAGCTGACAGTGACCCACTTGTACTAAAGATGCCTTAACAAAGCTGACAGTGCCCCACTTGTCCTAAAGATGCCTTAACAAAGCTTACAGTGACCCACTTGTACTAAAGATGCCTAAACAAAGCTAACAGTGACCCACTTGTACTAAAGATGCCTAAACAAAGCTGACAGTGGCCCACTTGTACTAAAGATGCCTTAACAAAGCTGACAGTGACCCACCTGTACTAAAGATGCCTAAACAAAGCTGGCAGTGACCCACCTTTCCTAAAGATACCTTAACAATCTGACAGTGACCCACCTTTCCTAAAGATGCCTTAACAAAGCTGACAGTGACCCACTTGTACTAAAGATGACTTAACAAAGCTGACAGTGCCCCACTTTTCCTAAAGATGTCTTAACAAAGCTGACAGTGACCCACTTGTACTAAAGATGCCTAAACAAAGCTGACAGTGACCCACTTGTACTAAAGATGTCTTAACAAAGCTGACAGTGCCCCACTTGTACTAAAGATGCCTTAACAAAGCTGACAGTGCCCCACTTTTCCTAAAGATGCCTAAACAAAGCTTACAGTGACCCACTTGTACTAAAGATGCTTTAACAAAGCTGACTGTTATCCGTGACGTCCCCTTTATTGATCAGTAGATCAAGTGTCCACATCTAGACAGTTGTATATTAATCGTCAATCAATTGCTTCCGTCAGGGGACTATAGATTCAACGAACGATTTAATAACCACAATGACTTTGCTAACATAATGCTGTAACGTCTCATTAATACAGACCACACTGAGTGGCGTTATCACAAACGATTGTTTGCGGTTTTTAACTCTAAACTAAGATGGAATTAACATTCACTCGATACATTGACGTTTTCCAGTAGGGTCGTGTGAAAGGAGCCGACTTTAAATCAAGTTTACACAAAGGAAGCAGTTCGATATACCTAATTGTTTGTTATTCATTAAGAAGACTTTAGCAGAGATGGGAATCTTTGTAAGTAATGTCATTAGAAGCAAGAGGTCAATTAAAGCGATATTTACCTATTAGAAAAACATTTTAGATGTATCGATCGATTCATTACTCACCAAAACAAACTTAAGCCTGCCTATCTACACAAACAACCTATTAAGTGCGTCTACATCTGTTTCACTTTATTTATCTGATTCCTAATGATGGTTAAATATATAGAAGAAAGTAGGAAGAGATATACGGCTTTTATTCATACTCTCGATATATCATTTCATTATTTTCTATGGAGTACTTAAATTCTTTTATCATATTCATTTATGTTTTGCTGCAATAACTGATACAATTATTTGCTATGTTAAAAGCGGTTCATATTGAAACAAGACTCGTTTGTTTCGGTATAGAAACAATGTGTCATACATTGACGTACACATTGGTAAAACATTGGCTACCATCTATCTTTGTTTAATCTAAAGAAACTTCCTAAATGGTTTTGTGCTCGTACAATTCGTAACAAAATAGATCAATACTCACTATTGACAATTATCTCAACATGTCAGTAAACTGAACACGATAATTAATTGATCACAATGTTATCAGGAAAAAGGTTAATGACAAACAATAGAGAGCTACAAGTTATCAAATTCCAATTTTTCAATGGTAAAATCATAGTCATGTGTTTACCCGATCGATCTCAAAAAATATCATTATGCTTATTGTTATAAATGTTAAAAAGGTCTATAATGTGCCAATGTATCAAATTACCGAGGTTGTATTAGTGTTTGATATATTTAATATTTTAATCAGTAGCAAACAACTATATTTGACCAACACTGACCTACTTGTTCTGTCACAAACTAGACCTCTTTCCAACCATATGTAACACAGTATAATTCGTTTAAAATCGTTTGCTATTACTGCGTGCTTAAAGATCTGCAATATTGCGTTATTTTGAAAACTACTTTAAGTAACATGTTTCGCTCAAGCGAAGAAAAACAGAAAAACTACTTTAAATTATTCGACTCCTGTATAACAGATGGGTTTGGCGATTATTATCTTGGAACCATACTATAAGGGTCAATACAGAAAATTGTTAACATTTATGTTTGGATTCGATGTAGCATTCATTGAAAATCTGACGTACGTATCATGTAAAGTAGCATTTTTCTTTGTTTTCGTGCAACATGAAAATGAGATAGTGAAGTCACTTGGTCATTTGTGTAGGCAATATCAAAGACTCCCTCTGCATTAAAATATATTCCCCTTGGTGAAAAAGACGCAAGGACAGTTATTTGATCGAACAAGGTCTCATTTTTTCCACTCCGTTGCATTTAATATACTTTTCATCAGAAACAAGGTCGAGGATTCTATATTAAACCGAGTTGATTTACCGTAAATCATAGACAAGGCCATTGACTATTAAAAAATAGAGCACCTTTTGTAAGTAACCTACAAATGAGTAAATACCTTTTTTTATTATTAGTTTAGGAACATAAGATAATTATGTTTTACATATTTTGTGTATAAATTAAATATCACCACCTGAAAAAAAGTCAAACTTCCTCTTTTTTCCGCAGCGATCAATATTTTTATGTCCAAGCTCGCTGACAGCGTTTTAGTCCGAATAATTCTGACGTTTTATCGACTTTTTCATATCGGTCTGTCGTCGATTAACGACAGACCAATATGAAAAAGTCGATAAAACGTCAGAATTATTCGGACTAACAGCGTTTGTGAAATTTAATTGTAACGCTTGGTAAAAATCCTGATCAATAATTGAGGTATTCCACAAATGTGTAAGTGAATACCGTTTCTTGTAGATGAAGTATATAGTCGTCGTTCACAGGTCTGATTCAGCCTCGCCACCATGAAGTAGTACCTGCGTACACTATTACCTTTACCTTGGTAGCCATGGTAATCTGTTTAAGTAATGGCATGGTTCATACTATACACACTTTACTCTTAATGTTTTAAATTTAAAGCGTAATCTTGTATATTTATCAAATCCATATACGCACCTCCTCTTCACAGGGACCTTATACTTTGTTACAGCTATATTTGGATCTAAACTAAGGTGTTAAGAGTAATTTTACATGTTTCTGGGGTTTAGGTCGACCTTCGGTAAAAATAACGACCCCAATGATCATATGTACGAGATATATGATCATTTGGGTGTCATTTGTACAGGTCTCTGTGCTCCCCTTCTGTTTCAATAGCATTTAAAACCAATTTGGATCTCCCTTTTGACAACTAGCCCCGATAATACCTAAATGGACGAAACAGCTGTATGGTGAAGTGTCATTCATTTTTTGCATCACCTTTTTTTTTTATTAACAAAGGTGCTGTCACCAATATGCACTTGTGTGTGTCAATAAGTTTCCCTTCCCCACTACATGAATAACTCGAGTTTCAGTGTACAAACAACACTTTACTCTCTGTATAACGTCATCGAAAGTGTAATGCTCAGTATAAAACAATATATAAAAACAGCATATTATTTTCAGAGTTTTACTCGTGCATTTATATTGTTTTGTCCTTTTTGTTTCTTACTGTGTACATGTGTACATGTAGCTACGATTGGCCAGAAGCTAACAAAAACTTAAATTTTCCATTTCACATTCAAATATATCAACTATGTGCTGTCTTTAGATACAAATATTTCACTGACCACGTCGATCGTTTATATCATCCTTAGCCTGAAATCAGTAGCACTGCAGGCTCTTCTACTTCAGCCGCTCTTCTCGATCTTTAATTACAACATGACCAGCTGCGACGACTTGCGTCTAAGCTGAACGATACGCGTGACGCTGTTGACTTTCCTGCGCTTGATAGTAACATCCCTGCTTCCCCATGCACATGCTGCAAATACGTATTGAAGCTCACTCTGAATATCATGATTTCCATGATAAACACATTTACAACACAAGGTTTCCAAAAACACAGGTTGATGGAGAAGTTTTATGATCGTCATCTTGATCTCGTTGCCATGGGAATACGTGCTATTGTTTTGTGTGATTAGAACGTAAGACCTATTTCAGTTAATCGAATTTTGGCGACTTATATATTAAGTGCATTCGAAGAATACACGTCTTAAAAGTATGTTTACATTTGGTTTACTGTGGTATCTACGTTATTTTATTCGAGCAACAAACAACAACATATCTAATCTTCCTTTTTTGGACATGGTTAAAGTACGGCAATGTCATATACTAAAAAAGCCATTGGCAACTTTGACAAATTTGGTCCGAAAACCAGTGAAGTTAACCGTGACTTGTTAAGTGTTCGTAATATTGTGTTAACCTCACATGGCACTTAACTGGTTGATGCAACTTGGAGACCTTGAAAAATGCGAAGAGAATATGATCAGTTGTACTGGAGTAGCAAATGTCTTTTCCTTCATCGCGCTACATGCTTTGTACAAATCTTAGTCTAATCCAAGGAATGGCAGGTCCTCAAAGAGAGAAGCAGGATAGTGACAACGAAACCACAAGGCATAATGACGAGCCTAATCCAAAACAGGTTCATTATTTGCCAAAATATGGCAATGTACACTTTATGAAAAAATACTCAAAGACACAACTAAGCTATTTCAAATGTTTTGGATATGCTTGGTTATACAGGAGCTTCCGAAAAATGTACACATTTTTCTATAAAAACCGAAAGAATAATAATGAAGTATCAACAAAACCTTGATTAGAACTCAAAATGTATAAAACTATGGCGAAACAGGAACAAATAATATATTACTATGTAGACTCTTGAAAAGGGTACTTGTTTAGTGTTCGTAATATGGTGTTAACCTCACATGGCACTTAAACGGTTGATGCAACTTGGAGACCTTGAAAAATGCGAAATGAATAGGATCAGTTGTACTGGAGTAGCAAATGTCTTTTGCTTCATCACGCTACATGCTTTGTACAAATCTTAGTCTAATCCAAGGAATGGCAGGTCCTCAAAGAGAGAAGCAGGATAGTGGCAACGACACCACAAGACATAATGACGAGCCTAATCCAAAACAGGTTCATTATTTGTCAAAATATGGCAATGTACACTCTATGAAAAAAATACTCAAAGACACAGCTAAGCTATTTCAAATGCTTTGGATATGCTTGGTTATACAGGAGCTTCCGAAAAATTTACACATTACTCTATAAAAACCGAAAGAATAATAATGAAGTATCCACAAAAGCAAAGTTAGAACTCAAAATGTAAAAAACTATGGCGAAATAGGAACAAATAATATATAACTATGTAGACTCTTAAAAAATGTACAAGAATTGTCATAAAAACGATTTATAACCATGTGAGTTTATCAGTTGTGTTACATGAAACCTAAGCTGTAGTACTTTTTAATGCAGTGCATATAATCGCCCCTGTCCCTATTCTCGTATACGCTGTGTCTGTGTAATGAAGTAAGATAGATAAAAGTACAGAAGAGGGATTATGTACTATTGAACTCTCATTACACCTAATCTTTTCTATCGTAAAACTGAACTTGTTATATAGAAATCATTATTAATACCTGGAAATGTCCACCCATCCTCGCCTAAAATGGTTTGACATAACTTAAGCCTTATGACACTTACCCCCATATACCTGACGTCTGACATCAACAACTACTCTGCTGCTGCGGCTGAACATGGCCTTACTTATTCGTTCAAGAACCAAAAATGGATTCTCTTTACATTTCAACCATTTGAATAAATGTGTCAATATTTACGTCTTGTAGAAATATATACATGTCTTTTTTCAACCTTCCTGTTTATGTTACATTGTATTTACCGGCGGTTGTGTTGTATTGGATTTTACATCGGCACTCCCTTTAATGCAAGATGACGTTCTGAGCTAACAACATAGAGTGAGCTTATCCGAACAGCAATATGGGAAAATATGGACGTGGTTACTCTTTAATGAACCAGCTAAAATCGACGACGCACTACAAAACGTATATAATTAATAGGACAATTTAAAAATATGTAAACCATAAATTGATTAAGTTAAAAGCAAATATGTTTTTCTGGTCACTGCAGCCACAGAGTATTTATCAACCTTCGGCGTTATGTCATAAATTAAACTTTAATGTATTTCTACGAGATAGCGACCATTTGCCCACACCTACATTTAAATGACGCGGTCATGGTTTCCGGTTCCTATCCCCATATAAAGTAATCAGTGAACATGTATACACTATAACAATGATATGTATTGGTTACTGTGTATCTCGTGTTTCATAAGTCAGTGTATTAGGATGAATGTCATTTATTTTTGCACTGCGCTCTGGAATATTATTTTAAGTAATAAAGAGCGCTATACAAATATTCAATATAATTATCATTATCATCGCTATCATGAAACACTGTTACAAAACCTTGAGTAAAAAACATGTATACACTATAGCAATGATATGTATTGGTTACTGTGTATCTCGTGTTTCACAAGTCAGTGTATTAGGATGAATGTCATTTATTTTTGCACTGCGCTCTGGAATATTATTTTAAATAATAAAGAGCGCTATACAAATATTCAATATAATCATAATTATCGTCGCTATCATAAAACACTGTTACAAAACCTTGAATAAAAATACATTAAGTACAGTCATTAACATCTGAAAAGACCCAGAACGCCACTTACAAAGTACGAATTTTTATTTATTTTTCATTTGTGTCATTGTCAACAATTTCAGACATTTTAAATGAATCTAAGACAAATAAATCAGAACTGATAAAAACTGTTGATAAAATGATTGATAAAAAACATTGCTTTATGATTGATGTAAGGAAAATATCTTAAAGGATTCGAACTTTGGGGTAATCCACTTACCAGACTTTTTCTTCAGTAGTTCTTCTCATCATCTACTTATTACTTATTTCTGCTGATGTCTACTAACTGCTACTAGTAGCAATGTCTTTAGAATGCATTGTTTGGAGTTATTTAGATTTATGTATGACGTTTACTAATCTAATATCACCCATCCATTTGAAACAGATTACGAAGACTAAATACAAGGTAAATGTACGTGACTTCTTATTTTTGAAGCTTATATCAGAGAATATCAATATGCCAAAATAATACACCAAACGATCATATTCTTCGTTTAAGGGGACCGTCTTAATATTAGTACAACGACAGATTTATGCAAGAATATGAAAGAGAACTGTTGCAATTATCAGTGTAAAAAAAGATACGGACATTCAATGAATCCTTGTCTACAAATGGTTCATGCATGTAAATGAGCTTCGTTCATCGTGGTATGTTTACCTTTTTTGAAGGTACCAGTTTTTCCAGGTTAAACTTCCTGTAAAACTCAGAAATATTCATCTTAGAGCAATAATAAAGCAATGATTTTATCAACAGTTTCCATCAGTTCTGATGTACTTTTATTTAAAATGTCAGAAATTATTAAAAAAAATGGCACATATAATTGAATCCGCACTTTGTAAGTGCCGTCCTGGGTCTATTCAGATGTTAATGACAACATATAACTTCTTTGGACAGTATTGAATCTAAGGTGATGTTAAATACTAAAGACAAGTTTGGATCAGGCTACTTATTCAGAAAACTAGAGAAATATGCTGTGATGCCGTGACTTTTAAGGTGTAAGTTGTATTCATTTTCACGTTAGCTGGCATAAAAATGTTTCAGACTATTCGGAGACCTGATAAAAGGACAATATGGCCATTAGTTATGGAAGAGAAAATGTCTTTGTCACATTGACGTCACTGGCTTTCCGATCCTGATCCAGAAAAGTTAACGAGTAAACCTGTATACAATATAACAATGACATATATTGATGACTGTATCTCATGTTTCATAACTCATTGTAATGGGGAAAATGCCATTTGTCTTCGTAAAGCGCTTTATAGTGTTTGTTTAGTCATACAGAGCGTTATTTTCAGATGTTTTGTATAATCAGTATTATCATGAATATAAATATTAGCGGTTGCGAAGACATAGGCTCAGAAGGGCACCTACACATAATGGATTTGTTGTTGTCATTTTCAGCATTTCAAGCATTTTCAAGTACATGAAAAATAATGAACATCATTGATTTTGATTAACATAAAATGAAAGCCTCATGATCGCTCTACTTCACAGTTCCTCTCTATAGCCTTGTCTTAACAATTCCTCTCTAAATCCCCTCTAAACATTCCCTCTCTATAGCCTTTTCCATTCTTCGTAGCCGTTATTCATATGCCTGCATGAATTCCTTGTATTGAATATTGATGAGCGGGTTAATTTATTGAAAATTGAAATCCCTTGAATTCGCCAATGGTATATCAAGCACGCTTTGTACGTTTTATTTAAAACAGATACATACTGCAATTATTGTCTGAAATATATATTGTGTACATAATTGAAACTGTTTAAATAGCTTATTGAGACAATACTAATTTTTTACCTATTTCTTTATTTTGTCACTTGTTTTGCTGAATTTGATGAAATTGATTGATTTCCTAATACTGCATCAAGGCCAACTGACATATGAATTCGGAATTGATATAGACCATGCAAGAAACAATATTTGTATGTGAACACACACCGTTTATGCAAAATTGAGACCCTTGGCCTAAGGATGCTCCAGACCAAATTTAGTCAAAATTTACTGGGCCATTCAGTATGGATGTATAATATGACCTTCTGGTCGTAAGGATATCGCCAGCCGACAGTTTTTGTTTATCAATGGCTTACGGAATCTGTTAATAGCATCACATTGTCTGAAATAAAAGGAATTGTTTTTATTTTTAAATATATATTTGTGTTTTAAACATTCTAAAGGAATTGCATCGTTTTTACAAGATCTTACCTCGCCTAAGGAAGCAATCATAAATAGGCATATTTCTTTCGTATGCAACTGTTTGCTATATGACTATAGTATATACACGTATAGGAAATTTGCAAGCCGGACGAATGAAGAACAAAATGAAGTGAAAAAAGATAATTTGAAAAGAGATACATTCATTTTAACAGATTGGTTTGTCTGTAATTTCGAAGCATTAGCGTTCGATTACCTTGGCATACTTTTTACTGTTGTTTCTCCGTCAGAGTACAATCGGTCTATATTTCTTGTTTATGATATAGTCTATCAATCGAAGTCGATTGTAAATATATTATGATAGTGTGATATTATCTATCTCTATTCTAGCTTATTATCTTGAAGAGTGTAAAATTGCTAAAATCATCTTTCTCATACTGTAAAAAGACAAACAATATAATTTACAATTGGAAAAGACAACATAACAAGTATTTTTTGTAAGCATATATTTTATTGCTGATTTAAAAATAAGGTAAACACAATAAAAGATATATCCTTATCGAAAAAGAAAGTGAGAATTCTATTATAAATATAAACATTTCTTCAAAATGGAATAGAATACAGATAAAATACAAAAAAGGTAGATAGTAAAAGGTTTATCACAAAATGGCACCAAAATATAACAATAACAAGTGTATGGCTGGTTAAGTAAGGCACATGTTGTCACAGAGACTGTTACCACTAAAAGTTAATATCTCATTTAAATGATGTCTTTGATCCGAAAGGACCAAAGTGCATCCTCGATACTCCAGGGGTTATGCTCACTTTCGCCCTCTGAACCCCTGTAATATGTAATAGCTAATTGAAATAGAAGGCTCAGTGTGTGCTGCCTTTGGGATAAGACGAGAAGACTGATCAAATGTACATCAAACGATTCTCGTGGTCGCGTAACGGTAAAATTGAATGGCTTTCACATCAGGTGTCGCTCCTTTGTAATCTTCAAGGAAAGGTATCAGTCTAGCAATTGGTCAGGTTTTTTTTACCCGAGACCAGTCAAATTACTCCCTGTGTGTCTTCAATTTTGCCATGGCATAATCCAGGGTTGGAGAGAAAGTGTGGGTAACCCGTGAGTCTTCTTGTTTATCACGGATTGTTTCAGGGCAAGAAAACATGTGGATGGTTTTTAACACGCAATGACATCTTCATGATTATATATATATCACTAGTTCATATGAGCGGACCGAAATCTTCTTAGACGTGGCCATTTATTTAACAGATATTCTGAAACAAAGTTGCAGTAACGTAGACAAAGAAACCACAACTGAAGACATTGAGCAATCATAGTGATATAAAAGTATATTTATCTTATTGTTCCCACAAAAAACATCAAACATCCATATAAATGTATACAACGACGTATTATTGATCCTATGATATCATACTAGTCTTAACCTTTTGAATTTCAGCAAGGATCTTTTAAGTTAAAAGTTGTTCTGATGAATTCATATCATATAGTATAGAGCTGTTTCATCACATAACAAAGAATTTATACCATTGTTCTTTAAAATTATGTTTCCTGTCCACAGTCAAATCTTCAATATCTATGAGATAGGATAAATTATAATCTTCAAATCTGTTAAATAATATGTTTAAACATAGATGTTCATGTCAACATAACAAGCATTTGATACAAAACAAAAATAAACCACAATGACCCGTTTTTTAACATCCCAAACAACAGTTGTATCACATATTTAAATTACAGAAATAATTTAAGTACTATAAACAATGGTTTTATAGTTGTATATCACGCACATATTTTTTATTCCCATTTTTCAAATAAGTTTTCGAAAATATATTGACATTTTTCATGTTGCATTGGTATTTAATTTATGCTACAAAATATGCATTAAATCTAGAATATTTTGCAAAAAACGTTGATTTTTTATAATTAAGAATGCACTCAATCTATATATACATTTGTACATACATTAATATTATTAGAGATGCCTGGACCATTGACAAAAACTGCTAACTCTCAAGCTTGTAAAAAATATACCACATGCTTTTGTGCATTCCAAAAATAAAAAAGAACATTAAAATATATCAACAATTAAAAAATTCATGAGAGGAGAAAATAAAATAAATTCTTTAATAAATACAGTAAGCAGTCAATGCAGGTGCGCGCTCAATAAAAGGACAAATATGGCGACGGTCTTACGCACTGGGTACCTGTAAAATGACCGTACTTCTGGCCGTTACATCAAAATAAATCTGGCTAAGTGCATGTTACTCAAAGACTTACAAAATCCAGTAAAACGTCACAATGTCTGTAAAAAAGAGCTTTCATCCCATGAATTAAGACATTTGTGTTTTAAACATTTTAATGGAATTACATCAAAATACCTAGAGATGACTTTGTATCCGTTATTGAAAAATCGTCCCAGAAAATGTCAAGTCATAAAAGTTCCTTATATATATATAAATGTGTCAATTGTAAACAAATGTTTACATGTGATGGTAAAGTTAAGGCAATGTGAAAACGTAAAACTTAGTAATATAATGTGATATTATAATATAACAAAAACATTGAAGAGGACTATGGTACTACAAGCTTGAGATCATTGTGAAGGAAATATCTGACTATTATGCAATATATATATAAAATTCAAAAGAAAAAAACAAGCTGCATAAAAAGCAGTTATAAGATGATATGGACATTTTTATTATTTGAGTTTTACTTTTCATCACACCCATGTATATCACACGATAAAGGCTAACTAGTAACCTGAAAATTAAAAGTATTTTCATAAAGATAAAAAAAATCATTCTATGATATTCCATATTTCTGGACTGGTAACTAGCCTAATTGTTTTCTTGAATGGTAACACATTTTACCTGTTTACCTCTGTGTAGACACTGTTCTATCAGTGTGTGGTTATTTGAAATACCTTCTGGTTAGCACATCATCATCTGGTAAATGAAGGTAAATGTTTTATTTACATAATTTTGCATCTCTCTAGCAGGTAAAAAAGCACACTTCTATGGCACCACAATACATTTTTCAGCAAAATAAATATTTTCAGAGTAATATATCATCTTTAAAAAATTAACCATGGATTACAAAGAAAACTAGATGGCACAAAAATCTAAATTTAGTGAAACAAATTTCTTTTCCAAGTGAAATATCTTCTTTTAGTAAAAGACCATTGATTACAAAACAAACTAGATGGCATCATATTATTTATGGAATATTTTAACAGCAGATTTTACTTTGTTTTTCTATTGTATTCCAGGTAACATTAACATTGCTCGTAAATCAATCATGTAATTGCTCACAAACTACAATTAAATGTCTTTCTGGAAACAAAAATGTATACAAATGTGCTTATTGCATAAAACAGGATTATTTAACAATTTAAAAATAAATATATTTGCAAATATTGACAAGATAAGCAGATATGTTAATACATACAAATGTTGGATATACAATCTATAGTCAGATATGTTTGTTACGAACTTATTCATATTAGATAAATAAACATGTATATCAATAATATATATGAATAGAGTTCAATACATAAATAAATATATCAGACTAAAACTTTAACGTAACACAAGGTATATCACAGGTAGACAGTTCTGAAAGTACTTTGCATTGAGCTTCAAACATATAATACATGATTGCAAATTCAGGACCGTCCATGTATAGAAATAATTACACTCATGAGAAATGGCCTGTAAAAATGTACGTGTATATTTAATCAATAGAACAATCCTCCTGAGATTCTGATTGTTTGTTATCAAATTTACATTAACATGGCAATATAAATGAAATCAAAGTCTGAAGAGGCAAATCTTACAGAGTGCTAGGTGACAACAACATTTCTCTAGCTTCAATTAGAGAGAAGCTTGATTGGGACGACAATTATCAAACTTTCATGCACCAACACAATGTATATGTATAATCCCTGATCAACAGTTGCCACATTATATTATAACCAGTACAATTCAGATAACAGATAGATAATACAGATGTATAATGTATTTTTCTGATATTATTCTGATAGAAAACACTGAGAAATCTTAAAAAAATCAACATATTGCACAGTCATAAACTTTTTCCAAGTATCAAGGTATAAATCTGTATGACAGTAAAATTGTGTAAATGGTTATTACAAAACAAAAATAAAAGTAAAAGGTAGACATGGGCAAAGTTAGAAATTATTTTTATTGTTTTATTTTATCATATGAATTCCTATATTATAAGGATCACAGATAAACATATCAGGAACCAGAACATGTATTGTTTATTACAAATACTTAGTTCTACTTCTAGTAAGTGATGCTAGAATTAATATTTGAGTACTGTGTGGGTTATCATTGCATCGGTAACATTTTCGCTGTAAGGTCAATACAGTTTCCCCCCACATAAGTATTGCTGGGACACATTTAACGTGAAAGCTGTACATTATCACAACTGATGACATCAATGTCAAATGAATACATTCACTTTGTTGTTGATTAAGACACTCATCGTGGGATAGAGACACAACCTAATAGAGACTGAGAATGCCCAACATCTTGAGTAAATTTTGAGATAAGGGATCTTACACCTACCCTGTAACAAGAGGAAATTCATATATCTTCACTTACATTTGATATAGAGGATATTCTTCATTTCTTGATGAATAACACTTATATTTTACTTGCTGGTTGAATATTTCCAATGTTTTTCACTTGTGCTACAAACTCATAAAAATATCAAAATATTCAAACCACTCGTTAAATATAACTTATTCATCAAAAAAAATAAAAAAAAATATCCTCTATTATTGATGTATATCAGCAAGTTTGAATTAGCTCAGTGAAACATCTGACATTTTAAGTTGTCTTACCAAGGTTTGGTAACATAACAATTCTGGTTTTTAAGAACATTTGTTGCGATATAAGTTCAAGGCATGTCATAATGGCAATGATACATAAAAATACTTAATTTATCCTGATATATACTGAAAACAGTATTGACAGTGGAATATCAATTGAAAACATCATTAAGTGTTTGTAAAAAATATACATAAAATAAAGTAATGAACTGTAAATCGTGCAACGAGAAAATATGCCATCAAATCACAAAAAATAAAATAGAAAGCAATGTGTTTTTTTCTCCATAGATTGGTCATAACCTACGTTAAAACATTAAATCTATTAACTTTAAGCCCTGTAACCTTAACTTTGTAACACTAAACTCTTAACCTTTAACCCTAAGCTCTATAACTTTTAATCTTGCAAACTTCAAACCTGAACCCTGTAGTATTTAACCTTGTAAACTTTGACCTTATGACCTTTAACCCTGAGCTCTGTAAACTTTAACCTGTTTCATTATTGTAAATGACCTACTTTTCTTGATTGCAACTTAAATGTCTCATATGTGAAGCATTTGCAAATTCAACAATAAATAATAAATTCCCAGTTAAAATGTATATGAATAAATGTTCACAACCTATTTCAATTTCTGACTTGTACTTGCATT
This sequence comes from Mizuhopecten yessoensis, assembly GCF_002113885.1. Taxonomy (NCBI): domain Eukaryota; kingdom Metazoa; phylum Mollusca; class Bivalvia; order Pectinida; family Pectinidae; genus Mizuhopecten; species Mizuhopecten yessoensis. The sequence continues at coordinate 310,355 of NW_018407390.1, read as the reverse complement.
TAACATGAAAATATGTAGCTTGTGAGGCAGAAATGTTTTACAGAAGGTTAGTCAGAGTACCACAATGTTGAACAAAGTCCAACCAGTGAAGTACAAGTACAACCTAAATATATTGTTGGAGTCATTACAATGACCAAACTATTGCATATCAATGAATACAAAAATCCACTTATCGTAATATTTTCAGAAATTGTCTTAAATGTCCTGAAGCTGCCACAAGTATGACATTCAAGATAATTCTTTTAAAAAAATTCTAAGATATAGCCTTCCTGAAGTCCCATCATTTCCTAATACATAATATGACCTTGCCAATTGAAAAAGTCATCATCAGGATAGATATGGTCAAGTTTTGAAGAATCTGAACAGTACAGTACTTTCTAGTATTGACAAAACAAACTTCTAATAAAATGTTTACATTAGCTGAATACATTAGAAACAATCACACTGAGACATTGTTTAAATAAAATTATGCAAGAAAAAAGACCAGCATTCAAATCAGTGTAAACTACGTATACTCCCTTGTGTATATTTCTACGTAAAAAGATATAAATATCACACAAATATTATCATGATTCCACCTGGAATTGCAAAGCATTCATGGCGGGAAAGAGGTAGCAAAACTGGTTTAATCTGCAAATCAATACTGTTTGACACTCTATAGGGATTGGACAAACAAAAGTAACCCCTTATACCTGATCTATCAAACAGATAGCAGTGCTTCACAACACCACGCAGGCTGTGCTCTTGGCTTGTACAGGTTGTTGATCGGAACCCTGTCCAAGGTCTTTCTCTGCCTTCTTCCCTTCCCTGGGCTTTGGTGAAGGGGTAGATCTCCTAGCCTCAAGGTCAGGCTGTGTATTGGGAGAGGCTGTTCTACTGCTTGCTACTGGTGTAGGATTTGGGCTTACCGATCTTGCAAGTTGTTTCCCATCCTCCTTTGTTGTCATCTTAGCTTCTTCGGTGTCTTCTTTATTGTTTTTTCCACCTTCAGAATATCTAGTTGGAGACTCTACACTTGTATTTTCCTGTTCTTGAAAATCTTTACTTTTTTTCTTCTTTTTCTCTTTCTTTTTCTTCTTTGTCTTAGGGTCAGTAGTTTCCTCTTTGACTGCTGCATCCTGGGAGTTTAATTCTAACATAGCTTCCTTTGTATCCCCTTTGTTCCCCGCCTCAGAACATTTAGACGGAGACTCTACACACATTTTTTCCTGTTCTTGAAAATCTTTTTGCTTCTTTTGCTTGTGCTCTTCCTTTTTCTTGTCAGTTTTAGAGTCAGCTGTTTCCTCTTTTACTGTTGTATCCTGGGAGCTTAGTTCTAACAAAGCTTGTTGTTGGGCTGTCTTGTTCAGTGAGGAGTGTTTGCGCAGTACTGATCTTCTTTGATTTTTCACGACATCGTCAACTCCAGCAATAATATCTGAAAAAATCATACATTATATCATTTTTTGAAGTCTACAGATCAAATCTTAAATATAAAGATATAACTTGTTAACTGTTGTACGTACTCTTGAGTCACCAATTTGGCAGTAAATGATTTGTTTCAGATTAATCTGAACTGAAATCGCCCGTTAGATGTGGATTTCAGTCAGTGACCAGATTACATCTATCAAAGTGAATGAAGTAACAAGTATAAACCAGAGGTTACAGTAATTCAGTTAAGAAATAAATTTGATAAAATTTCACAAATAAAGGGTGCCATTAATGTTTTATTTCAACTCAAAAAGCAAATACATTCAAAGTCTTAAAAACATTCTCTTTCAAATAAAATATAAAACTGTATATACCTGTAAGTTTCCTTTTGGCTTTCCTGTTATTTTTGAATTCAAATGGATGATTTCTTGTGGCCCTAGTCCTCAAAACTTCTAACATTGCGTCCAGCCAGGGCTGGTTGGCGACCATATGCTTGCCTTCCGGACCCTCCTCACTTAGAACGGCGACCTTCATCTGGACTGAGTGTTCCTCACACAGCCAAATTATCTTACCACTGGGCAGACGGCACCTGCAACCATCAGTTATAATAGCCATCACTATCATGAAGAGTGAAACATGCATTTTCAAAAGCAATTAGAATATGTACAGTTCAGGCACTGCAGGCAGAATGAAGCAATTTTACTTACACAATCAAATATATCTGTCACCATAGAAAAAAGAGACATACTTTCAATTGGTTATACCAATAAAGAAAGCCTTGATATACTTTTTTTAAGCACACTGAGCTAATGAGTTTGCCCTTCTGTCTGCTTGTGTCCAACTTATGAACCTTCACTCGCAGACTGTGGTAAGAGGTCTGGAAACTGTCTGAGCAAATCATGGCCAGCTGAATTAAAAGAGTCACAAAATCTTAAAAGCCTACACAGATAAACTAATAAACAATAAGTCATACTGCACAATTGTATTGAAAATATAGATGCAAACTTTTCAAAGAGGCCCAGCTGCACTGTATCAATACAGGAACACTTCAAATGCTTGGTTGCCAATCCTCTTTCCATGGGTTTCATTACAACACTTCCTTGTTGTATTGGGACACAAGCACATGTTTGACATTTTTATAAACTTGAATTTGAAATTACTAGAATAAATTCCTGAGTACAGTACATGTTTGTACAAGTAATTGACATGAAAAAATGTTGGTTGTATTTTTCTTCTTGCATATTTTGCATAAAAGTGACACAGAGAGGTTTTTCCATACCTCCTGTATCCTCTTGAGACAGCGTTTGCCTTCTGCACTGGTGAAAAGGTCAAGGACAAAACCTGAATTGTGCTCCATCACCATAGCAACCCGGGACAGGTAGGGAGTGAAATCCTCCAGGTCATTCATATCCAAATCTTCCTCAACTATGTCTGGATTTCTCTGTAATTAAAATTACCACAATTCAGAATTGTCATATGAGATACTCATAGTTAAGTGGAAGTCTGAAAGAGACCCCATTTTTTAACAAGAATACAAAGTTTTGCTGTTTTTACTGCTCACATTCCATAGATACGGTACCACTTTCCTTTCAGCATCAACAATAGCCTTTCTTATTCATAGAATACTGATCCTTATGAAGATTTCATTTTACATCAAGTCTGTTTTAACTGCTGCAATTTGTGCTAAAAAATCCTGATGATATATAGGGATGTCCTGATTATCGAGAGAAATTTATAAGGAATTCTTATCAAGAAAGAAAAAAGATGACCTTGAAATACCTTGGTAAGAATTAATAAGCAAGGTGGCAAATGATAAGAGTATTGCAAGCAATCAATATAGCCGCAAAGATCAAAAGATGTAGCAATTGTGATAAAGTTATTCAGAATCATCAATCAAGAATATAAATACACTATCCCAAGCTATATAAGTAGTGCAAATTTGGTAAATGTAAGAGCCATAACTCTGTATATAAGTTCGGTGAATGTAGTTAATAAAAAACAAGGAAATTAGGCTCCAGACAAACATCTGTATCAAAAATGTATAAAGGGCCATTACTCTGTATATAATGGGACATGAGATGTTACTTCAGTTTGAATCACACTACCATTCAAATAGATACATGCATCATAACAGATTCAGCAATTGTGATAGTAAGTGACAGAGTATGTTAGATATACCTTGGATAGAGTACCATAAATAAAACATTTTCAAACACAGTGCAATATGATTGCTGGGTACAATATTTCAAATGATAGGTTTAATTCAATATGTTGAATCAGAACCAAATACTTAGAGTGTTTGAAACTTCACAATAACACAAGATTTCATTGCTGGTAATATTTAAGTTACTGTAGAAAAATCGGACTTACCTTCTCAGTGCTTAACACAATAGGATCAGCAACACTATGCCAGCCCTGTAGAAATAACAGTGACAAATACTATACTCAAACAATATATATAGAAACTGTTTACAAGGTTTTAATTTGCTTTAACAGTCACATAATTTAGAAATCCACTTTTATGAAATGCAGTCATCTTGGACATACATATAAACAAAGATGAATCCCTATTTCTGTTCCTGCCCCAAGAGGTGAAAACCCTTCATTTGTCCAAAAATACTTCCCTTTCCCCCAGTTACCAAAATCCATAATTTTAGTCATTTTGAAACAAGAAAAGGTTTCCAGATGGAGGACTGATGGTGGATAGTAGATTTGATGTCAATATTCTGGATCTTATGACTCCTTCTGATGACTTGAGATTTGAGGGAATTTGCTTCTAGTTGTACAAAAAGTGTCTTCTAAAAGTCGGAATGATATTTCTTGCTTTAAAAGATTTCTTACCTGATCACATTCACAAAGGGTGTGAACCTGGTACTCAACAGTTTTACCCATATCTAGAAAAGAAAAGAAACCGAAGTTGCAATGGGCAATATATAACATCAATATTTTATATTTATAAAGTTATTTGAAGTCTCTGACAAAATAAAAAACAGAAATCTGCAATCACATGGTTTTCTCATCTCTAGTAGATCTCTAGATCCAAAGTTATTATACATATCATTATATAGGGATAGGTCAACAATTTTTCCATCAACACTTCACTCCTTGAAAAGGTACTTTTGTATAATTGTATTTCCTGGACAGACATATATGAATCATGTATTACAGGTAACATGATGTAATAATGCTATAAATTTTGTATTTATGTAAAAAGTTTTGATCACATTTAGGGGGGGGGGGGATGATATTATTTTATTGGGGGGATGAGTATTTTATGGGGGATGAAATTTTTATATGACACTGGTACATGTAATGGTTCACAGGACAGTAGGAACTCTATACTAAACATATACATAAACACACTTATTGGAGGTTGTACCCCTGGCCAGTAAATTTCTCAAGAGCATAAAACTATGATAATACTAAGCTGTAGTAAAAATAATTCTGTCTTACTAAATAAACCCTTCTCAAATTTATAAAAAAAAAACATGTTTTACTGTATTTAAATAGCACAGAGTTAGAGATAAATAGATTTTAGTTGTACAAGAACTAAAGCACCACTTTCAGCAATAAATAAATCTGACATATTTCACCTGAAGATTTTTCTTCAATGTCTACCACAAACAGTCGAGGGTAGTTTCCAATGTCATGTGTACTGGCATGGTTGGAAACCTGTCGCAGTAACTTCCTCTGAGCCAGCTCATACATTTCCTGAAAAAGTATAAGCAAATGAAACCTTTACTTTCTTACAGACTCTGGGATAATTATCATATTGCCATTACTTGAACTACAAGAATTCTGTTTTGATTTAAGGTAATTGTTTTTGTGGTCAGTTGATGACCTTATATCCAGTAGTGAGAACTGATACACCTGTTGTAGACCATACCTGGTAAGATATCTGATTGTTCTCCTCAGACTCATCCTTATTGTCCTCCGTGTCAGGGTCTTCACTCGGCTCAGATTTCATGTTGTCCTGGACAAGTCTAATTAATGTTTCCAATGTTTCCTCATTAGGATTGTCCTGAAAAATTGACTTTAGGATAGGCGGTAGAAAGAAGCCCAATCTGGAAAATAAGATAACTTACACTCTTCATACATAACAAAACCACTTCCAAAACTTTCAGATGTAAATTCATTTCATTGGTGTATATTTTATCAAGGAAGCAAAACCAATATTACATTAGTTCCTAATTGACACTAACAGTATTTAGTATTAAATACACAGAATTAATTCATACAGGAGTATCAGTTATACCTGGCAGATGACCCCCAAGGAAGTTTAATGTGCAATGATAACAGTACACCATCTATCAACACTGAAACAATTAATGGGATGAACAGGTAAAAAACTACAAGTATAACCGTAGAAGAACAGTCAAATTGTCAATATATGTGTGCGTACAAAATTTGGTCAGTACAGATCTGAATACACTGTTCTTAACTGGGTTAAAATTTAACAGTTTTAAGAATTGAGAAACCCCATTGATAACACATAAATATGCTAGCATCACATTGGTGTTCACACTTAGAGTGAGGCTTATGCATGCATATTTCAAATTTAGTTCAAATAGAACAATGTTGAAAACATGCAGCTGTATTATGAAACCATTTAACCATTGGTAGCCTCATTATTAAATATGCCTGAATAAGCACAGAACACATTGGCAATTGCATGTAAACAGAGAATGTGCATAACAGATTTGGTTGTAATGAAACCATTTTAGGGTAGTTACTGAATAAAAACTAAACATGACAGATGGATAAATGCACCCAAATACATGTCTTGTTTCTATGAACTGGGGATGTTAAAAGTTATCATTGGATTAAAAGCTGAAGGAGACAACAAATAGAATTCATCCTGCAAACCTACATCTGTGTGAAGCCAGCTGGTTCCCGTGCCGACCACAGCTATGACGATTGGCAGACTGAGTTGTATGGCAAACTTCATCTCTTTCTTGCATGTCTCCGACTTTGCATACTCGTCGGACACACAAGCGACCATGACACGTGCCTCAGACAGACCTTTGGCAATCCTCGCAAACAACTGGTCATTCTGTATGAAAATGTACTTTATTGTTTTAACCTTGGTTACATTAGACCCTTTTCTCAAATGGCCAAGCTATATTAATGTACATTAAACTACGTTGGGGAGGGTAATTGAGTAGTCTTTGTACTTTTTGTATGCCTTTTTTTATTGATGGATCAATCTGAAGTACCTGGAGTAAATACTATGTCACCCGGGAGAGTTCGAGTACATATGGTACTTCATTATGTGTTTCAGTTTTTAACAGTTGTAGAATTCGTATTTGAACTAGCTAGGTTTTCACACCACAGTAAATAGTGTGAAAAATATTTGTTCATCGTTATATGTGGGTTTGACGGCAAGCGCAAAAGATTTCCTCATTAGTGCAAAAAAATAATTATGCACTTGTAACAGGAAAGGCAAAATGCACGGCCAGACCGGGTTTTGAACCGGTACCTTCCGACACTTAATTAATTGATTAACACTTAGTTGCAAATGATATCAGTTAAGACATTTCCATTCAGGATTCACCCATCAAATAAAATGGCTGAACATGTACTGACCACATTGACCTGCTCAGCATCAAGCCAACAGCGTAACCCTCGACCCTCCAGGAAGGTTTTGATTTCCCGATGATCTCCTCTGCCCACAGCACCCGGGATGGACCTGTAAAATTTTCAAAATTGCAATAGGAATTTCTGCTTATTTTTTTATCTCTACCATACCTAAGACAGTTTCTACAAGGAGACATTGTGTACATTGTATAGACACTTCTTGCATCAGGGCATTATATATAGATGTAAAAGAGGAATTTAGGGTTAACAGAATTGATGTGAATTACTTCTATGATGATAATGCATTGGAGGTTAAAACCCTTACATTCTCTAAAAAGGTTTGAGACAAGATGACAAGAGATTTGGAAAAGGATGCAAGACATACTTAGAGCCCATTGCAACAGCCGTTTGAGAATTGACCCAGGAGTAACTGATGAAGCAACTATTGGACGCCTCTGGTCTGGTCAGACTCAGTTGTTCATTCTTCTGTAGAGTGGTCAGTAGTTCAGCAAATTTGGTTTTGTACACATCCTTCTTGGAGTTGATCATGTTCACAAAAACCTACAATATTACAAATTCTACATTAAAATGATCTCCTTTTAACAAATTTATAAAATTTCGGGCAATTACCTTTAAGATTTTGGTATTAAAAAAAAGCAAAAAAGAAAGGCATGCAAGTTCAGACAGTTTTGACTGTGACTGTGGAATCAGACTTACCATATCAGACATGAAGACACCAAGAGTGGCACTCTGGAATCAGACATGAAGACACCAAGAGTGGGACTCTGAAATCAGACTTACCACATCAGACATGAAGACACCAAGAGTGGCACTCTGGAATCAGACTTACCACATCAGACATGAAGACACCAAGATTGGGACTCTGGAATCAGACTTACTACATCAGGCATAAAGACACCAAGAGTGGCACTCTGGAATCAGACTTACCATATCAGACATGAAGACACCAAGAGTGGGACTCTGGAATCAGACTTACCACATCAGACATGAAGACACCATGAGTGGGACTCTGGAATTAGACTTACCACATCAGACATGAAGACACCAAGAGTGGGACTCTGGAATCAGACTTACCACATCAGACATGAAGACACCAAGATTGGGACTCTGAAATCAGACTTACCACATGAGACATGAAGACACCAAGAGTTGGACTCTGGAATCAGACTTACCACATCAGACATGAAGACACCATGAGTGGGACTCTGGAATTAGACTTACCACATCAGACATGAAGACACAAAGAGTGGGACTCTGAAATCAGACTAAACACATCAGACATGAAGACACCAAGAGTGGGACTCTGGAATCAGACTTACCATATCAGACATGAAGACACCAAGAGTGAGACTCTGAAATCAGACTAACCACATCAGACATGAAGACACCAAGAGTGGGACTCTGGAATCAGACTTACCATATCCGACATGAAGACACCAAGAGTGGGACTCTGAAATCAGACTTACCACATCAGACATGAAGACACCAAGAGTGGCACTCTGGAATCAGACTTACCCTAGGAACCTACCTAGGAACAACAATTTCTTAGTTTCTATATAGGATTCTATACTAGTCCATCCAAGTAGACTTGTACACATATCTGTACGGGTTTTAGTCTCAAAACATTGTATTGCTTTCAAGATGAAATGTTGTGCTCTTTCAAGCATTAATATTTCTGTTTTGGATAAACACCATATTTCACAACCATAAGGCTGCAGCATACACTTCACATTTTATAATTCTACTTATACTTATAACATAGACGATATTGTCAACAGTCGGAAGAACACAATCATATAAATACAGAGTTGTACATTCAATATTTCTTCTTTTACAGGAAAAAGTTACAATTTTACTTTTAGCAGAAGAAAATGTAAATCTCTATTTCATACTGTACTCTTCATATATAATAAGCATGTATTGCAGATCAGAATATTTAGGACCATAATTACACATATATCATATGCTTGTGTTGGAATGTTAATTTGCAGATCTGCTATTACTGTACCCTTCCCACATTTTTCAATATTGTTCAACAATTCATTGATAAAAACAAGATACATTTTTGCTGAAAGAGCACTTCCCTGTAATTAGATACCGCGCTCCATTGTTACCCATCTTGACAATTTCAAAGAAATTAATTACTTTACTCTCTAGATAATGTTCCCGTTTCTATTTTTATGGCAATGCAAATATTTACATTATGTACGTTTAGCTATCACAATTTATGAAACAAACTGTAGTTTTAACTGAGTTATGAAATAGATGTATCATTCTTTTGATATAACTGTTTACTGAGTCTCTTTATACAGCATCAAATAATTTGATGGCAGTTTAATTCTGAACAACCCTCTCCCATGTCGAAACGAGTGAGAAAAAAAAAGAATTAAACATTATGAGTATAGAACAACAATAACGCACCTCTTGTATTGCTATGTCACTGTTCTCGGACAGCCACTGGATTCCTTGATCTGTGATGAATGGACACCCTGAAATCAAACTATGTCATGCTGAATCACAAAAATAAGGGCTGGCTCATGTGTTACAACCAACAGCCTGCTCGCTATCTGGTCTCTATACAGACATCATTTTATTTTGATTACAATTTTTGGTGTTCTGCACACCATTTAATACAGTAGTCCTTCTGGTTGTGTATAAATCTATTATAACATAAAGTATGAAACTTAACATGTCTTCTCTGGTTTATTATTTTACAGTTTTGTTGGTACAAAATGTACACAATTTCCAGTTAGAGATAAGTATGTGAATTTCCTTTGTACATAACAACATTATTTAGACAAATGGTTTCACACAGCTGTTAGTACAACTCTTACCTGCCAGTGAGAGGTTCCTCAGCTTCGGTAGTCCAATGTTCTGTATCTTTAAGGCAAGGAAAAACATGTCTGTCACCTGTTCCACTCCAACCAGTGACAAATCTTTTACATATTGATTGGTGTCTATTTTAAAAGCATCCTGTAAACAAAAGTTGGAAAAGAAGCTAAAAATTGTTATACATGTCAGTTTCAGGGGAACACAATAAGGGGAGGACTTACCTGTACATGTCAGTGGGAGGGGAACACAACAAAGGGAGGACTTATACATGACAGTGGGAGGGGACCACAACAAAGGGAGGACTTATACATGTCAGTGGGAGGGGAATAAAACAAGGGGAGGACTTATACATGTCAGTGGGAGGGGAACACAACAAGGGGAGGACTTATACATGTCAGTGGGAGGGGAACACAACAAGGGGAGGACTTATACATGTCAGTGGGAGGGGAACACAACAAGGGGAGGACTTATACATGTCAGTGGGAGGGGAACACAACAAGGGGAGGACTTATACATGTCAGTGGGAGGGGAACACAACAAGGGGAGGACTTATACATGTCAGTGGGAGGGGAACACAACAAGGGGAGGACTTATACATGTCAGTGGGAGGGGAACACAACAAGGGGAGGACTTATACATGTCAGTGGGAGGGGAACACAACAAGGGGAGGACTTATACATGTCAGTGGGAGGGGAACACAACAAGGGGAGGACTTATACATGTCAGTGGGAGGGGAACACAACAAGGGGAGGACTTATACATGTCAGTGGGAGGGGAACACAACAAGGGGAGGACTTATACATGTCAGTGGGAGGGGAACACAACAAGGGGAGGACTTATACATGTCAGTGGGAGGGGAACACAACAAGGGGAGGACTTATACATGTCAGTGGGAGGGGAACACAACAAGGGGAGGACTTATACATGTCAGTGGGAGGGGAACACAACAAGGGGAGGACTTATACATGTCAGTGGGAGGGGAACACAACAAGGGGAGGACTTATACATGTCAGTGGGAGGGGAACACAACAAGGGGAGGACTTATACATGTCAGTGGGAGGGGAACACAACAAGGGGAGGACTTATACATGTCAGTGGGAGGGGAACACAACAAGGGGAGGACTTATACATGTCAGTGGGAGGGGAACACAACAAGGGGAGGACTTATACATGTCAGTGGGAGGGGAACACAACAAGGGGAGGACTTATACATGTCAGTGGGAGGGGAACACAACAAGGGGAGGACTTATACATGTCAGTGGGAGGGGAACACAACAAGGGGAGGACTTATACATGTCAGTGGGAGGGGAACACAACAAGGGGAGGACTTATACATGTCAGTGGGAGGGGAACACAACAAGGGGAGGACTTATACATGTCAGTGGGAGGGGAACACAACAAGGGGAGGACTTATACATGTCAGTGGGAGGGGAACACAACAAGGGGAGGACTTATACATGTCAGTGGGAGGGGAACACAACAAGGGGAGGACTTATACATGTCAGTGGGAGGGGAACACAACAAGGGGAGGACTTATACATGTCAGTGGGAGGGGAACACAACAAGGGGAGGACTTATACATGTCAGTGGGAGGGGAACACAACAAGGGGAGGACTTATACATGTCAGTGGGAGGGGAACACAACAAGGGGAGGACTTATACATGTCAGTGGGAGGGGAACACAACAAGGGGAGGACTTATACATGTCAGTGGGAGGGGAACACAACAAGGGGAGGACTTATACATGTCAGTGGGAGGGGAACACAACAAGGGGAGGACTTATACATGTCAGTGGGAGGGGAACACAACAAGGGGAGGACTTATACATGTCAGTGGGAGGGGAACACAACAAGGGGAGGACTTATACATGTCAGTGGGAGGGGAACACAACAAGGGGAGGACTTATACATGTCAGTGGGAGGGGAACACAACAAGGGGAGGACTTATACATGTCAGTGGGAGGGGAACACAACAAGGGGAGGACTTATACATGTCAGTGGGAGGGGAACACAACAAGGGGAGGACTTATACATGTCAGTGGGAGGGGAACACAACAAGGGGAGGACTTATACATGTCAGTGGGAGGGGAACACAACAAGGGGAGGACTTATACATGTCAGTGGGAGGGGAACACAACAAGGGGAGGACTTATACATGTCAGTGGGAGGGGAACACAACAAGGGGAGGACTTATACATGTCAGTGGGAGGGGAACACAACAAGGGGAGGACTTATACATGTCAGTGGGAGGGGAACACAACAAGGGGAGGACTTATACATGTCAGTGGGAGGGGAACACAACAAGGGGAGGACTTATACATGTCAGTGGGAGGGGAACACAACAAGGGGAGGACTTATACATGTCAGTGGGAGGGGAACACAACAAGGGGAGGACTTATACATGTCAGTGGGAGGGGAACACAACAAGGGGAGGACTTATACATGTCAGTGGGAGGGGAACACAACAAGGGGAGGACTTATACATGTCAGTGGGAGGGGAACACAACAAGGGGAGGACTTATACATGTCAGTGGGAGGGGAACACAACAAGGGGAGGACTTATACATGTCAGTGGGAGGGGAACACAACAAGGGGAGGACTTATACATGTCAGTGGGAGGGGAACACAACAAGGGGAGGACTTATACATGTCAGTGGGAGGGGAACACAACAAGGGGAGGACTTATACATGTCAGTGGGAGGGGAACACAACAAGGGGAGGACTTATACATGTCAGTGGGAGGGGAACACAACAAGGGGAGGACTTATACATGTCAGTGGGAGGGGAACACAACAAGGGGAGGACTTGTACATGTCAGTGGGAGGGGAACATAACAAGGGGATAACTTATACATGTCAGTGGGAGGGTAACACAACAAGGGGATGAGCTACATGTCAGTGGGAGGGGAACACAACAAGGGGAGAAGTTTTATATTTCAGTTAGATTTTATAAACGTATAAGCACTTTTGCAAATATTTCAAAATATTGAGTGTCCTTGGCTTAAGAATTTTCCAGACTAAACGAAACTTCATACAACTATATCCAAGCATGCTACTGGTCATATCATCACCCAGGGCGTCCTGTTATTGCAAAAGTAGCTATTTAAAGGTTTATAAATATTTTACAAAAATGTACCCCTTTGACATTGTAAGTAGGTCAAGGTCATTTACTTTTGGGAAGCTTGATAGCACTCAATGCAAAGTACCTTACTGGCAAACATTGACCTGGGCCTCCTGGTTATTTCGAAGAAGTTGTTTTGGGAATTTTATGTATATTGTGCCTGTGACCTTGAAAGTAGTTCAAGGTCATTTATTTGAAGAAAGCTTATAGCACTCCATCCCAGATACCTTCTGGCCAAGTATCATCACCATAGGTGTCTATGTTACTCAGCAGGAGTTACTCAATGGTTTTAACTTATTTGACCCACATGACCTTCAGCATATATCAAGGTCATTAAGTTGAGGAAATTTCATAGCAATACATCCAATGTAACTAAGTGTATTAGCCAAATATCATCACCCTGAGCCTCCTGGTTATCCAGTTGAAGGTTTTTAAATGTCACCCAGGTAAAATACTAGCCACTTCCTACTGACTCGGGTAGAGAGAATTTCTCTTTAGCTCATTCGGTAGAGCGTAAGACTCGTAAGCCAGAGGTCCTGGGTTGGACTCCTGGTGGAGGCATTGATAAAATGATGACCCCTGTTACATAAATGTTTCTATATATTTGACCCTTGTGCCCCTTGAAAGTAAGTCAAGATCATTTATTTAAAAATAAATCTTTATAGCACTCCATCACAGAACAATAGGAGGATATTTAAATGTCAGAGGGAAGGAAACAGAACAATAGGAGATTTACATGTCAGAGGTGGGAAACAGAACAATAGGAGATTTACATGTCAGAGGTGGGAAACAGAACAATAGGAGATTTACATGTCAGAGGTGGGAAACAGAACAATAGGAGATTTACATGTCAGAGGTGGGAAACAGAACAATAGGAGATTTACATGTCAGAGGTGGGAAACAGAACAATAGGAGATTTACATGTCAGAGGTGGGAAACAGAACAATAGGAGATTTACATGTCAGAGGTGGGAAACAGAACAATAGGAGATTTACATGTCAGAGGTGGGAAACAGAACAATAGGAGATTTACATGTCAGAGGTGGGAAACAGAACAATAGGAGATTTACATGTCAGAGGTGGGAAACAGAACAATAGGAGATTTACATGTCAGAGGTGGGAAACAGAACAATAGGAGATTTACATGTCAGAGGTGGGAAACAGAACAATAGGAGATTTACATGTCAGAGGTGGGAAACAGAACAATAGGAGATTTACATGTCAGAGGTGGGAAACAGAACAATAGGAGATTTACATGTCAGAGGTGGGAAACAGAACAATAGGAGATTTACATGTCAGAGGTGGGAAACAGAACAATAGGAGATTTACATGTCAGAGGTGGGAAACAGAACAATAGGAGATTTACATGTCAGAGGTGGGAAACAGAACAATAGGAGATTTACATGTCAGAGGTGGGAAACAGAACAATAGGAGATTTACATGTCAGAGGTGGGAAACAGAACAATAGGAGATTTACATGTCAGAGGTGGGAAACAGAACAATAGGAGATTTACATGTCAGAGGTGGGAAACAGAACAATAGGAGATTTACATGTCAGAGGTGGGAAACAGAACAATAGGAGATTTACATGTCAGAGGTGGGAAACAGAACAATAGGAGATTTACATGTCAGAGGTGGGAAACAGAACAATAGGAGATTTACATGTCAGAGGTGGGAAACAGAACAATAGGAGATTTACATGTCAGAGGTGGGAAACAGAACAATAGGAGATTTACATGTCAGAGGTGGGAAACAGAACAATAGGAGATTTACATGTCAGAGGTGGGAAACAGAACAATAGGAGATTTACATGTCAGAGGTGGGAAACAGAACAATAGGAGATTTACATGTCAGAGGTGGGAAACAGAACAATAGGAGATTTACATGTCAGAGGTGGGAAACAGAACAATAGGAGATTTACATGTCAGAGGTGGGAAACAGAACAATAGGAGATTTACATGTCAGAGGTGGGAAACAGAACAATAGGAGATTTACATGTCAGAGGTGGGAAACAGAACAATAGGAGATTTACATGTCAGAGGTGGGAAACAGAACAATAGGAGATTTACATGTCAGAGGTGGGAAACAGAACAATAGGAGATTTACATGTCAGAGGTGGGAAACAGAACAATAGGAGATTTACATGTCAGAGGTGGGAAACAGAACAATAGGAGATTTACATGTCAGAGGTGGGAAACAGAACAATAGGAGATTTACATGTCAGAGGTGGGAAACAGAACAATAGGAGATTTACATGTCAGAGGTGGGAAACAGAACAATAGGAGATTTACATGTCAGAGGTGGGAAACAGAACAATAGGAGATTTACATGTCAGAGGTGGGAAACAGAACAATAGGAGATTTACATGTCAGAGGTGGGAAACAGAACAATAGGAGATTTACATGTCAGAGGTGGGAAACAGAACAATAGGAGATTTACATGTCAGAGGTGGGAAACAGAACAATAGGAGATTTACATGTCAGAGGTGGGAAACAGAACAATAGGAGATTTACATGTCAGAGGTGGGAAACAGAACAATAGGAGATTTACATGTCAGAGGTGGGAAACAGAACAATAGGAGATTTACATGTCAGAGGTGGGAAACAGAACAATAGGAGATTTACATGTCAGAGGTGGGAAACAGAACAATAGGAGATTTACATGTCAGAGGTGGGAAACAGAACAATAGGAGATTTACATGTCAGAGGTGGGAAACAGAACAATAGGAGATTTACATGTCAGAGGTGGGAAACAGAACAATAGGAGATTTACATGTCAGAGGTGGGAAACAGAACAATAGGAGATTTACATGTCAGAGGTGGGAAACAGAACAATAGGAGATTTACATGTCAGAGGTGGGAAACAGAACAATAGGAGATTTACATGTCAGAGGTGGGAAACAGAACAATAGGAGATTTACATGTCAGAGGTGGGAAACAGAACAATAGGAGATTTACATGTCAGAGGTGGGAAACAGAACAATAGGAGATTTACATGTCAGAGGTGGGAAACAGAACAATAGGAGATTTACATGTCAGAGGTGGGAAACAGAACAATAGGAGATTTACATGTCAGAGGTGGGAAACAGAACAATAGGAGATTTACATGTCAGAGGTGGGAAACAGAACAATAGGAGATTTACATGTCAGAGGTGGGAAACAGAACAATAGGAGATTTACATGTCAGAGGTGGGAAACAGAACAATAGGAGATTTACATGTCAGAGGTGGGAAACAGAACAATAGGAGATTTACATGTCAGAGGTGGGAAACAGAACAATAGGAGATTTACATGTCAGAGGTGGGAAACAGAACAATAGGAGATTTACATGTCAGAGGTGGGAAACAGAACAATAGGAGATTTACATGTCAGAGGTGGGAAACAGAACAATAGGAGATTTACATGTCAGAGGTGGGAAACAGAACAATAGGAGATTTACATGTCAGAGGTGGGAAACAGAACAATAGGAGATTTACATGTCAGAGGTGGGAAACAGAACAATAGGAGATTTACATGTCAGAGGTGGGAAACAGAACAATAGGAGATTTACATGTCAGAGGTGGGAAACAGAACAATAGGAGATTTACATGTCAGAGGTGGGAAACAGAACAATAGGAGATTTACATGTCAGAGGTGGGAAACAGAACAATAGGAGATTTACATGTCAGAGGTGGGAAACAGAACAATAGGAGATTTACATGTCAGAGGTGGGAAACAGAACAATAGGAGATTTACATGTCAGAGGTGGGAAACAGAACAATAGGAGATTTACATGTCAGAGGTGGGAAACAGAACAATAGGAGATTTACATGTCAGAGGTGGGAAACAGAACAATAGGAGATTTACATGTCAGAGGTGGGAAACAGAACAATAGGAGATTTACATGTCAGAGGTGGGAAACAGAACAATAGGAGATTTACATGTCAGAGGTGGGAAACAGAACAATAGGAGATTTACATGTCAGAGGTGGGAAACAGAACAATAGGAGATTTACATGTCAGAGGTGGGAAACAGAACAATAGGAGATTTACATGTCAGAGGTGGGAAACAGAACAATAGGAGATTTACATGTCAGAGGTGGGAAACAGAACAATAGGAGATTTACATGTCAGAGGTGGGAAACAGAACAATAGGAGATTTACATGTCAGAGGTGGGAAACAGAACAATAGGAGATTTACATGTCAGAGGTGGGAAACAGAACAATAGGAGATTTACATGTCAGAGGTGGGAAACAGAACAATAGGAGATTTACATGTCAGAGGTGGGAAACAGAACAATAGGAGATTTACATGTCAGAGGTGGGAAACAGAACAATAGGAGATTTACATGTCAGAGGTGGGAAACAGAACAATAGGAGATTTACATGTCAGAGGTGGGAAACAGAACAATAGGAGATTTACATGTCAGAGGTGGGAAACAGAACAATAGGAGATTTACATGTCAGAGGTGGGAAACAGAACAATAGGAGATTTACATGTCAGAGGTGGGAAACAGAACAATAGGAGATTTACATGTCAGAGGTGGGAAACAGAACAATAGGAGATTTACATGTCAGAGGTGGGAAACAGAACAATAGGAGATTTACATGTCAGAGGTGGGAAACAGAACAATAGGAGATTTACATGTCAGAGGTGGGAAACAGAACAATAGGAGATTTACATGTCAGAGGTGGGAAACAGAACAATAGGAGATTTACATGTCAGAGGTGGGAAACAGAACAATAGGAGATTTACATGTCAGAGGTGGGAAACAGAACAATAGGAGATTTACATGTCAGAGGTGGGAAACAGAACAATAGGAGATTTACATGTCAGAGGTGGGAAACAGAACAATAGGAGATTTACATGTCAGAGGTGGGAAACAGAACAATAGGAGATTTACATGTCAGAGGTGGGAAACAGAACAATAGGAGATTTACATGTCAGAGGTGGGAAACAGAACAATAGGAGATTTACATGTCAGAGGTGGGAAACAGAACAATAGGAGATTTACATGTCAGAGGTGGGAAACAGAACAATAGGAGATTTACATGTCAGAGGTGGGAAACAGAACAATAGGAGATTTACATGTCAGAGGTGGGAAACAGAACAATAGGAGATTTACATGTCAGAGGTGGGAAACAGAACAATAGGAGATTTACATGTCAGAGGTGGGAAACAGAACAATAGGAGATTTACATGTCAGAGGTGGGAAACAGAACAATAGGAGATTTACATGTCAGAGGTGGGAAACAGAACAATAGGAGATTTACATGTCAGAGGTGGGAAACAGAACAATAGGAGATTTACATGTCAGAGGTGGGAAACAGAACAATAGGAGATTTACATGTCAGAGGTGGGAAACAGAACAATAGGAGATTTACATGTCAGAGGTGGGAAACAGAACAATAGGAGATTTACATGTCAGAGGTGGGAAACAGAACAATAGGAGATTTACATGTCAGAGGTGGGAAACAGAACAATAGGAGATTTACATGTCAGAGGTGGGAAACAGAACAATAGGAGATTTACATGTCAGAGGTGGGAAACAGAACAATAGGAGATTTACATGTCAGAGGTGGGAAACAGAACAATAGGAGATTTACATGTCAGAGGTGGGAAACAGAACAATAGGAGATTTACATGTCAGAGGTGGGAAACAGAACAATAGGAGATTTACATGTCAGAGGTGGAGAACAGAACAATAGGAGATTTACATGTCAGAGGTGGGAAACAGAACAATAGGAAATTTACATGTCACAGGGAGGGAACCAGAACAATAGGAGATTTACATGTCAGAGGGAGAAACCAGAACAATAGGAGATTTACATGTCAGAGGGAGGAGAAAAACAATTAGAGTAGGAGTTATATACTTCTGTGGGAGCGATCGCGAGACACACAGCAATAATTCATATATTTTATTTTATTTGAGGAGACAGGCATTTTATTGTCTGTTTAGATATTTACCATGGCAAATGACAAACTGAAGTGGTCAAACACTTTTTCTTCTACAAGTTTCTTGTTATCCAGGGTTACTAGAGAGACAAAAGAAGGTAAAGTTTACACTTTATAATGTCAAGTTTGCTGAAAGCAAGTTAAAGTTGGTAGATTTTATGCTCATCTATTTTATACGAAAGCTGATGCCCATAGCAATATAAAAAAACACAGCATTTTTCTATTCACATTTAGCTTATGTTATAGTCTTACAGCAAAGCATTGTTTAAAATTATGTTTGATAGTTACTTTTCAGATGCACATGGAAACTAATATGATAGACACTGCCAGAGTCACAGTAAAAACATCTCAGAGGTATTGAATACCAAAGGCTTTAAGACTGAAATAAGCAACATACTATTTCAAAATAAATACCTTCAGGTAGCTGCTGTTGCTGAATTTCTTTCTCTGAAGAACCAAATTGAGGTGTCTGCTGATTTTTCCCAAACTCCAAACCTCCTTCACGAGGTGAACCAAACCTAGAAGATGTTTCAGGTGTCTGCTGATTTTTCCCAAACCGAAAATGTCCTTCACTATGTAAACCAAACAAAGATGATTTGTTCTCTTCAAAAACATCATATTGGTATTCTGAGTCCATGTTCACTGTTTTGAAAGATGGTGCTGATTCTGTAAATTGAAAGGTACTATAAAATTTGAATTAACTAATATGACAATGATAACTTTCCTTCATTACACTTTTTATGCTAGCTGTTCTTCATATACAGTGTAGATTTTAGAAAATGTTATGATACAACTTACTTCAGGGGCTCCCAAACTGCAAATATGTCTTTGATCATTCATCCCAGACTCAATCAACAAAGGTATTTTTATCTCAAAAAAAATACTTTTGAATAAATGGATAAAATTGTGAATGCAGTTAACACATGCTCAAATTAGACTGTTCACTGTACTGGTGGAACATTATTCTACAATTACGCCAATTTGCTACTTTTATTTACAGATTTCCTTTTAACAACAACGTACATATTGTAATATGGTGTGTCATTGACCTGGCCCCTGTTACGATGTGTCATTGACCTGGCCCCTGTTACGATGTGTCATTGACCTGGCCCCTGTTCATCACAGGAACTGCAAAAACAATAAGTTTCCATAGAAAGCAGTCAATCCCTCAAATCGGTAGTTTAATCATACAATTGGGTAAACAGTCTCTGTTTACAGCTACCATTTTATTAATGAGATCCCAGAGAGAGCTTGGCGCCCACCATTGTACCATTTTCATTTGTTCTATGTCAGTTTGATCTTTTCTCTTCTTTTCTCTTATCTGTTTGATTGAGTCATGTAAACAGTAAATGCACCCTGAGGTAACCATTTTGTTTATTCAATCAATCTCAAAAATAGACATGCACAACAAGAGACAAAGGAGACCTAGCCTTACTTATCAGATTTGAGAAAGATTTCTCAAGGACTTCCTGAGAAATAGCAATAACAAACATTCACTGTCAAAATCCACCTGTTGGTCATTTTGTTAAGCTGATCAGTCTCAAAAGAAATCATGCACAACCAGGGAACATGGGGCAGATACAAATCAAATTTGAGAAAGTTTCCTCCAGCACTTTCTGAGAAAAAGCAATAACAAGATTTGTTTAAGGATGGACCACAGACCACTGTATTTGGACAACAGGCAATTTGAATAGCCCACCAGCAGATGAATCGGTAAAAACACAGAAAGCTCTTTTAAATGTTTGTAGCATCATTCTTTTAATATAGTATAACTTCATAATAAAAATTAACATGTCAAAAAGATATTTTAATCCAATAAATAATACAATGATCTAGGTACAATGTAAAAAACCACCTGTATTATAGTCACCTGCAGTCTCCTTCATAATCATCCAGCGGAAGATTTTGGACATAAACTCTATGCAATGTATTAATTACAAGTGCATGTAATTGAATTCTTTCAATTGTTGAATTTGAAATTAATTGTCAATGTCATCACTTGTACATTATATATGTATATATGAAGTATTTTGTTGATAGGAGATCGCTTCACAAGTTGCTATTACTTGTGCCAAATCCTTTGTACCTATTTTGGACCATAAAATATGTTTAACCCTTTTACCCGACTGTAGACCATAATGGATTCATCCAAATCAATCCATGGAAGAGTTTAATAAAGTTACATAGGGGTGAAAGGGTTAAAATCAATCATCTTATCTATACTTATATAATTCAAAGCATTTACGTTGCATACATTAAAAAACCATATAGAATATATAAAATGTCATGCTCCCTTGTCAAACTTGTACTGGATGCTCCAAATGTTTACACACTATAGTTAGTGGGAAACAAAAGCAGTCTTAGATACCAACTTGTCCATTAAACAAAATGCTAAACATCAGAACTGATAATTTTTATGCACTTTTGTACCTCACTGAATTATTAATTGGATGATGTTGAAACTATTTTTTTTCCTGTTGTTGAGAAGACATATTTATGTCTGAATTTCCCTTTTTGCTATAAAAATTTAATCCAAATGCTGAAGATTATTAGGCCCCTTAAAATTTGTGTATCCAGTTCGATCAACCAGTTGAAACGGTTGAACCTGAAAGAAAGTGACAGGCACAGATCTGAACCGAGGCTTAAATTACCTCAGGAATATATATAGTACGTGATTCTGCATATGTAGATTGAGGGGCCGCACTCAGACATGCCTGACCCAGAGACGTATATAACACGCTTTATACGTCTCTGCCTGACCGAAACTGTAATATTATTACTTTATAAAACAAGCTTATAATTAATTAATCCACATGTAGATTTTAAGATATGTTATATATAATATAGTCAAGAAGCGTAAAAGAAGGACATATTATTCTTGATTTATTGTTGTTTATTCTCTGAAACTATGATTTTAAGTTTTTTAGCTCTTCCTGTAAGTTCGGTCCCTGTGTGTTTGCTTAAATTTTCGTGGAATAATTCCTGTGCCTGACCAAAAACGTTTCAACTGGAATAAGTGAATTTAACCTTAGAATTGCCCATATATGAAAGGTTATGCCCTGCTTGTTCATAACGCCTCCGAACTTGTTCAGGCAGGCATGCACACATTGGGAGTTGTTTAGATAACATACAGTGGTTTTACCCGAAATTTAACAACAGCTTTTTCCTTTATAAATTGGGAAATATATAGCATTAGTTTTATTGAAATTGGAAATATCTTCCTCATGTTATGGTCAGATGCCCATTGGAAGCTCTTGTGAAATCTTTACCATTGAATTAACATGTTTAAAACCTGTTTTGGTTAATACCATTAAGAGCTAGTCAATTAAGTCACCAATATGATCTGTAATATAAGGCCCCGAATGTTTTTCTCTTACTACAGTATAAGCATGTTCTACGGATAAAAGGAACAAACCCTTATTATTGAACAGAGCACAGACCCCGTGTGAGTGCTGATCCAGCTTTCTTGAATAGATACATCATCTGTGTAACTGTTAAAAGAATTTCAGGCTAGTTGCAAGTTTTACCAGCATCCGCATGGTGTAGTCAAGACGCCATCATGTAAATAACAACATCCATCCTAAAACGTTGCACGTGACAGGCACCGGATCTAGCTTTTAGGCGTTTTGATTGGACAAAAGTTAATCATGACTCTATTTATAGTACAGGGAAATACTGTGGAAAAACCTATGCTAGTTTCAGTTTCAAGACGTTAGAAGTTACTGGTGCCCAAGGATGGTACGTTTTGACAAAAATGAATTATATCATTCACACATTTTAAAACATTGTTTTTTTTCGGTAAATTACAAATCTATCTCATATAGGCTAGTATTAATGTAAATATGAACATATTGACTTAATAATAAAGTATTAGGAGGTGAAATGTTGAGTTGCATGGAGGAAATAAAAAAAATATCTATTGAACTATATGATTTTAATGCTGATGAAAAATATAAACCGAGAACAATTATATATGCAATCTCAAACGATCATTGGTTGTG
This sequence comes from Mizuhopecten yessoensis, assembly GCF_002113885.1. Taxonomy (NCBI): domain Eukaryota; kingdom Metazoa; phylum Mollusca; class Bivalvia; order Pectinida; family Pectinidae; genus Mizuhopecten; species Mizuhopecten yessoensis. The sequence continues at coordinate 287,463 of NW_018407390.1, read as the reverse complement.
AAATTCAGATTTATAGAAGTATACAGTAGCCTATATTATATATTACACTTTATATGTGATGCACTTTCAGTTTGTTGGGTTGACTTTGGGGAATTCGAATGTGTCATCATTATTATTTCATTTATCAATAGTATGACTTAATTGCAGATTGGATGTAATACCCTTAAAAGTACTTTTGCATCTAAGCAAGTTTTTTTTAATATTTTAACGTTATGAAACAAGGATATAAGTGTAACAAGAAAGAGAATAGTGTGCTTCCACCAGGGATCGAACCCTCGATCTCCAGGTTCCCAGTCAGACGCTCTACCACTGAGCTAAAGGGAAATTCCCTCTAGTTTGAAGCTAGAAGGCGTTAATCCTATGTACAATTGAACCCTGCCACACTGCTCCCCCTTTTTAAATGTGTTTGCCCTCGAACACCACAACCCAGGTTCTAACTCCCTGTCACCACACCGACGGCCACAGACCATTTGTAACAGGAAAGAGTATAGTGTGCTTCCACCGGGGATCGAACCCTCGATCTCCAGGTTCATCAGTCGGACGCTCTACCACTGAGCTAAAGGGAAATTCCTTAATCCTATGTACAATTAAACCCTGCCACATAAGTATCCCCTCCCCCCCCNCTCCCCACCATCCCCTGCCATCTTAAAGGTGCTATTTAGTCAAATGACAATCTGAAAATCGAGGTGCTGATGTAACAGGAGAAAGAGAAAATGTAACAGCCAGACCGGGGGTTCAAAACTCTTGGCTGAAGCTTTACCAATTTAGCTACCTGGTTGCCGATCGACCCGGTCCAGTTCTGCTAACCTCCTCCCTCCTTTTTCTAAGTCTTCACCCCCAGAGACACAGCTATTTGCATCCCAAGTTCGGTTATCCCCTTTTTAAGCATATTCCCAATGCTTGAAACAAGGGTTGCATGGCAAACTTGTCAATATTGTAACAGATCAGTTCTGAAAAGAGTAAAAGTAATGGCCAGACAAGGATTCGAGCCCGGGACCTTCCAAACTCTAGACGGATCGCGATGCTCTAACAATTGAGCTACCTGGATGCCGAAGATCGACCCAGTCTAGATCTGCTACACTGAAAATATATATCTAACGAAAATTAATGTATGTTCATAAGAAGCATAAACTATATTATCATGAACAATTTTGTGACTAGATTAAAAAAAACACCATACTTCACTAAATTGTCCTTTTAAAACAGCCCGGTCAGTTAAAATGTATGCAGATGTTAGATATATTATTACCTGTTAACTTTGATATATTATAACCAGTGTATGTTGTGACCTAATTAAGCCTGAGTGTGACGTACCCCTCCCACAGGTTATTGTTTCTGGAACATATAAACAGCAGATATATAACTGTTATTACATGGGTGTATATGAACAATAAGTTAAAGTAAAAAGTCATTATTGAGCCTAGCACAAAACAGATGTGTAGGACATGAAGGAATGGCTATAACACTATAGCATTCAGGTATGTGTACCATGTGTTGGAGATGAAGAAATTCGAAAGGCTATAAACACTAGTTATGACCATAACCGTGTGTAGGTTTATTGATTGATGGGGCTTTTAAAAATAATGTCCTTGTTCCTGTTATTATTAAGCCTTAGACAAAAAACATGCATATAGGGCATTGGGGAATAACTAACACTTGAAAGCAAATTAAGTCAGACCTATAAAGAAAGATTAATAAAATCTATTACCTGTTACTGAGCGAGATCGGGTTATCTCAGTCGATGGTTAAGATTCTGTAACAACATCCCAACTGAGGCGTAAGCCGAGGTTGGGATGTTACAGAATCTTAGCCCGAGACTGAGATATCCCGATCTTGCTCAGTTACAGGTAATTGATTTTTTTTCTCGCACCTTTTAGTTCGAAAAAGACTCAATTTTGCTAAAAACTACAAGTATCCCGCCTTGAGCCTCAAGTGATAATGACCTCTTCACTACTTAAACTACAGTAGTATAAAAACGTAGTCCGTCCTTACATAGATTACAACATATTTCATAGTGTTGATTATATTTTATCTACAACATCAAATATCTTACAACATCAAAACTATACATATAACTACAAAACAGAACATTTATAATGCAAATTGTCTATTTCAAGCAGTTAACGTGCGGATAAATACATCGCAGTGTAAAAATTCCGCGAAATGTAGTGTAAAGGTACAAGACAGATTGGACGAGATAGAAAAATCTAGCATGGGGTATGACGTTGGATATATCTGTCTGAGGTGCGAGAAAATATTTGTATATTTTGTTTTATCCGATTATGAACTTATATTTCATTCACTTTTTGTTCATAAAATCAATTTTCTTTCTGTTATTTATAGAAAAGCTTGAACTGATTAAGAAGAAAACCACTTTAGCATGCTAATATGACACATTATCAAGCAGTAAATGGAATAGGTGAAGGTAGGTATATACTTAAACTTCCTTCTCACTTTTGTTGATGTATTTGAGATAGTTTGCAGACTTAAGTTTAGAATGTTATTTAAGAAAAGTATTAAATGTATTTTAGAGTGACATCATATATATAATCCAGCTCAATATTCTAAGCACATACCAGTTACAGTTTGACAGTTTCTAAACGATTATTTGTTTACCCTGTGTCAGATTCAGTCCAAGCTCATTTACATATCAAATCGGTGTGTGTATTTATTTAACATCAATTTTATTTTTGTATTGACTTTGAAACTATTTGATACTTCTTAGAATAAGTAAGTGGAGATTTTTGTAAGATATTCATTGTATTAATTAATCCCACTAAACGTCCCAGCATGCCAGGCTGAGATATTTGTTAGTCCCCAACCATTACTACAGCGACATATCTGGGAGCTTTATTTCCATTTAGACAGGCAGTCAGTCCATCTTTGTGTCATGTTGTCCAGGGTATATCTTATGTATACTCTGTCACCTGAACTTGTCAAATTCAGCTACCTGCATGGTCGCCGAAGATCAACCCAGTCGTGTTCTGCTGCATTTCTCCCTCCTTTTTCTAAGTCTCTGCCACTGTAGACATACCCTATTTTCAACCAAGGGTTGGTATCCCCTTGCCAAGATTTCACTTAGTACATGTGCTTGATAGAAGGGTTAGCAAGCTTGCCAAATTTGTAATAGAAATAGAAATGCACAGCCAGATCAGGGTATCTGAGAGCCTCTAAACTCTAGATGGATGCTCTAGATCTACCAATTGAGCAACTTGGTTGCAGACAATTATCCCAGTCCAATTCTGCTACACTGAAATCAGGTTTTATGCCCACTATGAACAGAGTTATGGCCCTTTGTTCATTTCGCAACACATTTTATGGGACATATCTCATATACCCTATCACGTACAGTTGCTGACTTTGTGACTTCATGTATTGAAATGGGATCTCACAACTTAGTTTCCAATCGCTGTCTGGAGATTGGGAAACTACAGATTTATCATAATGTCTTTCCTCATTCAAAATAAAAAAGAACATATTCTATGTTCCCCAAGATGTTTCCTATAAATGATAAAAGCCCAATGTTCAGCCTGACCATCGGAGGTTCAGAAAAGTCCCTGTCTAATATTAAGAATTAATAAGAAGAAAGTGTTCTTGACTTGACTTATGATTTAAAAAATAAAGTGAGTCGGACACTAAAAATTCTTCTTTGGAAATCTATCTCTGGTATGTTGTTTCACGAGAACCAAACATGCTTTTAGGAATAGTTTCAGTAAATGGTTTTACTGTCTGTTCAGGTGATACTTTCCAGTCAGGTGTTACCTAATGCATGTTTTCAATAAGGTTTATCAGTTTGAAAAGAAATAAGGCATTTGTTCTAACATTGAAAATGTACATATAAATGAGTGTTGCAACGTTCGGACAATGTTAATACATGTCTCATTAAATGAATGTGTTTTATTAAATAAATGTTAGTACATGTTTTACTCTCAATTATTTTGTCTGTTGTATAGATCACAGGAAAATCGGCCAGCCTCAACCTGAACGAGTAGCTATGGACCACAGCCATACAATTCATTCCAGTCCTTCTGGTGGCGATACACACACAATGATGACAACAATTTTAAAAGAGGTGATTTAGTGTAGTGAAGAGCCAAAATATTTACACCTTTTTTAATATTTGTTAAGAAGCTGATGTCACCTTTATTTCAGTTCAACTCTTCTGTTTTAATTTTTACGCAGTACATCTTTATTTGCCAGGATAAACACCATTTTCCAAATAAGCCTGGCCCTTTAAACGTGTTTTCTGTTCAAAACAATGACATATACCCTTTTATAGCAGTCTTGCCTATTTTTTTTCCGTTGTTGTACATTAGTTACGAAATTATCAAATACCCACACTTTAATTTAGATAGAATAGACCCTAACTGTCCCTAAATGCATGAAGAGATATTTGGGAAAATCAGACAAACTTTCATTTCATTGGGAAAAATTGCCTAGTAATGAAATTGTTCAAAGTCGTTTATTTTTTCAGCATGTGATACAATTGTAATCAATGATTTTGATCAATTTATGATATTATTCCACATGTGTTTATAGGATTCCTACAAGTATATCAGTGTTTTTGGGATCCTCATATCACAGTATTGTCTATAAACCTGTGGTTTCAGGTCCGAGATATCAAGCAGTCCTTACTGAAGATAGACCATCTACAAACCACAATTCTTAGTGTACAGCAAAGTCTTGGTGGCCTCAACGAAAGGGTAGAACAGGTATCAACCACTCTATTGCAGTCACACGAACAAGTGAACCACCACCGACAAGGGAGACAAACGGAGGAGGTGGTGGATAATACCGTGAGAAATCAGGTGAATGAAACACTCCCATCCTCTGTACAGGCTTCAAGGTCAAATTCCAAGGTTGACGGCAGTTTTTCAGGTGCTGAGGAAATAAAAGACGAACATAAACCTGAAAGAAACCGTGACAACAGGGATACACATCCTGTTGTAACAGAAACAAGTTTTATCAGACGACAGTCTTCCACACAAGATACAAGACCCAGTGCTGACAGAAGTACACCTGTATTGCCCAGTGGAGATTCAATGCAGATGAACTCTCCTGCTACCAGAGGATTACCAGTGGAAAGATCCCTCTCCAGTACCTCTCAACAAGAAACACAGTTCAACGGAAATACCAGCGTGGAGCCACAACCAAATATCAATTTTGATGCTTTCAAGATCAAAATTACACCACGAAAAAAAGACAACAGGTTCAAATATCATAAAATGTCCCCATCAGATTTAGAGAGAACTCCATCACCTGTGACGCCAGTAAGAACAGAAGAACCACCTGTGACGCCAGAAAGAACAGAAGAACCACAGAGCATGGACGACCTTGACCCTGTGACCTCCTTACAATCACAGGAAGAGGAAGAAGTTGTTCAAGAGTCTGATCAACCAAGATCTATGACAGACACAGTCCAGCCGATACAGGGTACAGAATCAGAACAAGCAGAAACTGAAAGCCCTTCCCAAGAGATGGAGTCTGAATTGGGTAATGGTGAAAGGGATGACACGGAAACACCAGTCAAGGTGACCGAGGAAATAGCAACAGCCACCGTTAAACCAATAATTGCAGCAATAAGGTAAAATTTAAGTTTTATTTAACAAACAGTCTGATATTGAGATTTACTGAAAGTATATGGAATTTATAATATCAATTAGCCTGTCATATATTAAAGAAATCAGAGAAGCACACATTTTGAATACAAAGTTATTAAGTAATATTGTATCAATTTGGTATTTTTCTGTTATTTATTATAAAATTATTGAAGTTCCTTACATTCTATGAAGGATGTTCTCTCAGATGTTTGTGTCATATTTGTTTAGCATTGTGTATGTTTGGAGACAGCTATCGTATCAAAGATAATTGAAAACAGTTACTCTATCTTCTAATCTTTTTTTAATATCGTCATATAACATTGATTTCTTTTATCGCAAAAAAACGTAGATAGCTGTAGTCCTGGTAATGATTTCCTAAAATAAAAATGCACTTCAACTTTGCTATTTTATCTTAAGACACATCAGTTTTAAGACATGAAACTGATTTAAGCTTTGTATGAAAACAAAATGAAATTTACTGTCACAAGAAAGTTTTCTGTAATCAGGGTTTTGTAAAATGTGTGAATATAATGCCCTAGTACTGGTATGATCGATAGTAACCTATATAAACTCTACTTTAATTTATTACACTACTTACAAATCATTCTCATTTTGTTTGTTTCAGTGAAACTGTTGAAGAAGGAGCTGAAAATGGTAACTATATAAATGCAGACTCAGTTTCATAGTGAGCTGGTGGAAAAAATAGTAATTCCATTATAGTGGTAATATAAAAAACAGTAGCTAATTTCTTCAAAATGGGTAATTTGAGATATATGTACTCTGTCATGTAAGAAGGGTGTTTTATTATCAGTTTTCCTTTATGAAAAATCTTTTGAAAACTATTTAAACCTTAAAAAAAAAATTCAATCAACCTACCCTATTTTATTTGGGAAATGCTAGTGGAAACACAAGTATTTTGTTTTTAGACCTGATCTGTTGAGGCTAAAATCTTTATTCAAGCAGTGTTCTTGGTTTGAGATTAGTGGATCACTTTATTCGAGCAGTGTTCTTGGTTTGAGATTACTGGATCACTTTATTTGAGCAGTGTTCTTGGTTTGAGATTACTGGATCACTTTATTCGAGCAGTGTTCTTGGTTTGAGATTACTGGATCACTTTATTCGAGCAGTGTTCTTGGTTTGAGATTACTGGATCACTTTATTCGAGCAGTGTTCTTGGTTTGAGATTACTGGATCACTTTATTCGAGCAGTGTTCTTGGTTTGAGATTACTGGATCACTTTATTCGAGCAGTGTTCTTGGTTTGAGATTACTGGATCACTTTATTCGAGCAGTGTTCTTGGTTTGAGATTACTGGATCACTTTATTCGAGCAGTGTTCTTGGTTTGAGATTACTGGATCACTTTATTCGAGCAGTGTTCTTGGTTTGAGATTACTGGATCACTTTATTCGAGCAGTGTTCTTGGTTTGAGATTACTGGATCACTTTATTCGAGCAGTGTTCTTGGTTTGAGATTACTGGATCACTTTATTCGAGCAGTGTTCTTGGTTTGAGATTACTGGATCACTTTATTCGAGCAGTGTTCTTGGTTTGAGATTACTGGATCACTTTATTCGAGCAGTGTTCTTGGTTTGAGATTACTGGATCACTTTATTCGAGCAGTGTTCTTGGTTTGAGATTACTGGATCACTTTATTCGAGCAGTGTTCTTGGTTTGAGATTACTGGATCACTTTATTCGAGCAGTGTTCTTGGTTTGAGATTACTGGATCACTTTATTCGAGCAGTGTTCTTGGTTTGAGATTACTGGATCACTTTATTCGAGCAGTGTTCTTGGTTTGAGATTACTGGATCACTTTATTCGAGCAGTGTTCTTGGTTTGAGATTACTGGATCACTTTATTCGAGCAGTGTTCTTGGTTTGAGATTACTGGATCGCTAATGGGGTACTTAGTTATAAATTATTGAAAATTATGTAAAATAAAATTATTTGCAAAATAACAAATCTTATCTTACAGAAGCATCTGATGGCCCCCTTCCCAAAGAAAGGCAGTTTTTGGAAAGTCTAACCCTGAAAGAGGCACAGAGAGGTAAACTATCATCTTTTAACAGGAGAATTTCATTTAGATTTGGTAGAGAGGTAAGGAGCATAGAAAATTAAGAAAGTTTTATATAATTAGAATCTGCCTGCAAAAAGAAATTGTCTAGAAACTTAATCGTTTAGGCTTAATAGGGGCCATAGAAAACTAATGTATTTTCACATATTTTTGTGTCGGAATTTGTTTTACTTAAGTAATAATTACAATTCTTTATACAAAAACATTCTTGGGATAAATTGCAGAGAAACTTAATTATTAGGTCACTGGTTTTTTTACCTCTTGAAAAAATCAAATATAAATTCATGTTTTTGATTTGATGCATTTCAACTTAATTGTTTAGACTTAATAAGGGCTATAGAAAACTAACATATTTTCACACATTTTTGTTAAGGATTTTTTTTACTTAAGTAATAATTTCAAGTCTGTATACAAAATAATTTTTGGGATAAATTGTTAAGAAACGTAGCTATTGGGTTACTGTTTTTTTTTTACTCTTTTAAAATTCTTCAACTGCAACTTCAAGTTATTTAATATGATGTGTTTCAGCTGCTGAATGTCGAGACCCTAAATCTGATGGAGCAGATACAATAATATGTATTGACACCTCCGAGAGCATGAGAGGAGCCCCCATACAGCAAGCCAAATATTTCGTCAACAGTTTCTTAGAAGGTACAAATGTTAATGTTAATACAATGTACAAATGTTAATGTTAATACAACGTACAAATGTTAATGTTAATACAACGTACAAATGTTAATGTTAATACAACGTACAAATGTTAATGTTAATACAACGTACAAATGTTAATGTTGATACAAAGCACAAATGTTAATGTAAATACAATGTACAAATGTCAATGTTAATACAACGTACAAATGTTAATGTTAATACAACGTACAAATGTTAATGTTAATACAATGTACAAATGTTAATGTTGATACAAAGTACAAATTTTAATGTAAATACAACGTACAAATGTTAATGTTAATGCAACATACAAATGTTAATGTTGATACAACGTACAAATGTCAATGTTAATACAACGTACAAATGATAATGTTAATACAATGTACAAATGTTAATGTTAATACAAAGTACAAATGTTAACGTTAATACAACGTACAAATGTTAAAGTTAATACAACGTACAAATGTTAATGTAAATACAAAGTACAAATGTTAACGTTAAAACAACGTACAAATGTTAATGTTAATACAAAGTACAAATGTTAATGTTAATACAACGTACGAATGTTAATGTTAATACAACGTACAAATGTCAATGTTAATACAACGTACAAATGTCAATGTTAATACAACGTACAAATGTCAATGTTAATACAACGTACAAATGATAATGTTAATACAATGTACAAATGTTAATGTAAATACAACGTACAAATGTTAATGTTAATGCAACATACAAATGTTAATGTTGATACAACGTACAAATGTTAATGTTAATACAAAGTACAAATGTTAATGTTAATACAATGTACAAATGTTAATGTAAATACAACGTACAAATGTTAATGTTAATGCAACATACAAATGTTAATGTTAATACAACGTACAAATGCTAATGTTAATACAATGTACAAATGTTAATGTAAATACAACGTACAAATGTTAATGTTAATGCAACATACAAATGTTAATGTTGATACAACGTACAAATGTTAATGTAAATACAAAGTACAAATGTTAACGTTAAAACAACGTACAAATGTTAATGTTAATACAATGTACAAATGTTAATGTAAATACAACGTACAAATGTTAATGTTAATGCAACATACAAATGTTAATGTTAATACAACATACAAATGTTAATGTTAATACAACGTACAAATGTCAATGTTAATACAACGTACAAATGTCAATGTTAATACAACGTACAAATGTTAATGTAAATACAATGTACAAATGTCAATGTTAATACACCGTACAAATGTTAATGTTAATACAACGTACTTAATACAACGTACAAATGTCAATGTTAATACAACGTACAAATGTCAATGTTAATACAACGTACAAATGTTAATGTTAATACATCGTACAAATGTTAATGTTAATACAACGTACGAATGTTAATGTTAATACAACGTACAAATGTCAATGTTAATACAACGTACAAATGATAATGTTAATACAATGTACAAATGTTAATGTTGATACAAAGTACAAATGTTAATGTTGATACAAAGTACAAATGTCAATGTTGATACAAAGTACAAATGTTAATGTAAGTACAACGTACAAATGTTAATGTTAATGCAACATACAAATGTTAATGTTAATACAACGTACAAATGCTAATGTTAATACAATGTACAAATGTTAATGTAAATACAACGTACAAATGTTAATGTTAATGCAACATACAAATGTTAATGTTGATACAACGTACAAATGTCAATGTTAATACAACGTACAAATGTTAATGTTAATACAAAGTACAAATGTTAACGTTAATACAACGTACAAATGTTAAAGTTAATACAACGTACAAATGTTAATGTAAATACAAAGTACAAATGTTAACGTTAAAACAACGTACAAATGTTAATGTTAATACAACGCACAAATGTTAATGTTAATACAATGTACAAATGTTAATGTTGATACAAAGTACAAATGTTAATGTTGATACAAAGTACAAATGTCAATGTTGATACAAAGTACAAATGTTAATGTTGATACAAAGTACAAATGTCAATGTTGATACAAAGTACAAATGTTAATGTTGATACAAAGTACAAATGTCAATGTTGATACAAAGTACAAATGTTAATGTAGATACAACGTACAAATGTTAATGTTAATACATCGTACAAATGTTAATGTTAATACAATGTACAAATGTTAATGTTAATACAATGTACAAATTTTAATGTTAATACAAAGTACAAATGTTAATGTTGATACAACGTACAAATGTCAATGTTAATACAACGTACAAATGATAATGTTAATACAATGTACAAATGTTAATGTTGATACAACTGATCAAAATATCTTTAGTTCCAATAAAGGAAACCAAAATTTAATCAATAAATCACGAAATTAGATACTCAATTTTAAGTTTAAAGCAACTGTGTGCTAATGTGACATCGTAGAATACACACGATATTTCTGTGTGCACTAGGTGTTGAGGAATGTGCTGTTGACCACGCTTTGGAGGAGAACATCGCCATAGTTACCTTTGGTAAAGTTACAGCAGTAGCACAGCATCTTACTAACGACTACTCAAAAATCAGGGACATCCTCGGTAAGTCGGTTTTATTTTAATCAATACTAGAACATGTGTGTTTCTGGTTAATCCGTTTTATTGTGTTCATAAATTTATTATCCTGATTCTTACCATTGCGTTATTCTAACGTTTAATATCAATCAGATTCTGATAATAGTCTGAAAGTTTCTGATACTTTTCAAGCTCATCAGAACTTTGAACCATTCAGTAAAATAATTGCAGCATAATGTTTTGTCGTAAATCCACCTGAAATATACATTACCTGTGTGATATCATATTGTTATATACATGTAATATTAAATATTTTTATATCTATTTTGACTTCAGAGGAGCTAGAGATCGAGGGGGCCAGTCCCATAATGACAGGCTTGGTGCTCTGTATGAGTGCGATCTATATAAGAGGTAACTTATAAAGTTTATACTATTTTAATTAATCATATAAACCTTTCTTTTACTTTAATTTTGTCTGACAAATAGTTTTGAATCCTCTGTATCATTATATAAGGGTGTAGATGCTTTACATATTACAAGGTATCGGTGAATACAGACAGGGTTAGGATTGGGTTTAATAGGAGGGGTACCCAGACACTTGTAAATTTTGACTACCTGTTAGTCTATGAATCTTAATCCAATTTGGTTCAGAACTGTTAAATATGTGTATCTTAATCTTTTTGTAAAACTCAGCTATTTTTGTCATATAGGTGGTGTGGTGTCATTCCGTAACAGAAAGATCATGCCTCGTATTATACTGGTATCGGACGGCCATGTGACAGACTCGAGGATAATGGACGGGCCAGATGTAGCCCATCCCAATGGAATGAGTGAATCAGAGGTAAGACCATGTTATAACACAGTTAATGATGAGGAACTTGGACAGAGATGGTTATAATGCTACTATGGGTAGATTTAGATATTTTATTTGGTGTAAACTCTAATAGGGACCATTTTATTACACATTTAATGATGAGGAACTTGGACAGAGATGGTTATATAATGCTACTATGGGTAGATTTAGATATTTTATTTATTATAAACCCTAATATGGATGCAATTTAATTCTAGACGGTTAATTGTGCACGAGTGTCACTATTGTGCTGTTTATAGATGTTATAAACAAATTTAACTACAGGTGAAATTTTGAAAGCTTTCCTTATACTTATACAACTTGATTCCCTTTCTAATCAATCTATCCAGTAAATAACAGGTACTAGTTAACTTATCAATACACAGTATTATTTGATAATAACTTACAGCTGACCATGGCAGGTAGTCATAGCTCAATGAAAGTTTAACAATAAGAACATCTTACATGTATAAGATGTTGTGTGTTGTAATTGGTTTCAAATCTTCAATGTCACCAGCCGAATCCATCCTTCCTCGATTGTTTTGAACTCTTATTGAGATCACTGATATGAGGGGATGTCAACAGTGCTGAAAAGTCAAATTATTGAGAAAATTGAATGTAGGTATAGATACCTAAATATGTGTTTAGTTTATGGCATTCCTTAACTTGAACTTGTTAACTGGTAGAAAGCTTTTTTAAACCTGATATATTTTAGCTGTACATCTTTATGGTAGTTTTATATATCAGTATCATTTACTGCTTTCAGTGCAGTGATTTCATCTGATTTTTTTTTTTAAAGGCTAAGCAACAGCTCATAGAGTTTTCTGATAGACTGAAGAATGAACATCGCAAAGTCACCTGTATACCTGTGGGTGATGCTGATATGGTGAGTGCCATCATTTTGTACCTTCATGTTATAATACCATAATATAAATAACTTTATGATTACTGTGTCTATCCATACACATCCATTTGTAAACAGTTTTAACTTTCTGATTACTGCCTGTCTGTCCTGTCTTCGATACTCCAGGGGTTTTGCTGACTTCATTATGCTCTTATTGAAGGTATGCGGCTATTTATTTGATTGGTCCCAGGTAAAAAACTTGACCATTTGTTAGGCTGATACATTTCTTTGAAGATTACAGAGGAGCAACACCCAAATTCAAAGCCAGTCAATTTTACCATTACGGGGCTGACAGATTCGTTTGATGTACATCAAAGGATCGTACTTCTCTTCTTGTCTCAAGGTGGCTCACACTGAGCCTTCCATTTCACTATGACATATTCCAGGGGTGCAGAGAGCGAAAGTGAGCGTAACCACTGGAGTATCAAGGATGACATCATTGTGGCCATATAAACAATGCGTAGATATCATGTATGTTCCAATACTTTTGTGATCGTGTATTTGAGGTACCCTGTGAATACAACTTTTTCAGAAAACAGAATGTGATGAAGGATGATAGTAAGTCTGTGTGTAGGGCCATTTGCTTTGTGTAAGGTTATAGAGGGAGTTTTGATACGACAGTGAAAAATAGTGAAACTTGGCAGAGTGCAGGGAGGCACTGTAGTCTAGTGGTAAGACTCCTGGCTTGTGACCAAAGGGTTGCGGGTCCGAGTCACGTCACAGCACTGTGTTGTATCTTTGAGCAAGATGCTTTACTCCGCTTGTTCCAGTCTACTCAGCTGTAAATGAGTACGTAGTTGGGAAGTGCTAGAATTGTTGAATGCTAGCTGTGACCGCCAAAATGGCAGCACCAGCTGTATGCTCCCCAGGGAGTTGAGAAAGATATTGGCTGGTTGCAAAGGCCCTATAACTACGGATAATAATTTGTGAACCCCTTTGAGACGACTTACAAACTAGGTTGTGATGAAGCAGAATATAAGAACCTCAAATTATTATTATTATAGTGCAAGTGTCACCAATATCTTTTCTTTCTGAAGTGAATATTTCCACTGCAACTTAATATAAAAGGATAATAGAGAATTCTCAGTTAAAAAAAATTACAACATGGAATTCCTTATTAGAGATTCTACATTAGGGAATTTCCTATTCGAGATTCTGCAATAGGGAATTCCCTATTAGAGATTCTGTAATAGGGAATTCCCTGTTAAAAAAATCTACAAAAGGGAATCCTCCATTATTATTTTTTTACAGTAGAGAACCCCTTGTAAAATGTTCTGCAATAACGAATTCACACTCTATAGGTCTACATCAAGAAATTCTCTGTTAAAGTTTATACTGTAGAAAGTCCTCAGTTAAAAGTTTTACAATAGGAAATCCCATTAAAAAACTCTACTATGGAAACCCCAGTTAACATTTCTACAATAGGGAATCTCCCATTTTAAGTCCTACAATAGAGACTGCAATAGGGAATATCCTATTTAAAGTTGTACAATAGGGAATCCCCTGTCTCAGGTTCCATACTAGGGAATCCCCTGTGTTAATTTCCATGTCACAATCACTTATAGTTGGCAGCTGGATTACCTTAACAGTGACTTGTGTTTGAAAGTTGTTTAAATAGTGTTTGAAAGTTGTTTAATTAGTGTTTGAAAGTTGTTTAAGCAGTGTTTGAAAGTTGTTTAAGCAGTGTTTGAAAGAAAGAGGTGAGATTGATAACACAGGACTACTTTCACTTTTGATATTTTATCATCGTGTAACAGGCAGTTCTGGAGAATTTGTGGTTTAAAAGAACTCAGAGAAGCAATAGTCATTTGAGCACAGCTTTGGTGAAGTAAATACTTTGAAGTAATATACAAAACAGAATTTCATTCAAAAAACATTTTTTTTAATGAATCTTTCAATTTTCAGAATGTCCTAGAAAATTTGGCCAACACAACAGGAGGTGAGATTGCCAAGGTGGAGGAAGCAAGGCAACTAAGTAAACAGTTTCTCTTGGACGTAAGTTGAACATTTACAAGTCCATATGAATGCCATATTTCACTTAAAATTGCATTGTCCTGCACAGAAGCCTGTAGGACACTTCTGTAAATACTTTTCTGCAAAGATGATATGAAATTGAACTGGAACTACAATAAAACAAATGCTTATTAAAAGTGTAATTAAACAATCGAAAGAGAGATATCACTGTTAAGTTTGTGATATATTTCAGTGACACAGCCCTTTAATAAAATTTGTGTCACAACATTACAGCAAGACAGCACTACATATTGTATAATAAACTCACCGTTACCTCACTGTTGTCGACGTCATACCATTAGTCTTCGACTACTACTGATGCTAATTCTACTGGTACAGACCTCCCGCTCTGTAGCATGGGGGCTGAATTTTCCTGGGTGATGTTTCCATAACATCTGTGATATATGATATATCAGTAAAACAACACTATAATAACATCTGTGATATATGATACATCAGTAAAACAACTCTATAATAACATCTGTGATATATGATACATCAGTAAAACAACACTATAATAACATCTGTGATATATGATACATCAGTAAAACAACACTAT